>NC_091475.1:56534230-56892392 GCF_036971445.1 Narcine bancroftii
ATCAAGCAGGGGTAACATTACTCTCTCATTTAATCTGGACACTATAATAGCCAATCTTTCACCTCATGTTAGAAGTGGGTCGGTAACCATTTTTTGTCAATAAAGCTGTGGATCTTGATTTGAGTCAAGACAAGAGATAAGTGAGGAAGTTAATGTTTTATTCAGCGTCTCGTTTAAAATGCCACTTCAGTCAGGCACATGAGCCAATACTGATAATGCCAACCAGCTTGAATGGCTGCACCTCCCTCTGGCAGATAAAACACAAGGGGTGAATCAAGAAACTGAAAACCCCGTTTCCCTCAGGATGGACACCCAAAGGGACATTAATCACAGACAACAGTTACATCTTTCTCTGAGGGGGCGGGGTGGAGCGGGTGCGTGGCAAAAGGGGCAAAGGAAAGGGTATAGAGGGTGGGAAAAGAATAGCGAGTTCAATAAGGAAGGCAAAGCATGGGAACGCACAGAGATGCCTGTGTGACACTGGCAACACAAGGCACATGTGGCAGCATATTCAAATCATAACTATAAGTCAACCCTGCAGGTCAGCAACAATGATGCCTCCCTTCCTGGCAGGTTGAATACTTTCTATGCACACTTTGAGGAGAGAAATAAAGTGACATCAAAGAAAGCCTCGTCTACCCCTGAAGAACAGAAAGCATAGCCATGGATGAGGTGAGCAAGATCCTATCCTGAGTGAACCACACCAAGCAGCAGGTCAAGATAATGTATCTGGTCGGGTGCTGAAGGTCTTTGCGGCCCAGCTGACTGAGCTTGTAATGGACATCTGCAACATCTCACTGCAGCTTTCCACTGTCCCCACAGATTTCAAGTCAGACACCATCATCTCAGTGCACAAGAATGCCACAGTAGCTGGACAAAATGATGACCACACAGTGGTACTGATTTCTACAAGCATGAAGTGCTTTGATAGACCACAGCCAGTCTGGGTTGGAGTACCTCAGGGCTGTGTGCTCAGCACATTACTGTTCATGTTCCTGACTCACGACTGCACTGGATATTTGCAGATGATACAACAGAAGTTGGCATCAGAGAAGAGGTTGAAAAGCTCGTAAAATGGTGCGAAAACAATAACCTGAGTCTCATTGTGGACAAGACAAAGGAGTTGAATATTGACTTCAGGGGGACGAAGGCCAACTATTCTGCATTGAACATCACAGGTAAGCACATACCTTGGCCTGCATATGAAGGATGACCTATCCTGGACTTAAAATACCCCTTTATTCATTAGGAAGCCACAGCAGGGCCTACACTTCCTAAGGAGGTTGGGGAGGACACTTTCCATCTTGACAACCTTTTACAGGAGTACAATTGTATGTCTTGTAGGGCTGCATCATTGTGTGGTATGGTAGCTGGAAAGCATCAGACCAGAAGTCAAACAGAGGATTATTAAAACAGCTGAGAGGATTACTGGGGTCTCCCTTTCATTTATAGATGACATTTAACGGTTAGCACAAAGCCTTTACAGCGCCAGCCATCGGGACAGGACCAGGGTTCGAATCCCACACTGTCTGTAAGGAGTTTGTACGTCCTCCCTGTTCCGCGTGTTTTTTTCCCCTGGGGTGGAGATGGTCTGATTTTCTCCCACCGTTCAAAAACGTACTGGGGTGCAAATTGGGCAGCACAGACTTTTGGGACAAAATGGATTGTTACTGTGCTGTATGTCTAAATTTAAAAAAAAATTAAATAGGGCATTAGGAATTTTATAAGACCATTTCCATCCAGCACACAGCATCTTCAACTTGCTACCATCAAGGTAGTGGTACAGGAGCATCAAGATCAGGATTGCCAGGTTGGGGAATAGCTTCTTTCTGCAGGCTGCGAGATTGATGTAACCGTGAGTCATCTCAAATATTTATATATATTTATTTTGATTATTTATGTAGTATGTTTTGTGATTTTGTGTGTGCACCATGATCTGGGGAGACGCTGCTTTGTCAGGTTGTATATTTAAAATCAGATGATAATGAACTTGAGAAGGAGAGAGGAGTCATGCACACTAGAAGAAACTGAGGATCAATATCTCTGGAGTATAAAAAGTAAACTTCTATTTATAAATAAGAATCCAGCTACAAGTGAACAACATTGCATCATGTCTCAACATCACCTTGCCATATTTTTCTGTGTAGCAAAGGTATAACCCAACAGAAATCTAGATCTGGCCATTCCAATTTGACACAGCAAACTCAATTTAGCTGAACAAGTATCTTTCAAGCAACAGATGAAATATATGGCCTGCAACATCAATCTAGGCTCAAAAGTTCCTTTCACACAGCCAACAGAGGTAGTATCAGTGGCTCTTGATTTTCAAAACTCTCTTTTCCTCTTTGCTTCCTCCATTCTAGCTTTTTCACATGGTACCCCAAACAGGATGACCCCCCCCCCAGTGCTGTACGTCAACGCTGCAATTCTTCAGGGATGTTTCAGGAGTCTTCGGAACTCCTGCTCTGTCTATTACTTGCGGCTGCTTTGGTGTTCTATCATCGGAGATTCTTCTAACTTGTGCTAGTTTTCTGATCTGTGATAAGTTCAACCATGCGCAAATGCTTGGGAGGTTTGTCTGAGACAGGATCTGTGTTTGGAAGTAAAGGACCAACGAAGGCCTCAGCCCCGAAACATTGGTTACCCTTTACTTCCTTTAAATACTGCATGACCTGCGAGTTTCTCCAGTACCTTTGTGTATTGCACCATAATCACAATACCTGCAGTCTTTCCTGTTTAACTTTGAGCGAGGAACCTTGTTTTGCATTTGATGTGAAGTATTCTGCACGGACAGGCCGCGTGGAAATGCTGAAGCTGCCCAGCTGTCCCTACAGAAGACTGGGTATGACAACAGCAGAACTCACCATCAGTTGGTCTCGAGGCCAATTCCTTTTTGTTTCTACATTTTACCACTTGGTCTACCAAAAGCAGAGCTGGTTTTTTGTTATCCTGTTGTTGATGTTGTTTGTCAGTGTTGACTCATTTGAGGCAGTGCTGCCAAGATATGTACAACTGTCCACTACTGAAAGCCTCTGATCATTCACAAGGACGTTAGGGTCTGGGTATGGACTGTTTGGTGCAAAACCACTGTTCTCTTTAAGCTAATTATGAAGCTAAATTTTGCTTGACATGCTGACAACTTTGTCCAAGTTTTCCTATCAGCTTCTGAGCTTGCAAGATCATCAAAATGGAAGTTCCTTAAGTGTTTAATGATTTATTTTTAATTTCAATAAGTCACGAAAGAAGGCCCTTCCAGCCCACAACACACGTGCTGCCCAATAACAGCCTATTAATCAACTAACCCTGTACATGGGTCAAGGCAGAATCATTGCATCACTGTCTAGTACAGAGGTGCCAACGCTCAGGACAAGAAAAAACTCCAGAGGATTGTTAACTCGGCCATTGACATTACAGATACCAGACTTCACTCCATCATCTACAAGAGGCTGTGTCTTAACATAGCAGCCTTTATCCTCAAGGACCCCCACCACTCAGACCCCACCACTTCAGTCTGCTACCATCGGGAAAAGGTACAGGAGCCTAAACACGAGCACTCAGTGACACAAGGACAGCTTCTTCACCCGCTGCCATTAAGATTCCTGAATGATCAATGAACCAAAGACACTACCTTATTTTGACTTTTAGTGCACAATTTTTATTTTTTTTTTGCAAGGTGTTTATATGAATGTTTGCACTGTGATGCTGCAGCAAAACAACAAATTTTGTGACATGTTCATTGTAGTGTTAGAGTACTAGTGATCCTCCTGACCACTGGGGGAGTTGGACATTAGTTTGCTGCAGCTCAGAAATTCAAGATGGATGCCTCCACAGTGAGCTATTTACCTAATAAAGTATAGTTGTTTTAGAAGTACCCAAGTTTCTTTATTAGAATAAAAGAAACATCCCATGGTACAAGGAGTGAGAATCATTCAATGCAGCAGGAGAGAAGTGGAAAGTATGAAGCTTCCGATGCTGTAAATTGGAGTGGAAATGTCAACACAAGTAGAGGCTGCTCAAACAAAGATTCATGCTGTATCTGCAAGCCATTGGAGTCTATAGCAAATCTGATACATGAAAGATTGCACTGATACTTACCATGGTGGGACCTCAAGCATCAGAGGTTTTCAATACATATGTTTTTGCCGAAGCAGAAGACCAGGGTAAGTTCGACAAGGTTATCAAGATGTTTGATGAACACTGTACACCAAGGATAAAAGAAACTTTCAAGATGTACGTGTTTTACTCGCTCTCGCAGCTGCAGGGAGAGAGCTTTGATAGTTTTTTTTTAAATGGACGTGAAATTAAAAGCAAGAACATGCAATTTTGGATCGCTGCAAGATTCAATGATCGGTGATCAAATTGTGTTTGGAAGTAGTGATAAGAAAGTACAAGAGAGGTTGCTATGAGAGACAGAATTTACCTTAGATCTGCAACACACAAAAAAGTTTGGTGACAGGGCAAAAGCCAGTGAAAATGAAAGCATAGTTGTAGCCACAATGTCTGGACACATGCATAAACAAAAAAATGAGATATAGGAAACAAGAAAAAGATGGAGAGACATTCAATTGCAAACGATGTAACACTCAACATGCATCAAAACGATGCCTAGCCTATGGAAAAGTCTGCAATAAGTGAAAGGGCAGAATCATTACACAAAGTAATGTTTTTCCAAAGGGAAACAGAACAGAAGGGAAACTGATCACACAATAGAAGAAACTGCTCTAAGTGATACACTTTTCATTGGCATGGTAATGCTGGAAGATTATAAACCAACAGACATGGAACAGTGAAGCATGAACAGAGAAGAGCAGGATAAGTGAACTGTCATTGCATACAAATGGAGCAAGTATTCCTTTCAAGCGACACAGGAGCAAAGATCAATTTGATATGTGAGCGCAATGGGCTCATATCAGGGCAATGATGATAAAGCCATATTTTCATGCAAATCCTGCACAGCTCAAAGCCATCAATGGACAGCACATTGACATAAAAGGCACAAGTAGACTAAAGGTGAAAGTTAAAGGTAAAGAGCACCACCTCATGTTTGTAGTTGTCCCAGATGGACACGAATCACTGCTTGGTGTCAAAGCATGAGAAAACTTAAGCCTAGTCAAGAGGGTGTACCACACTAACAGCGCCAATGTATGGAACAGAAAAGAGGAAATACTGACTCAATTTACAGACATCTTCAAAGGGTTTGGAGTTCTTCCATTCACCTATAAGATACAGTTAAAAGAGGATGCACACTCAATACTACATTCCCTGAGGGAGGTTTCAGCACCATTAAAAGAAAAATTCAAGCAGGAACTCAAGTTATTGGCATTAGGAGTTATAAAGAAAGTGAAGGAGCCCACAGAATGGGTGAATTCAATGGTGTGTGTCAAAAAGAAGAACGGTGACCTATGCGTGTGCATGGACCCAAAAGACTTGATGCTAATATAAAGAGGGAACATGATCAGATTCCAACCAGGGATGAAATTACAAGTGAGATGGCCGGCGCAAAGTCTTTCACCAAATTGGATGCATCCCAGAGCTTCTGGCAAATAAAACTGCATGAAAATAGCACAAAATACTGTATATTTAATGCACCATTTGGCCGATACTCCTGTCTGAGGATGCCTTTTGGAATTTCCTCAGCTCTGGATGTGTTCCACAGGAAAACGGAGCACATCATAGAAGGCATAAATGAGGTACATGTATACATGGATGACTGAAGATCATTTTAACTGAAAGGAATCAGTACTTATGACGTTCTTTGATGAATCCAGAAGGACAAAAATATCTATGGACGCTTCAAAAGATGGAATAGGTGCCGTACTACTTCAGGCTATTGGAGAAGATTGGAGGCCAGTAGCATATGCATCAAGGACAATGACAACATCTGAATGTTGATATGCACAGATCGAGAAAGAATGTCTAGGACTGATTTATGGACTCGATAAATTCAACAGTTATGTGTATGGTCGATCAACATTCATGGCAGATGCAAACCTCAAGCCATTATAGTGATAATCAAGAAAAAAACTCAATGAAATGTCACCGAGAATCCAGAGACTGATGATAAAATTACAATGTTATGACTTGAATTGGTGAATTGGGTAACACAATAAGGGAAACTTATTGCGTTAGCAGATACGTTATCCAGGACAATGATGCAGAGTGAAACACACATTGAGAGTTCCACAGAGACAGAGGTGAATCTCCACATGAACCTAATCATTGAATCTCTCCCTGTATCTGACATGAAATCCAAGCAAATCAGAGCAGAAACTGAAAAGGACACAGTTCTACAGAACATCATGAAGAATCTGAATGAAGTATGGCCTAGGTGTGAATGTCAGCCATACGATAACATCAGAGCTGAGCTGAGTGTTTGTCAATGGGCTTCTACTCAGAGAGAGCAGAATTGTCATTCCTCAATCACTGCAACAAGAGATGATGAAAAGGGTGCACGAGGGGCACCTTGGAATGGAAAAATGCAAGAGGAGGGTTGGAACTGCTGTTTATTGACATTGACAGGACGGTTTCAGTTGTGAGACCTGTTTGAAACATCATGCAAAGCACACTAAGGAATCCTTGAAAATAACTGATGTACCAGCAGAACCATGGCATATAAATGGAAATAATTACTTACTGGTTATTGATTATCTATCAAACTATCTGGAGATTGTGCTGCTTCCTAACATGTCTGGTGCTTATGTGATCAAATATATGAAATAGATCTCTGTAAGACACGGAATTCCTCATATTGTCTACAGTGACCATGAACCATGCTACAGCAGTAGAGAATTCCAGAACTTTCCAGAAGAGTATGATTTCCAACATGTGACTTCAAGTCCTTTGCATCCACAGTCAAACGGTAAAGCAGAGAAATGAGTTCACATAGTTAAATAGTTGCTAAAAAAATGAACTAGACAGTGGGTCAGATCCGTATCTAGCTCTACTGAGTTACAGAGCTTTGCTACTTGAACATGGCATGTCACCCACTGAGCTTCTGACGGGACGTAGATTAGGCACCACACTTCCCTACTTTGCAGACCTGAACAAGAACAGAGATGTCGACGAAGAAGAATGGAAACAAAAGTGTTTGCAATGGAGAAAAAAAACCCAACTATGACAAGTCAGCAAAAAGCTTAGGGCCACTGGCACAACATGACACAGTAAGACTCAGAGATTCCAACACTTGGGACAAAAAGGCCACTGTTCTGGAGGACGTAAATCCAAGATTCTACACTGTCAGAACAGAGGATGGTCAAATACTGAGAAGAAATCAAAAGAGCCTGCTGAAAATGTAAGGGATGCTGCAGGAACAGACAAGTGCAGAAGATCCAGCCTACACAACAGAGGAAAGACCATCAGTGCTGGACAGTATAGGAGCAGCAGAGCTGACACAAGCACCTGTGTTAAGAAGATTCAGACGTACCTAACAAGCTGAGTTTCTAAAAAAAAGAACTGCTCAATTAAAAGGTTTGTGCTGCTGATGTTGTGTATACATTTGTGTTGAACTTTAAATTGAAATGAATACTGTATTAGTGTGTTATGCTGTTAGATTAAACATCTCAAGGAAAGGGGGTGTAATGATAGAGTGCTGATGGTCCTCCTAACCATTAGAGGGAGTCAGAGATTAGTTTGTTGCAGCTCGGAGATTCAAGATGGCTGTCTCCATCCGGTCATAAGTTTGACAGCTAATAAATTATAGTTGTTTTAAAGGAACCCAAGTTTCTTTATGACAATATAATTAACATCATGACAATAAATCCTGATTCTAATTACAGTTCGGCATAGCCGAGATGGAGAAAATGGCCTGTTTGTGTGCTGCTGTGTTCTCTGGTTCAATGGGGTTTTTTTTGAGGAGAGCGCACAGGGGAGGAAACTGGAGCACCCTTCCTTTTGCAGCCAAACCAGAAATCGTAGAAGTCTGATGCCTTCAGTGCACAGAGGTCTCATAACAGGCTGAGCAACCCCAGATCCTGTAGCACCTTGGATGAGTGCTCTAGATTTGGGAGCGTGGCTGTATCCAGTTTCTCGCAGCTTGAAGCAGGGTAAAGCAGCGATCACAAAACAACAGAAGATTCCGTGCTGTATGGGCTTCTGCTTAACGCCACTTTGATGTTATGGACCATCACTACAAACATCTCAATAATTTGGTGTATTTGATCTCCACCCAATCTGGCTTGTAGTCAGGAATTAAATCCACCCGCTTGCTTTTTTTTGCATTCTCAAATAATAAACTACGGATTTGGACAGCAAAACCTACTTCGAAAAAAAAAAGAAAACTAGACTGATCATAGAGAGTAATCATGTTGGACAATGTCGCTTGGCACCTTCAGTGCAGTATTTGGCAGAGGAGGGAATCAAGGCTATGTTTAAGAGTTGTGCTTTATCAAAGAAACATGTGCACTTGGATCAGTCTCAGAAGTAGAGAGAGATGCAGCTTTTAGCAACAATTAGGCCCTTTCTCACAAGTCCAAACTGTTCAACGGGCTCCCGCAGTTAACCTCTCAATGCTGATATTAAAGAAAACTGTTTTCACACCATCTGTCCAGTAACACTGAGACCAAACGTCCTCATAAAATACTCAAAGTGTGGACTAAGCAAGCTTCCACTCAAAGTTGACAATTCTATTCCTTTGGAAATGAACGTTTAAATTTAAATTTTAAATTTAGACAAACAGAATAGTAACAGGCATTTCCAGCCCCCGAGCCTGTACCACCCAAGAAAACCTACAACCCCCATACATCTTTGAAAAGTATTACGACCTCCCGTAAAATGGGATTAACAATCAACATTTAACATTTCCCACAAGCGCTATCACAACACAAAGCCCAGCGACAATTTAATACATTGAAAGAATTGAGGGAAGGCTTGTCAGTCTGTTCCAGATTTGAAACATTTGCAAAGTCACTGTGACTTTGCAGGGAAGAACCATTCTGACTGCTGGAGAGAAAAGAGCTTTTTGAAGCAGCTCGTGGCCAGCCATTTTGTGGAATTCAGAACAAAGGATGCTCTGTGAATGACTGCACCTTTTTGGTGTTTTGACCTGTGCCAGGAAGGTCTTTTGAGAAGCAAAGTTCTTCATTTTGATTGTGACTAACAGTGAGGTTTCTTGGAAAGACCGGTGCCAAGGTCTTGGAAGCTTCATGGAGGCCACCCGTTCAAGTCTTGCCAACAAAAGGACCAGGAGTGTTGTGATCACAGCTTGTGTGGGGGTGGACATTTCTTCAAAGGCAACTCAAGGAGAATTCATGAATCTGTAGCAGCCACAACTCCACTCTTCCCATTAGTTTGACATTAATTCTAGGCATCAAATTTCAAAGGACCACGCTTCAACACTGAATTTGAAAGACTAAACTTTGAAGAAACTTTCTAGATTTTGGCCTGGAGTGTAATGGCTTGAGTGCACATGCACACACACACACACACACACACACACACATAGCTTAGGAGTTAAATCCATTGTTTAAGAGTGAGTGTTTTAAAATTAAACACTGTCTGGCTCATTATCTATTGTGGTTTATAACAAAGGTAGGAGGAAACAGGAATGCCTGGAGGAAACCCACTTAGACACAGACAGAGCATACAAACTCCTTACACACAGCATGGGACTCCAACCCGGGGATGCTGGCTCTGTAATAGTGCTGTGCTAAATGCTACGCTAACTGCGCCAACCCTGAATTTTAAGATGTAAACATTTTTTTCAAAAAATACAAGCTCATCAAGGTGTGAGAGAAGATGGTTTATGAGAGTAATTGTGGGATTATGGGAAACAATGTTTTGAAGGTTCTTTCAATTATGACAAAAGCTTGGGACAGATGATTTAAAAAATGATACTTTAGAGCCAAGGGTAAGGAACTAACCCATGGGAGAAAACTGAAATTAACTTACCCAAGGACAGAAAGCCACAGGATTTAGACAGTTGTCGAATGGGATGCACATGCAAGCAATGTGTCAGGTGCCTTTTATAAAATTAGTGAATATGGTAATGACAAAGGTGTGCACAAATATTTTATGTGCCATTTTTCTTGGCAGCTCAGTTGGCTACTCATACCTTAAGCACCTATGGGAGAAGACAGGTTTCATCCTCTCTGGTTGACAACTCTCAATTTGGGAGGGTTGAACTTCAGCAACTTTGGAAGTAAAACAGAAGCAAATATGGGCAATGCTTTGAAAGTGAAAAACTATGAACTCACAGGGGAGGGGGAAAATGGGAATCCAGTTTAACATTCCGTGATTGTAAGCCATCTATTTCTTCACCCACGATACCAGAAATATTAGATCCCTGGATGCAATATCGTCTTTGACACAACTGCTAAGAATGAGTTGCAAGGCAATCTTCGATAATTTTCTTGGAATAAAATACATCCCTGTCCAAAAGTTCTGTTCACAAACCCAGTGGACACTGCAGCAAATTACAACTTAATAAGGTACAGAAAATAAATTTTAGATGCCAAAGAACTTGAAGCAAAAAGCGATACATTTCTGACACAACCGGTCAGATCCCAGAGGGGACATTTTTCAGGTAGTTCTTCCCCAATGAACTAATTTCTTCCAATCATGACTCCATCCTTTTTCCCATGCCCAGTCCTTTCCCTCTTATGACCATGATACCTCGGATGCTCTCCCTCCCGCCCCACCCTGACAGTTTTCAAATCCTTGGTCCTGAAAGGTTCATTTTTACCACCAGGTTCAGTTACTTTGCACCTCCATCCAATGTCAGGATTGCCCCCTCTCTGGTGTTTTCTACCATTTTGCTGATCCTTCAGTTCCTCGAGGTCTGCTGCTAAGCAAGGGTACCGCCATCTTGAACATGGACCTACACGGCTTCAAAATGTCAAAAAAAAAACAACACTGCCTTTCCCTTTTGCAGGCCACTTGAAACTTTGATGGGGGCTGAACAGTAAAATAAATGGAGGTTTGGCATTACCTAATTTCAGATTTTATTACTGGGCACCGAATATTAGATATATTACTATTTGGATTCATCAAGGTGCTTCAAGATGGATAGACCTAGAGATTAAGTCTACTAAAAGGTATTCTCTTCTTTCAATACTTAGAGTACCCTTGCCTTTTTTGGCTTCCAAGTTAACTGATAATTTGGTCGTCAGACACACTTTGAGAATTTGGTTTCAATTTAGAAAACATTTTGGTTGCTATCGGTTTTTATTGATTAGCCCCATTCTATGTAACTGGTATTTATTTTTAATCTTTGATCCAAGATTTAGATTATACTCAGTGGCTAAACTTTGGTATCCAATCTTTTCCACACCTATATATTGTTCAAATTTTGGTCCATTATTTATTAAATTTAAAATACATAAACATCACTTTTTTCATTATTTACCCATTAGGAGCTTCTCAAATTCTTAAATGTTGAAGCTTCCCCAGGATTTATTTTAATCTTATTTGGGAAGCATATAATTTTAAACCTAATCATAAAGGATTGCTTTCTGCCCTTTATGAACGATGGTTCCCTGGGTGGTATTAAGAAATTATCGGAGCAAGGCTTTCAACAACCATTTGCTGAAACTACATGGAATTTTATTTTGAAACAGTCACTCATCTTCTCTTTGTGCCAGGCACTCGTTAATTCAATTTAAAGTAGTCCATCAGGCCCACTTTACTAAGGTTAAGTTAACTAAATGTTATCTTAACATCCCCTCTAAATGTGAGAAATGCCTAAATGAGGAAGGCACGTTGTATCATTTGTAGATTATTCAGGCACGTTGTATCATTTGTAGATTATTTGTAGATTATTCATTTGTAGACCATTCAGAGCCAGCTCTTCAGCGCTTGACGTCCTGCTTTGCGGAAACTGCCAAAATGTTTGGCCTGGAAGTCAGCCTGAAGAAAACTGAGGTCCTCCATCAGCCAGCTCCCCACCATGACTACCAGCCCCCCACATCTCCATCGGGCACACAAAACTCAAAACGGTCAACCAGTTTACCTATCTCGGCTGCACCATTTCATCAGATGCAAGGATCGACAATGAGATAGACAACAGACTCGCCAAGGCAAATAGCGCCTTTGGAAGACTACACAAAAGAGTCTGGAAAAACAACCAACTGAAAAACCTCACAAAGATAAGCGTATACAGAGCCGTTGTCATACCCACATTCCTGTTCGGCTCCGAATCATGGGTCCTCTACCGGCACCACCTACGGCTCCTAGAACGCTTCCACCAGCGTTGTCTCCGCTCCATCCTCAACATCCATTGGAGCGCTCACACCCCTAAGTCGAGGTACTCGAGATGGCAGAGGTCGACAGCATCGAGTCCACGCTGCTGAAGATCCAGCTGCGCTGGATGGGTCACGTCTCCAGAATGGAGGACCATCGCCTTCCCAAGATCGTATTATATGGCGAGCTCTCCACTGGCCACCGTGACAGAGGTGCACCAAAGAAAAGGTACAAGGACTGCCTAAAGAAATCTCTTGGTGCCTGCCACATTGACCACCGCCAGTGGGCTGATAACGCCTCAAACCGTGCATCTTGGCGCCTCACAGTTTGGCGGGCAGCAGCCTCCTTTGAAGAAGACCGCAGAGCCCACCTCACTGACAAAAGGCAAAGGAGGAAAAACCCAACACCCAACCCCAACCAACCAATTTTCCCTTGCAACCGCTGCAATCGTGTCTGCCTGTCCCGCATCGGACTGGTCAGCCACAAACGAGCCTGCAGCTGACGTGGACTTTTTACCCCCTCCATAAATCTTCGTCCGCGAAGCCAAGCCAAAGAAGAAAGAAGAAAAAAACAAAGAATTATCTCTTTTATTTAAATGACCACAGTATTATTATTTAGTTTTGGCTATGTCCTTCTCTGTTGGCACTTTCTTAATATTAATTTGACTCTTCACCCTTTCATTGCTATTTTTGGAGTGAGTGGGCCAATGGATTTAATATTGACATTTTCATGTCGTGGCTTTTGCTTCCCCCATCGCTAAAAGGGCCATTTTGCAGAGATGGAAAGATGTCATCCCTCCCACTCGATGATGGTCGGATGTGATGGCAGGTCGGTCTCTAGAAAAAAAAGGTGTTTGATGACTGTAATGGATCTTAACTTTCTTTCTCATTAGGGTCCTTTTCTTAATTGCTTTCAAAATTTGTAGATTAATTATCTCTTTTTATTTAAATGACCACAGTATTATTATTTAGTCGTGGACTCCTTAACTTGGCCAGCAGCCCTCATATGGTGGGGTTTGAACCTTTATTTATGAATGTGTTTTTTCCTTTTCTTTTTTCCTATGTACCTTGTTCGTTGTTATTTGTTACTTGTAACTTGATATTAATGATCTTATTATTATTACTATAGCTACCTAAGTATTTTGCATATGTTAAAACCAATAAAGATTGAAAAAGAAGAAACCTTGATGGGCCGTCAGTATAAGGATGAGCCAGAAGGACTCTGCAGAAGAGTGCTGTGTCTCCGCTTCCCGCCCTTTCTAGTCAACACACACCACTGCGGTTACCACAGCTCCACCCTTTTGTTTTTCATCAACATTCAACAATGAGCCTGTAAGCACCTGCACGTTTGTGAGATAGGTGGAGCTGACTTTGTTTCAGTTCTGCCCAAACCGCCGCCTCCTCCTTTTCCCAGGGCATCGGCAGCTGTGTTGGGGCTGCCCCCCTGCATTCGTGCAGAACTCGACAATTCCATAACTTGTGCTGCCAATTCCCACCTTGTCTGCACCTTCACGGTGTATCCCTGTTCTTCCCTTCCCTGTCTCGATCTCTCTGACTCCATCGCAGGAGATAGCCCAGCAACCAACATCTATTGCAAGGCTATTGCCCCCCCTCCCCCCCAATTATGTAATTGTTCTTTGACCCATCCTGCTGGTTGCCTTCTTCCCAGTTCCTCCAGTTCTGCTTCGATGATGAGAGTCTCCATCCAAATGCATCTGACGTGCCTTGCTCAGTCACACCCTCCACCCTCGTGAACAAGCTTTATCACATCTCATCCATTTCCTGCATCTGCTCCAACCTTCCAGAACAGAACAGGGTTCCCCTGGTGCTCACCTACCACCACCCCATTCCTCTCCCCCAGTCTCCACATTCAAGATACTGTAGTTCTTTTCGATTTCAACCACCTTAAACAAAATCTTTACAATCAGCCTCATTTTTCTTTCACCTTTCTTTCTAGCATTTCAGATTTATTGTCAGAAACATACCAGGGTGTAGGTTAAATGTGTGTAAATTTGGCAACATGGACTCATGGGCTGAAATGGCCTGTTATCGTGGTGAATTCAATTAATTAATTCAAATTAATTTTTTTTATAAAGTATACACATAACATCACCTACAACAGATTCTTTTTTCCTGTGGGCAAGCCAGAACTACCACTTCTTGGTAGTGCAAAAAAAATTTACACAATGTACACCTGTAAACAGATAAAGAAATGTGAACAACTGACTGTGCAATACAGAGGGAAATAAAGACCATCAATAAAATGCACAGTAAGAGTCCTTAAATTAGTCTCTGATTGAGTTTGTCGTTGAGGAGTCTGAGGGTGGAGGGTAGCAGTTGTTCCTGAACCTGGTGGCGTGAGTCTTGTGGCACCTCAACCTCTTTCCTGATGGCAGCAGTGAGAACAGAGCCTGTGCTGGGTGGTGTGGATCCTTGATGGTTGCTGCTGCTCTCCGATGGCAGCGATGCTTGCAGAGGTTCTCGATGGTGGTGATATTTCACTGAGCCTGTTTATTATCATGACTTTCTGGCCCACTCTATCACTCCCACAGCATTTCCCCTCACAACCACAGCCTTTGCAACTTCTACCATCCCCTCCACAAATGCAACCAGCCTTTCCATTTAAAGCAGCGATTCACTTGCTATACTTCTAATGTCACAGGCTGTTTTAGAGCATAGAACTGTAGAGCACAGTAAAGGTCCTTTGGCCCTTGATATTGCGCTAACCCATATATTCTGCAAAAAAAGGTTCTAAACTCTCCCTACTCCGTAACACTCTATTTTTATTTCACCCACATGCCTGTCTCAGAGTCTCTTCAATGCCCCTAATGTTTCAGCCTCCACTACCATCTCCGGCAGGGCTTTCCAGTCACCCACTACTCTCTGTGTATAAATAAACTTACCCCTGATGTTTCCCTTAAACTTCCAACCCTTAACTTTGTACATATGTACTCTGGTGTTTGCTATTCCTGTCCTGGGAAATAGGTGCTGATTGTCCACCCTATCTACGTTTCTCAGAATCTTGTAGACCTCTATCAAGTCTCCTCTCACCCTTCTACACTCCAATGAGAAAAGTCCCAGCTCTGCTAACCTTGCCTTATAGAGCTTTTTTTCTAATCCAGGTAACATCCTGGTAAATCTCCTCTGCACCCTCTCCATAGCTTCCTCGTCCTTCCTATAATGAGGTGACCAGAACTGAACATGATACCTTAAGTGTGATATTACCAGAGATTTGATGAGTTGCAAAATGATCTTTCTACTCCTGACTCAATCCTCCTATTAATGAAGCTCAGCATTCCATAGGCATTTTTAACTATCAAATCAACCTGTTCGGCAGCCTTGAGGGATGTATGGATTTGAATTCCAACATCCCTCTGTTCATCTACACTCCTAAGTAACTGACCATTAACCCTCTACTAAACCTTCTGGTTTGTCCACCCAAAATGCATCACCTCACACTTATCCGGATTGAAATCTATCCGGATTGAAATCCATCTGCCACTTTTCTGCCCAACTCTGCATCCTATGTTCTCTTGTAACCTTCAACAACTTTCAGTTCACCCACAACTTCTCCAACCTTCGTATTATCTGCAAACTTACTAACCCATCCTTCCGCCTCCTCATCCAGGGTCATTTATAAAAATCACAAAGATCAGGGGTCCCAGAACAGATCCCTGTGACACTCCACTAGTCATTGACCTTCCGGCAGAATACTTTCCTTCCACTACTACTCTCTGTTTTCTTCCTGCATGCCAATTTTTTTATCCATACAGTCATGATTCCACTGATCCCATGCCTCATGACTTTCTGGATGAGTCTCATGTCATGGGGGACCTTGTCAATTGATTTTGTTACCTCCTCAAAATACTCATTTAGGCTCATGACACATGACCTTCCCTTTACAAAGCCATGCGACAATCCTTGAGTAGACTGTACTTCTCCAAATACTCATAGATCCTATCCTTAAGAATGCTCTCCAACAGTTTGCACATCACTGACGTAAGAATCACTGGTCTATAATTCCCAGGATTCCCCCATTACCTTTTTTTTAAAAAAAGGGGGACTACATTTACCATTCTCCGATCTCTGGCACCTCCCCTCCATCAAAGAGGGCCTAAAGATCATCGCTACTGCCCCAGCTATCCCTTCTCTCATTTCCCACAGCAACCTGGGGTATAATGTGTTCGCTCCCAGGGATTTATCAATATTGATGTTCTTAAGAAGATCCAACACTTCCTTAATCTCCACATTGTCCAGCACACAGGTCTGTTCTACTTCGACCACCCTGATCAAGCTCTTTTTCTCTGATGAATACTGAAGCACAGTCATGTAATAGTGCAGAACATGTAATATTGTGTCTCTCTTTGGCTTGGCTTCGCGGACGAAGATTTATGGAGGGGTAAATCTCCACGTCAGCTGCAGGCTCGTTTGTGGCTGACAAGTCCGATGCGGGACAGGCAGACACGGTTGCAGCGGTTGCAGGGGAAAATTGGTTGGTTGGGGTTGGGTGTTGGGTTTTTCCTCCTTTGTCTTTTGTCAGTGAGGTGGGCTCTGCGGTCTTCTTCAAAGGAGGTTGCTGCCCGCCAAACTGTGAGGCGCCAAGATGCACGGTTTGAGGCAATATCAGCCCACTGACGATGGTCAATGTGGCAGGCACCAAGAGCTTTCTTTAGGCAGTCCTTGTACCTCTTCTTTGGTGCACCTCTGTCTCGGTGGCCAGTGGAGAGCTCGCCATATAACACGATCTTGGGAAGGCGATTGTCCTCCATTCTGGAGACGTGACCTACCCAGCGCAGTTGGATCTTCAGCAGCGTGGATTCGATGCTGTCGGCCTCTGCCATCTCGAGTACTTCGATGTTGGAGATGAAGTCGCTCCAATGAATGTTGAGGATGGAGCGGAGACAACGCTGGTGGAAGCGTTCTAGGAGCCGTAGGTGATGCCGGTAAAGGACCCATGATTCGGAGCCGAACAGGAGTGTGGGTATGACAATGGCTCTGTATACGCTAATCTTTGTGTGGTTTTTCAATTGGTTGTTTTTCCAGACTCTTTTGTGTAGTCTTCCAAAGGCGCTATTTGCCTTGGCGAGTCTGTTGTCTATCTCGTTGTCGATCCTTGCATCCGATGAAATGGTGCAGCCGAGATAGGTAAACTGTTTGACCGTTTTGAGTTTTGTGTGCCCGATGGAGATGTGGGGGGGCTGGTAGTCATGGTGGGGAGCTGGCTGATGGAGGACCTCAATTTTCTTCAGGCTGACTTCCAGGCCAAACATTTTGGCAGTTTCCGCAAAACAGGACGTCAAGCGCTGAAGAGCTGGCTCTGAATGGGCAACTAAAGCAGCATCGTCTGCAAAGAGTAGTTCACGGACAAGTTGCTGTTGTGTCTTGGTGTGAGCTTGCAGGCACCTCAGATTGAAGAGACTGCCATCCGTGCGGTACCAGATGTAAACAGCGTCTTCATTGTTGAGGTCTTTCATGGCTTGTTTCAGCATCATGCTGAAGAAGATTGAAAAGAGGGTTGGTGCGAGAACGCAGCCTTGTGTAATATTACACAAAATGCACTCTACCTGCTGAAAGGCAGATGAAGAGTCGCCATAGGTTTTGGCTACCAGCCCATAC
The DNA here is from genome assembly GCF_036971445.1 of Narcine bancroftii. Classification (NCBI taxonomy): domain Eukaryota; kingdom Metazoa; phylum Chordata; class Chondrichthyes; order Torpediniformes; family Narcinidae; genus Narcine; species Narcine bancroftii. The sequence continues at coordinate 56,552,020 of NC_091475.1, forward strand.
AGTAAGAGAAAAGCAAAAGGGAGTCCATTCAGAATCAACGAATGTCCATAGATTCTCCTCCAGTGCTCCCGCAGCTAACAGACACGGTAACCCACGCTCTAGGTTCAAACACCTGACATGATCAGGAAGCCTTCAGCGCCCAGGGAAAGTGCAGGCGCAACCATCTTGGGTACAGACCTCTGCGGCTGCAGAAGTTTTACTTACAAACACTGTCAGTTCCTTGAGCAGGGCATTTAAAGCCTGTTTGGAGCTCCATCATTAGGACCAGGTGGTTGAACCCTTCAGTGCAGCGCTGTTCCTCAGCTCTCCTGGGTCCTCCAAGTCAAAGAAACCAGATGCACACTGGGTGATCATTTTGTAGAGTGGTTGTATTCAGGCAATAGGGGCGACTCACTTTAGTTTCCACTCCACCCCCACATTGACCCATTTCAGGAAGGGCCCATTCCTGTGGATGCTGCGTGACATGCTGAGTTTCTTCAGCATGTTTATGTATTGAGCTCAAATTGAGCTGTGCAGATTTTCTTGTTTAATCAGGGAACCATACAGTACAGAGACAGACCCTCTCATTTTCCCCTATCCATGACAACTAAGATCATTCCATTTGTCTGAATTTGGGCCTTTTCCTCCTCACCCTTCCTATCCAAGAACTTACCCAAGTATCTTTCTTGGTGCACGAGTAACAGCCTGAGTATCAATTTGGACAAGATGAAGGAGATGATTAAGGACTTCAGGAGAACCAGGAATGACCACCCTCCACTACACATCAACATCTCTGTAGATCCTTGGACCTTTAACATTGCCTCGCTTCGTCAGGAAGATGCCACAATGACTGCACTTCCTGAGAAGACTGAAGCTGTCCAAATTCCTCATGTTAAAATTGAGCCCGCATTCACCACTTCAGCTAGAAGCTCGACAACATTCCCACCGCTCTCTGTGTGAAGTTCCCCCTCATGTTCCTCTTAAAATTTTCCCCTTTCACTCTTAACCCGTGTCCCTTGGTTTGTATCTTACCTACTCTCAGTGGAAAAAGTACCATCTACATTTACTCTGTTTATCCCCCTCATAATTTTAAATAGCTCGATCAAATCTCCCCTCATTCCTCTACACTCCAGGGATAAAGTCCTTGTCTATTTAACCTTTCCTTGTAACTCAGTTCCTGATGACCCAGCAACATCCCAGTAAATCTTCTCTGCACTCCTCTATCTATCGGTATCTTTCCTGTCTTCTTTTTTTTCTTTGGTTTGGCTTCGCAGATGAAGATTTATGGAGGGGGTAAATGTCCACATCAGCTCCAGGCTCGTTTGTGGCTGACAAGTCCGATGCGGGACAGGCAGACACGGTTGCAGCAGTTGCAGGGGAAAATTGGTTGGTTGGGGTTGGGTGTTGGGTTTTTCCTACTTTGTCTTTTGTCAGTGAGGTGGGCTCTGCGGTCTTCTTCAAAGGAGGTTGCTGTCCGCCGAACTGTGAGGCGCCAAGATGCATGGTTTGAGGCGATATCAGCCCACTGGCAGTGGCCAATGTGGCAAGCACCAAGAAATTTCTTTAGGCAGTCCTTGTACCTCTTCTTTGGTTCACCTCTGACATGATGGCCAGTGGAGAGCTCGCCATATAACACGATCTTGGGGAGGCGATGGTCCTCCATTCTGGAGACGTTACCTACCCAGCGCAGTTAGGTAGTTAGGTGACAAAACTGAACACACTATTCCAAATTTGTGCTCAACAATGTCTTAGACAACTTTATCATAACATCCCAACTCCTGTACTCAATACTTTTGATTGATGAAGGCCAAGATGTCAAAAGTTCTCTTAAGAACCCTATTCAATTGTGATGCTCAGGGAATTATGTTCAGATAGACCTCGACTTACAATGTTCTGATTTATGAATTTGAAGTTACGATGAACAGAATCCGTTTTGAATAAAGGTAAGTCGGGCTCTACCTGTATCAACGTGGTCGCTTTTCCTTCTCTGAAGGAAATGCTTCCATCCAATCAATGCACGCAGTTCACTTCCCACTGCTACCACCCCCCATAAATATCATCATTTCAGTGCTTCTCTTAGAGTGACGTCAAGTAAACGTGCTTTGTCGGACCCAATGCCGTTTTTATTTTAAAAAAGTGATTTGGAACACATGCGCAGATTACAATCACTGAGGAGGGAAGGAGAGATTGAAGGAGGAGAGAGAGAGAGAGAGAGAGAGACACAGGGAGAACATACCAACTCCTTACAGAGAACGTGGGATTTGAAACATGATGCCAATTGCTGGCACTGTAACAGCGTTGGTCTAACCGCTACGCAAACCGTGCCGCCCCTCAAACTGAAAGCATAGAGTTTACTGTATTAGATTGGAAAGGTTCGTGAATATGTATGATGTTACACCCCCTTCAATTAATGCAAAATCTTAAATAGCAATGTGATCTGTTAAAGATACAAGAGAAACTTTTGGCAAGAAAATTCACAGACTGCGCTAGTTTTTGCAGATCAAAAGATGAGCAGAAGTTAACATGAGTCTCTTGAAATAGGAGAAATGTATTGGGGAAATAAGGAAACTACAAGAGAAAATAAACAATTATTTTGTGTTTGTCTTCACAGAAGACAGAGGGGAAACAGAGGGGACCACATGCTAATAGTGAGTGAGGAGAGAAAATAAAATTAAGCATCAGTAAAAATCAGTAAAAAGCTAGTATATGAGTATATGAGAAGGAAGATAAACTCCTCAGGACTGGCTTTTAAAAAGGTGAGTATATAGAAAAATAGTTGCACTGTCTGTCCTCCAACGACATTCCAGATTGTAGGATACCAAATGCTACCCAGTTTTTAAATTTTAGTTTAGACATGCAGCACAGTAACAGGCCTTGTCGGCCCACAAGCCCGTGCCACCCAATTAATCTACAACCCCTAGTACATTTTTTTTTTGCAGGGCGGGAGGAAACTGGAGCCCCCGGAGAAAATCCATGCAGACACAGGGAGAACATACAAACTCCTTACAGACAGTGCGGGATTCGAACCCGATCTCTCGTACTGTAACAGCATTGCACTAACTATGCCACCTTTTTCAAGAAAGAAGAGAAAGAGAAATGAGGAATTATTGACCAGTTGGCTTGACAAGTACTGGATTTTATTCTCAAACTTGTGGTAACAAGAAACTTGGAAAGTAATTAAAAAATTGCAGAATTAACAGGATTTATGAAAGAGAAATAATGTTTGCAAAATGCCCTAGGAGTTTCTGAGATTGTAGTCAGCAGAACGTATATTATTGATTATATATTGGCATGCGTTGAACATTAGTTAGCGATCTAAAAACGTACAGTCGGAATGAATGGATCACTTTTAAGTTGACAGGTTATGACTTGATTGTAGGAATAAGTGATGAGGCTAAACTATTCACAACACATCACTAACTTGGAGGAAGTGCAAAATATTCCAGTTCACTGATGATACAAAGGTAGGAGGCTGTTTAGATTGCAAAGAAGATGCACTCAATAAGCAAATAGACAACGACGTGGCAGATGAAACATCATGTGGGAATTAAGGAAAGCCACTGACCTTTGGCAAATAACAATGATTGAGAATTTTTTTTTTAAACAGTGTCAGTTGTTGGAGAGACTCAAGCACTGAAAACAAAACACTGAAAATAAACAAAGGCTTGACAAGCAATTAGGAGGTAAATGGGATGGTGGTCTTGTTTGCAAGAGGATAGAATGGAGTAAATGGGGGGGGGGAGGGGGAGAAACAGGCCTCTTAACCTACCCCATCTGTGGCGACTGTCGAGTAGTCATATAAACCCAATGGAAGGACCTTGCTCCTGTTGCTCAGTAAGAACTTGGAATGCTGCTGACTGATCTGGACTTCTTCCCCGCACAGAAGGAAACATTAGTGATGGAGTGGGTGCAGCAGCAAAGTTCCACTGGACAGATTTTGGGGATGTCGGGTTTGTTGAGAGAGGATAGATTAAGCACGAGAGGCCCAGCCTCTCCAAAAGCAGACAAACAAAATTCTTCAGGGGTTGAACTGGAGAGATGCGGGGGAATGATGCTTCCCCTGGCTGGAGTGTCCAAACCCGGACATCACTGTCTCAAGACACTGGATGTCCATGTTGGAATGATGAGAAGAATTAGAAGAGGATAGTGAATCGGTGAAACTCACAAGTTGGGGAGGCTCAGTTGTCAAGTTTATTTAAGACAGAGATTGACAGCTTATTTGACGAAGGAAATCAAGAAATATGGTACTGGGGCAGCAAGGTGGTGCTGTGCTAAGACTCAATCATGGTTTCAGTCAACAGCGGAGCTGGCTGCCATGATAACCACCCACCCCACCCCACCCCCATGGTAATTTCACAGCATTCATTCCAGCATCTTGTGAAGTAAATGTACGGTAGCAACCAAAAGTCAGTTCTCCAATAGCAAGTTTGTAATTGCAGCCAAAAACAATTGTCCATAAAATTCACCTCAATGAAAGTGGATACCTCATTAAACATCAAAACAGCAAACTATTTTCCAACTGCTCAGGCGTACAGTCCTCAGAGTTCAAGTATGATTGACTGAGAGTGTGTGGAGAAGAAAGCAAGGGACCTTGTTGTGGATCATCCCCAGCACCCAGAGGCAGAAATCCTGAACTGCTGGAAGACACATAACTCTGTGAAAGACACCCTTTCTCTGAAACGTGCTAGTCTTTCGGCACACCAAGAGGTCGGTGAGGGAAGGTATCCGACTGACATTTTCCAAGCTGGAGGAGTATGTGCTGAGGGTTGCCCTGAGGCTTGGCACAGTCAACACAAGAGCTTAGTGGGGGAGAATCACAGTCTACTGGACTACTGGACATTGAGGGCTGAGATTGGGGGCGGGGGGAAGAGTCTTTCAAACAAGTGGAGGCAAGGGCACTAAATGGAGTACAAATGTAACAATATACAGTGATTGTAAATATGGTTATGACTCTAAGGATGTGAAAAGACTGAACGGTTTTATTTTGTCAATAATTTTTTGTGAAATAAGCAAACACTGGCAGGCACCAATGTCCTCCTGTAAGAATTCATATTGCAATGATCAAATTCCTGATTTGATATTTTTAATGACACTAGTGTTGACTTTATTGAACTAAAAGGAGAAATTCTACATCCATATGACTAGATTATGTACAGGCAAACCAGGTTTTACGCGATTAATCCGTTCCGATTTTTTACTCGTGCAAGACGAATTCACGTTAAGCGATTAATAGAATCAATGGGAATAATTACAATGAATTCTCGTCCTTTCAGATCATCCATCAAGACATAAAAATAAAAACAACTTTTCGGTGCTTATAATGCCAAAACTGTTAAGGTTAATAAAAATAATTATGAAATTTTTCACTTATTTCATAATTACATTAGAACCAAACTACAGGACAACTCTGATTATCTGTAATGGTTAGGACCAGGCCTAGGTCGGACAAACGTTTTTTTCGAAGGACTGTTAATTTTTATAAAACAGTCCAGTAGCAACAGCAAATCACTTGTATCAATGTTTAAACACGAACAAACATCAAGGGAAGGCTATTTAAGCATTAAAATAATGTTTAATTCTCAGCAAAAAAAAAATACTGGCTGCAATGCCGCTGCCGATCACCGAGACCTCCCAACCGCTGGGGCCGATCTCTGACACATCTCCACTGCTGCAGCCGATCCCCAGAGAGACTTCCTGGGCCGATAGAGCATTCACCAGCGAGTCGGCAGGCTCTTGTCTTGCCGGACACTGGGAGTCCCAACTCCGAATCCTCCCCTAGGCCTACTACACACAGGGAGTCAGTGTGTGCTGTGTGCAGTCATAGGCTGAGGGGAAGGTTCAGTGTCGGGAGTTCCGGTGTGCCAAGGAGGGAGGGAGGGAAGGGGAAGGAATGCCACTGTCCCCGAGGTCCCGCTCCTGCAAGGGGTTCTTCTGGCCGCTTGCGGCTGGGAGACAGTGGCGCCCAGTTTGAGAGGGAGATTTGGAGAGAAAAGTCAATAGGTGAAGGTAAAGAAGAAACAGAAAGAGAGAGGAGAGGGAGTTACCTGAAACGAGGACAACTCTCGTGCTAATTTCATGACAGGTGAATTTTTTTTTCAACTGTGACATCAGTTTGGATCCGGAAAAATGTTGGAAAAATGAGAATTTCTGATTTCTTTCCGATATCCTCATTTATCCGAAATCGTAAAAAAAAATTAGATAAATGAGGATTTCGGAGAATCTGATTTCAGATGATCAGAGTTATACTGTATTTCTTAGAAAATTTTTTGTCCAAAGTTGATTGCACAGATTTTGAATTTTTTTTTCTCATTTCATCAGGGCTGCCAGCTTCGCCTGTAATTCTTACATTGTGTAACCTTGTTCAATGTTTAACACAGACAAACCAACCTAAACTTGCAGCAAAAGTTTCCACAACCCCTTGAAATTTATTTTATTTAAGCATCGAAAAGACATTTAAATCTTTGGTTTGAATTTTTTTTTTGTACAAAGTGGTATTTGCTTTTGGTTACAATATTCAGTCCAAAGATAAAGTAGCCGTTCCATTTCAATCATTTCTGTTTTGAGTAATTTGCACTCAGAGAAATTGATGCAACTTTACTTTGTTCTTAATATTCATGCTTCTTATTTAAAATTGTGCTTATTGTTTTTCTAAAATAATTACTTTTCTTTTCCTTTTAAAATCACTGACAGATTATTTTCCACATTTTGTTTTATCCCTATTCAATCAGGGGTTTACATTGTGTCTGACTGTCATTTGCGCATATTTTATTTAGGGTCGTTCACACGATCTACTTGCATTTCGAGCTTTCCAGAAAGGTCTCACAGTAACGGAATAATTACACGCGTAAAACAAGAAATGATTGCAGTTTTCCAAATTGCAGCGAATTAATTTTGCATTGACTGAAGTCACTCTTGGCAGGGTTTGCCTATATAGTGAGACATTATTTCAGATGGAATGCTTCAGTTACGAGGAGATTCTAGAATCAGTGGATCTTTTTATTCAAAGTAAGAATTATTTTAAGTGAGTGAGTCGCCAAGTTTTAAAATCACCCAAAGAAAAGAGAACCTTTCAACGCCTTCCCTTGTTTGGACATGTGATACCTAAACCCAATTAATGCTAAAGGACTCTCACCTGAGTTTGAAAAGTAAGTGTTTTAAAAAGAGATTACAAAGGTTGCAGAGATAAAATGGAATGGAAGAAAACTCTTTCAGAGTTTGCTTGGCTGGCACAGTACAAAATGCTTCCTTAATGTTTTGCAAGCTTCTAATATTACATATTACAACAACCTGATTCAAAACTACTGAAATGTTACCACTGATAACCAGGGTTTAAAGTTAGACATTGATCAATTGCTTATAATTTAGGTACATCACAAATAGCGTTATTGTTCTGGATACTTTGATGACAAAAATTGATGAGCCTGCAGCAACAATACAAAAGTTAGTACCCACCTCTGGCTTCAGGGCACCCTTTGTGCAAGTCTGGCACAATGGAGCACTGTGCGAGAACCTCAATGGGAGATGACGCGTCTGATTTTTGCATGTTTGGTCTTCACAGACAAGCCACCCCTGGAAATGGAGCAAAACAAAACTGTGAAAAAAAGCAATACAAAGTTTATTTTTCCTGATCTGTCTGTTAAATACATGACCTTTGAAATCTCACTGTTAAAATTTGGGCTTTCTTCTAATATTCGCTCAGTGTTCCTGAGCAGACGAAGTCCCGTAGGATTGAAAACCTACAAGTGTCAGAGTAACATTATGCCAACTTGTTAACTGTAGCTGGTAGCAGACTGGAAATCATTCCCAATGTAATGACACTTTCAAAGGGTGCTTAATTTTATTCAAAGACCAGTGTACAAGCTGTAATTTATGGATTAAATCATACATCAAGCATTAAATAGAATAGCGAAAACCTACCGGGGACAAACATTACCTAAGTTGATGGAAGGAGAAGGAAAGAAAAGAATGGACTCTGTAGAATTTCTGGTGTATTTTTGTTGAATGACAACATTGTCTGACTGAATTAATGCAACCTAGATTGTATACCTAAAATAGATGAGGGGGGGGGTGGGGGGGTGGCTTGGGAGGAGGGGGGGGGGGAGAAAAAGTCACTGTAAATGTGTGAAAAAGAAAAAGTGTATATCATGGCTATTGTGATTTATGGTGTGAAAAATAAAAAATTTAAAAAAAAAGCATTAAGCCACAATGTAATCGGGAAAGTATAATTTAAAAAAAAAAGAATCAGGCCACAAGACTTATATTTCACAGTTTAGCAAGTTAACAAGAACTTAAAATAGTCTTCAGAGCTTCATCAAGTAAAGCAAATTCTCATTTGATTTGTAGACTTTCTCAGGAAGATTTCCCTTTATTTGCCAAAATGACAGAGCCACAGCAGAGCATGCAAATTGTGTGGTGCCTTAAACATCTTCCATGTCTCACAGGTTTTCGACTGTTCTTCCCTCATACAATTTAATCACAAAATATGGTCTTGGTTTTAAAATGTAACCAATTCATTTCAAGTAATGGTGAAATAACTGTCAATTACCCACTGCAATAGGCATCAAACATTTCCAGTTGGTGTAATGTAAACATTAGCCACACCACTCAGGCATCGGTTCTTTACAAGAATCAAATATGCTGTAGAATTTTATCATTTACTTGAAATTGATTTACTAATTTAATTATGCATAATATTACACTGCAATATATTAGATATGTTGATATAAAGTACACAGCAGGAATTTTTAAAAAATTCATAACTCAACCTTGCCTCACGAGATTATCGGTCGGACTGTGTTCGGACTGTTTACGCAGTGGCTTTAAAATATTTGCTGTGCTCTTGGTTGTCTTTCGCCCACTTAAGTGCAAGAGTGGGAAGCTGGAGATTAACATTCACCCAGAGAGAGTGCTGAAGGAGTGAAAACATGAGCCTTTCCAAGAAACCCTGTCAGCTGTTGCAAATGGCAACTGTTAGCTTAGTTTGTTGTACTGTTATTTTAAGGTATGTTAGACAGGTTTTCATATATTTTTGTTTCGATAAAACATTACTAGCTTCCCAAATGCCAGTTTCAGTAGAAAATTATTTAGTGGTAGGACCGTAGGAGTTAGACTAATGTTTTATGCTGCTCTCCACTGCCATAGGATATGAAAGGTTGGTTTTAGTGTAAAATTTTTAAGGATCAAATTCCTCCTTATAGTGTTATGGGTCGCTAAACCATGGACATTTTCCTCAACAATTTTTGATGGTTTTCATGTCCAGCTTCAGCAGAACAGGAGTTGGAAAACAATTACCATATATTTCAACATATAAGCTGACCTTAAGATAAGACAGTCTGAATTTCATAGTTTCTATATCTATATAGATATAGATCTATATCTATATATATTTATATAAAAGGTGATATATGTGTATAAGACAACACCCCCACCCCCCAAAAAATACATGTGTTGACTGAGCTGGTGTCGCGATGACTGAGCTGATGGGCGTGGTCAGAAAGTGTGCATTTTCATGCAGCCTCCAGCAAAACGAAGGAAGCATGAAGCATTAAAAGTTAATGAAGTGGCCACAGAACCTAACAACGGGGCTGCTGCAAGGACATTCGAGACAACTGAGAAGATGGTAAGAGAGTAGGAAAAGAATGAAGATGTTTTAAGAAACAATGTTCGATGAGACGAGCAATCATTCGTTGGCCAGAGCAGGAAATTCACGGTGCAGAATGGGTGCTCAAACAGGGGCAAGGTGGCTACATAGTCGCAAGAAATAATATCCGAACCTCTGCACTGAAGTGGGCAAGGTCAAATCCCGAACACAGTAGAGATTTTAAAGGTGCAGCCATTGTGTGAACAGGAAAAATCTGGTATTACGACAAAAAAATTGCTCAGAAACTAACAAAAGATATTGATCATAAAGTTATCAGCTTTCAGCAGTTTATTATATGTCAGCGTTCGGCAGAAACACCAGTTTGCTGAGTTCTTTGCATCAGACAATGATAGTAATTTTGAAGGATTTTAAATGTTTTTAAACAATAAAAATTTCTTTCTCATATACTGGTAGCTTAAAAAATTGTTGTAGGATGGAGTCTGAGTGGGTTATGGAACCAATTAAGTGGTATTTTTTGCAGAATTTTAAGGTCTTTAAAAAAAAATAGCAGATTTGCAACCTGCTGAGGGCAAGAACAAGGGCATTTAAGGCCGGGGATCAAGATCTCTACAAAAAGACCACATACGACCTGTGGAATGCCATCTCAGAGGCAAAGTGGCAATTCTGAAGGAAGCTAGAAGCAGAGACAGATACATGCCAGCTATGGCAGGGAGTGCAGACTATTACAGCCTACAAAGTGAACAAGAGGGATGTGATGCTTCATTATCCAATGAGCTGAACACCTTCTATGCCCGCTTTGAGAAGAACCAGCAAACAGTGCCTACTAGAATCCCTGCAGAGGTTGAGGACCTTATGATATCTGTCTCTGAGGGCGATGTTAGAACATCATTCAAGAGGGTGAAACTTGTAAGACATAAGGCCCTGACAGCGTACCTGGTAGGATAGTGAAAATCTGTGCCAACCAATTAGCTGGAGTATTCACATTTTTAACCTCTGATTGCTACAGTCAGAGGTTCCCACCAGCTTCAAGAGGGCATCAATCATCCCAGTGCCCAAGAAGAGTAGCGTGAACTGCCTCAACGACGATCGCCCAGTAGCACTAACTTCTACTGTGATGAAATGCTTTGAGAAGCTGGTCGTGGCCAGAATTAACATGTACCTAAGCAAAGATCTGGACCCACTGCAATTTGCCTATTATCACAATTGCTCCACAGCAGATGCAATATTGCTGGCTCTCCACTCAACTCTGGTTCACCTTGAAAACAGCAACTCATGTATACAGCTGCTCTTCATCGACTACAACTCAGCCTTCAAAACCATTATTCCCTCTGAGCTGGTCAAGAAGCTACAAACTCTAGGCCTCTGTACCCACCTCTGCAACTGGATCCTTGATTTTCTCAACAGAAGACCAGTCAGTACAAATTGGAAACAATGTCCCTTCCTCTCTGATTATCAACACAGGCGTACCCCAAGGATGCGTACTTCGCCCACTGCTCTACTCATTATACACCCATGACTGTGTGACCAGGCACAATTCCAATGCCATCGACAAGTTTGCTGATGACACCACAGTTGTCAGCTGAATCACAAATGGAAATGAGGAAGTGTACAGGATGGAGTTAGAGCAACTCTTCAAGTGGTGGCACAACAACCAACGTTAGCAAAACCAAGGAGATGATTGTGGACCTCTGGAGGGAGTCAAGGAAACAGCACCCAGTCCTCATCGAGTGGAGAGGGTCAAAAACTTCAAATTCCTGGGTGTCAACCTCTCCGAGGATCTGTCCTGGAGCCTCTTTGTTGATGCAATCATGAAGAAGCCTCGCCAGTGGCTATACTTTGTGAAATGCTTGAGGAAATTTTATACATCACCGAAGACTTTCGAAAACTTCTACAGGTGTAGTGTAGACAGCATTCTGGCTGGTTGCATCACTGTCTGGTATGGAGGCACCAAATCCCAGGATAAAGAAAAATTGGAGAAGGTTCTGTGACATCAGACGCACCAGACTCCACTCCATCGAGGTCATCCACACGAGGCAGTGTCTGAAAAAACCAGCCTCTAACCTCAAAGACCCCCATTGCCCAGGCCATGCCCTCTTCACTCTGCTACCATCGGGAAAGAGGTACAGGAGTATTACAAGCCCAGAGGACTGCAAAACCCAGGAGCAATAGAAATTCACCATGACAAATGGTTACTTAAACAAAAGTTGCTTTTAATTTTCTTTAAACATAAAAACAGGATCAAACTTTAAATTATTACTATTAACTTAACCTAATTTAACCCACTTCTAATCCTAAGCACACATGTATGTAATGTGTATAGGTGCAGGAAAGTTCTTTGATTCACAATCCAATCTCACACTTCTCCAAGTTCACGGGTATCAGGCAATTCTTATACCATGCACAGAATTTAACATTTAAGAATTTTCACCAGGCTCTGGTACTTAAAGGTAAATGGTTACCACTCAGGAATGTTCTTTTTGGTTTCAGAGAGATATTTGTTGCTCATTGGCCAAACACACAAACTGATTTCCTGGCTGATTGGAGGAAATCAGTTTGTGTGTTTGGCCAATGAGCAACAAATATCTCTCTGAAACCAAAAAGAAGCCACTTCAGTGTCTTGCCAAAGAAACTTGCCCCATCATGGATTTTCCAAATGATAACCTCTTCTTCCAGGTCACCACAGAGTTCCTCTTGTTTCCCTTATTTCAGGAGAAACACGCTAGCCAGTCATTTCCTCTTCTAAGGCCCACAAGGATTTTCAACAGGCTGAACTCAGAGCTCACAACCCACCTTCAAAATCAGGTTTTCAACAAGCCTGCCAGCTTGCCATGTTGCAGTCTCAAAAGCCACTGTAGAGCTGACCTCTCTCTCTCTCTGAGAAGAATCCTGTTTGTTCTTCTCTCTCTCTATCTCTCTTGGCTTGTAAAAACCAGAACCCCTCCCAAGGCTCCAAATCCAATCCTTGAAAGAGCTTTATCAGCACGAGCCCAGACTTCTCCATTTGCACCTACTTCTGAAGTTCCTTCCAAAGCAGTTCCATTGTCTTTTGCAAAGCCACTGGTGCCTGCATGTCTGGCTTCAACGCGAAGCTCTAGCATTTCAAATGAGATGTGAAGTATAAGTATCTGTTTGTGAAGTGACCTACACTAAAACCCCCACAATCAATCTCTTTTAAAAATATATTTATATATAATATAACCTGCTACAGGAGCCTAAAGATGATCACTCAACGGGCACAAAGAGAGCTTCTTCCCCGCTGCCATCAGATTCCTGAATAATCAATGAACAAAAGACTGCCTTACTTTTCGTACACTACTATTTTTATTTTTTATATTATTGTTGTAAGATGATTCATAATATGAATGTTTGCACTATGATGCTGTCCCAAAAACACCAAATTTCATAATAATAAATTCCGATTCTCTTCCTGGCCTATAAGACAACCCCTGTTTTTGGGTGCTTTGAGGGTCATCGAAATATATGGATAGTCCCAAAGTTTCCACCCATCTTCCAGTGAGGGTGTGGCAGGAGATGGGGGAGAAGAATTCATCACCTCAACTTTGAATTAGGGAAAGGAACGTCACGTTTTTGGCTATTTGTCATAATCCTGAACAGACTTTTTGAAAACAAGATTACTCGAGGGCAATTTGAGGATCCCTTTTTTCCAAATCCAAGTGCACAGTTGGTGTAGTGGTTAGCACAACGTTAAAATCGGATGCTGTCTCTTTGTATGTTCACCCTGTGTCTGCGTGGGTTTCTGCCAGATGCTCTGGTATCCTCCCACATTTCAAAGACGTAGGTGGTTGGTAGTTTAATTGGCCACATGGGTGTATCTGGGTGATGCGGGCTTGTGGGCTGAAAAGGTGTTACTGTACTGTACCTCTAAAATGTAAAAAAAATTGTCTCACACCAAGACAGAAAATGGCAACTGTCAAAAAGAATGTCTTAATGGGTGGCCCGATTGGCATAGCAGTTAGCGCAATGCCTTTACAGCACCAGCGATCGGGACCAGGTTTCAAATCCCGCACTGTAAGGAGTTTGTACGTTCTCCCCGTGTCTGAGTGAGTTTTCTCCGGGGGCTTCGGTTTCCCTCCACCATTCAAAACGGTCCAGGGGTATAGGTTAATGGGATGGAAATTAGGTGGCACAGGTTCGTGGGCCAAAATGGCCTGTTACCGTGCAGTATGTCTAAATTTTTAAAAGACACCAAGATTAAACTGAGTTCCTTTTGAACTCTCTGCACTGCCCACCCCACCTCTGACTTTGAAGAAAAAAAAAGGCAACAAATTAGGGGACAAACAGCTTTTCTATTTGACAGATTTTTTTGCAATGTATGTCAACCAATTTACCACATTTTATAGCAGTTTTTCCAAATAGGCTCAATTGGCCATTTGACTTATTGATTGGTTCTCATTTCAGTAATCATCCAGCTCTGTCACATGAACATTGAAAGGATAATAACAAGGAACATCAGGCTCTTACAGTAGAATTGGTTAAAAGCAAGGAGAGACTCTAATTTACACAAATTTTATAATAAGTGGATTACTAAAAGTTCATAGTATTTCTTCTGAAATGCCCCTTATTGTTCAATTGAATGCAGAGAAACTCACGAGTGAACTGTGCACAGGAACTGAAGATATAACGACATAATACTACTTTTTTTTCTCTTTTCTGTGTGAAATTAAAATAATTGCTGCTCAGAATTCTTCCTTCAAATTATTTGTAAAAGGTGAACTGGTAATGGATGACTTGTTTGTGCCCTTGAACTGTGCTGTTTACAGCTGAAATGTACGAAGTAGTCCAAATGTTTCTAACTTTCTTCTTCAGCAAACATACTTTACCTCAGGGGACATCAGGAACATTGCTTTTCTGTTCATCATTATGCAAGCCTTAGCTCATTACTGCACAATATGCAACCACAATGATTATGACTTGATACATCAATCAATTCCATTAATTAGCACTCAGCAAATCAGAAATTACACGAATATCAAATCCTAGAGAACCACAAGGTGCAAAGCCATCTCTTCCTTCCAAAGCCTATTGAGTTTATTTCATGTCTCGGGCCTCTGAAATTATTCATGTTCTTTAGACCACATTGTTATTCTCTGAAATCTATCCAATTTGCACAACTAATATATATTTGAAAGAAGAAATGTCCCTTACAAGACGTAAACCATGACATCACCCAAGATTGTTTTCCTTGCGGGCCAGGCAGAATTACCACTTATTGGTAATGTAAAAAAATATACACTATGTACACATGTAAACAAATATAAACAAAAACAAACAAACAAAGAAATAAGAGTCCTTAAATGAGTCACTGAGGAGTCTGATGGTGGAGGGGTAGCAGCTGTTCCTGAACCTGGAGGTGCGAGCCTTGTGGCACTGTTACCTCTTTCCTCATGGTACCAGTGAAAACAGAGCGTGTGCTGGGTGGTATGGATCCTTGATAATTGCTGCTGCTCTCCGACAGCAGTGAGTTTCTTGTAAATGTTTTTGATGGTGGGGAGGGGTTTGTCTGTGATGTCCAGGGCTGTGTCCACTACCTTTTGCAGGGCTTTACGCTCGAGGAGCGTACCAAGAAAAATTGGTTGGATGTAGTTTGAACTGATGTCTCATTAGTCAAGACACTGCATCATTCAGCTGTAATCTGTAGTAGATTGTAAAATTACCATCCTCCTTCTTCTTTTTCAATATTTTTATTGAAATTCACATAAAAAATACAGAGTACATAAGAATACATATTAAAAGTCAAAAAGTAGAAAAGTACAGAATACACTACACTCTTAAATTTCATCCACTGTACCCTGCATTCTTATTCAGACAGTTTACATTAAGGTAATATTTTATTATAAAAAGAAAATCCAATTCCACCACTGAAACTGAAGCTCTTTGAAAAGAAGAGAGAGAAAAAAGTTCCCTGTTGCAGTAATAAATGACCTTATTTGCCAACACCTCTGCATTAATAGCAAATCAAAGATTTTGAAAGTAATTCAAAAAGGGTCCCCACTGTGTTAGAAAATTTAAATTCAGTTTGGATATTGAGCATCAAAATTTAAACATAACATTATGTAACCATTGAGCATGAGTAGGCACAGCAATGTCGGTCCATTTAAGCCACACTGCCCACCCAACCAGAAGAGAAATAAAAAGCCAATAGGTGCAAATCAGATGGCATTGAAATTATTCCACTCTCTCCAACAATACCAAACGAGGTAGTCAAAGGATTAGGCTTAAAATTTACTTTAAAAACTACAGAAAAGGTTTGACAAACTTCCTTCCAGTATATCCCAAGACATGGACATGTCCAAAACATATGAATTAGTGATGCATCTCCATTATTGCATCTATCACAACGAGGAGCTATATCCACTTAAAAGCAAGATAGTTTAATGTTGGACATGATGGCCCTTTGGATTACTTTAAATTGTAGGAGGGAGTGGCGAGCACATAAAGATGAGGCATTAACCACTTTAAAAATTACATTCCAAGTTTCTTCAGAGATTGAAAACTGAAGGTCCTGTTTCCAGGCTTTTTAAATTTGATCTAAAGGAGCCCCTCTTGCTCCCAATGTCATAATGTTAGATATTGAACCATTATAAAAAGGGTGCAAATTAAAAATTGCATCTATTAAATCCTTGTCAAAGCTCTTAGGAAATGTATGTAATTGAAACTGCAAAAAATCTCTAATCTGTAAATAAGGAAAAATATGAGTATTTGGTAAACTATATTTAAACAACTGACAATTGTTCAAAAGAAGCCTTCAATAAATAGATCTTTAAAATATTTAATGTCCAATCTGCACCACTCTTTAAAAGCTAGTCAATCATGCAAGGTTTAAAAAAAAGAGAAAAATAGGACTAGAAAGAGAAAATTTTAGTAAACCAAAATGTTTTCTATATTGTATCCAAATCCTTAAAGTATGTTTAACTAGCAGATTGACATTTAATTTATTTAAAGGTAAGGGAAGTGAAGATCTGAGAGGAAAGATAATAGAAAATTTTGTAACAGAATTAGATTCCAAAGCAACCCATACCGGACAATCCTCATGGTTAATAAAGTACGACCAAAACGTAACATTTTGTATGCTGACTGCCCAATAGACACACAAATTCTAACCTGGGGAAATATATCCAGCATTCAGGAGTTTTGAGATATGTACTGAGTAGTAACGGCACCAATATACATCCTTTGAAATCAATGCATGATACAGGAAAGGAGCACCATCTGACTAAATGGAATTCAGTTTCAGAATGGATTACAAACTAAACATGATACAAACTTCACATAATGTTTGGAAAAAAAGATTATATCACATTCATCCATAATACCTATTCTGGTATTTAACTTTCTGTGCATTGAATATATTCAAAAGGTTTGTTGTTGATGCCATTTGTAAGGCAGCAGTTACCAATGTCACAGTGCATCAAATTATCTTTGGATTTACACAAGCACATACAGTTTCTTCTTTGGCTTGGCTTCGCGGACGAAGATTTATGGAGGGGGTAAAAAGTCCACGTCAGCTGCAGGCTCGTTTGTGGCTGACCAGTCCGATGCGGGACAGGCAGACACGATTGCAGCGGTTGCAAGGGAAAATTGGTTGGTTGGGGTTGGGTGTTGGGTTTTTCCTCCTTTGCCTTTTGTCAGTGAGGTGGGCTCTGCGGTCTTCTTCAAAGGAGGCTGCTGCCCGCCAAACATTGAGGCGCCAAGATGCACGGTTTGAGGCGTTATCAGCCCACTGGCGGTGGTCAATGTGGCAGGCACCAAGAGATTTCTTTAGGCAGTCCTTGTACCTTTTCTTTGGTGCACCTCTGTCACGGTGGCCAGTGGAGAGCTCGCCATATAATACGATCTTGGGAAGGCGATGGTCCTCCATTCTGGAGACGTGACCCATCCAGCGCAGCTGGATCTTCAGCAGCGTGGACTCGATGCTGTCGACCTCTGCCATCTCGAGTACCTCGACGTTAGGGGTGTGAGCGCTCCAATGGATGTTGAGGATGGAGCGGAGACAACGCTGGTGGAAGCGTTCTAGGAGCCGTAGGTGGTGCCGGTAGAGGACCCATGATTCGGAGCCGAACAGGAGTGTGGGTATGACAACGGCTCTGTATACGCTTATCTTTGTGAGGTTTTTCAGTTGGTTGTTTTTCCAGACTCTTTTGTGTAGTCTTCCAAAGGCGCTATTTGCCTTGGCGAGTCTGTTGTCTATCTCATTGTCGATCCTTGCATCTGATGAAATGGTGCAGCCGAGATAGGTAAACTGGTTGACCGTTTTGAGTTTTGTGTGCCCGATGGAGATGTGGGGGGGCTGGTAGTCATGGTGGGGAGCTGGCTGATGGAGGACCTCAGTTTTCTTCAGGCTGACTTCCAGGCCAAACATTTTGGCAGTTTCCGCAAAGCAGGACGTCAAGCGCTGAAGAGCTGGCTCTGAATGGGCAACTAAAGCGGCATCATCTGCAAAGAGTAGTTCACGGACAAGTTTCTCTTGTGTCTTGGTGTGAGCTTGCAGGCGCCTCAGATTGAAGAGACTGCCATCCGTGCGGTACCGGATGTAAACAGCGTCTTCATTGTTGGGGTCTTTCATGGCTTGGTTCAGCATCATGCTGAAGAAGATTGAAAAGAGGGTTGGTGCGAGAACACAGCCTTGCTTCACGCCATTGTTAATGGAGAAGGGTTCAGAGAGCTCATTGCTGTATCTGACCCGACCTTGTTGGTTTTCGTGCAGTTGGATAATCATGTTACAAAATGAGACCTTCTGGAAAAAATTACATAAAATGAAAATTTACAGTAAAGTGATAAAGCCAGCAATAAAAGAGGAAGAAATAAAAAGGAGGCAGTTATCAAGGTATCCTGCACAAGCACAATGAAAGTTCTATTCATTTGTCTGGATTCAGATGTCAGGGAAAAGATACATTGTACAGTGGCAAACTGTGATAACTTTCACCTCTACAGAGCAGCCATACATTTATATACGAAAAATTGCACCCTGGACACTTTACTGGAAGCAGAAAAGTTACTGGCTCAGAGAGATTTCATTTGGGGGTGGCTCAGATGTCACTGAGTATTTTCTAAGTGAACTGTTACAAGCCCAAAGGACCCCAAAACCCAGCAGCAATAGATATTCACACCAACAAAAGTTGTTTTTAATTATCTTTAAACATGAAAACAGAATCAAACTTTAACATATCTCTATTAACTTAACTAACCCAAATTAACCCCGTTCTAATTGTAAGCACACGTATATGATGTATGTGTAAATTTAAGAAAAGTTCTTTGGTTCACAGTTCAATCTCACTTCTCATTCTTCCAAGTTCACTGGTTGCAGGAAATTCTTATACTGTGCACAGAATTTAACATGTATAAAGTTCACCAGGCTTTTGTGCTCGAAAGGTCAATGTTTACTGCTCAGGAAGGTTCTTGTAGGGTTTGCAGAGAGAGATTTGTTGTTCCAGGATTTCAACAACTGAGGTACCACCATTAGTCACTTCAATGTCTTGCTGATGAAACTTTCCCCATCAGGGTTCTCCAAATGATAACCTCTTTCTTTCAGGCTAGCACAGAGTTCCTTTCTGTTCCTCTTATTCCAAGAGAAAGATCCATCTGCTGCTCTGGAGCTTTCTGTTTCAGATCCATCAAGCTTTTCCTGCTTGCTTCAGCTGTGACTGTTCAGTCTCCCTTCCTCTTCCAAATGCTAGAAAGCCCATGTGACTCTCTCACTTGTCACAAAACCCCCACCTTCTCCAGAAAACAATAGGACTTAATCTTTTGTTCCCATCTGTTGTCTTAGGTAACCAAACTTCTCAGGAGTGACCTTTCTGTGCACTTTGCAGAAAGGTCAGAAGCCTTGTAAAAATGTTCAACACAGATGACCTGTCTCCAGTCGATTCATTTGATGACATCATTTCAATTAGCACCTACTTGTGAAATGTGCACAGTATTCTCCATAGTTTCTGTAATGTTACTGAATATGAATTCTTCAGTATTTCAAATAAGATTGGTTTTAAAATGTGTGTATGTATGTAACCTACTCTAATTTTACCAAATTCTCCCAATATTTATCTACATTACAGAACTTTCAAAAAAATAAAAGTTGCTTAGAAACTTGGTCCCAATGGATGGGAAAATACAACCTCCATTGCTTACGCAGGTGCAGATACAAGAAAAGTGCTGTTATTGTGACACAAAATGAATGGAAATAGAACTTAAAAGATGATCTGCAGCAAAACCTGGAAAACATCTCGGCTCAGTTGAATAAAGGCTATGGAACATCTCCAACAAGACTTTCAGCAGCATTATTACTGCTGAGGCCTCACCTTCAGCATCTTGGGAGGTGCTGTGGGGAAGGACATCACTGATGATAAACCTGCAGATCAGTCATGTTAGTGCCCTGCTTGCAAGACAGATCCAAGGCAAGGAATTCTGCAGCGAGTGTCTCATCTCCTGCCCCCCGCGGTATAATTACAAGCCACAGCAATATAAAATAAAAATGACACCGTGAAGTATGTAATACCATGCTCGATCGGCGTCCCAACCAATGTCTTCACCTTCATCTATTTGGCTGCAACATGAACAATCTACAACATGAACTCCCCAGGTACCCTCTACGAACATTTTCAAAAGCGCGACCTCCATATACTGCAAGGACAGACAAGCTTTACGTTCCCTCTGTATAGCCTGGATGTAAAATACCGAAGGAGACTTTGTGAAACCAAGGAGTGTGACAATATTATTTTTCAACCCCTTCTGGTGGTTGGACGATGCCAGAAAAAGCACTTGTTTTTACTGCTGATCCAGAAGCATTCTTCACTGAATATCTGCATGCACTAAATCATGCCTTGATGAGAACTGGCAATAAAGATGAAAGAAGTGGCATGATTGGCACAACACCATTACAGGACTGGGGTTCAAATCCCATGCTGTCTGTAAGTTTATACATTCTCCCCATGTCTCTGTGGGTTCCCTCCAGCTGCTCCGGTTTCCTCCCACCCACCAAAAATGTACCGGGAGTCATAGGTAAATTGGGCTGCACTGGCTCATGGGTTTAAATGGTCTGTTACTGTGCTGAATGTCTAAAAATATTACCCTTGAGAGTTACAGAAGTAGATGCTGCTGACCTTGAGCAGTAGTCCTTGAGCAGGAAGGTCCTTGTTGCCACAGAAATAGTCCAACTTAGCCATAGCAAGAAGTGGAAGGACTCCAGGCAGTGAAGGCCAAGTTCAAAGCAGCACTGGATTTACATCATTAGATCAACCAGAAGAGCTGATGGCCTGCTTCGAGCTTCCCATCTCCCATAGATATTTTCTAGCATCTTCAAGCAAAACATTGGGTTTCTGCAAAGTTTGCTGAATGACAAGACCCCATGGAAGTAGGAAAAAAATCCTGCATTCTGAGACTTTAATCAGTTGCTACAAAATCATCAAATCAGCGTGCAAACAGACCATTTGGCCAGCCTCACCCTAATTACACCTCTTTTATTCTTCGTATACCTCGATTAAAAACAGATCTATCTTCTCTAGTCGCTCTTCATCCTGGTGATTCTGCCATGCACTCTCTCCAGTGCTGTCCTGTTCTTTCTATGCTTTAGTGGCCAGAACTGCATACAGCAGTCCAGTTGAAGTCTGGCTGCAGTTTTCTTAAGTTGAAGCAAAACCTCTCGACTTCTCCCTTCAATGCTCTCACTAATGGAGGCTGGTGTCCTGAATGCCTTCCTAACCACATTATTGACCCATGTTGTAACCTTCAAGGATCTATGAATTTGTACATTGAAGTCCTTCTGTTTCTCAATACTTCCCAATTCCCCACTGTTCCTGATGCAAATTCAAGTCTCATTATTACTCCTAAAATGCATCATTCACATTTCTCTTGATTAAACTCCACCTGCCAGCTTTCAGCCCATTTCACAAACACATCAATATCTCTCTGCAGCTGAAGACTATTGACCACTCTGCTAATGTTCATGAACCTACTGATTGTGCATCCCATATCCAAGTCATTAGGGTATATTGCAAACAACAACCTTCCTGGTGCTGATACTACCAGAAATCTGGTTGTGGAACACCACCTGTTAGAGACATTCAATCCCCAAAACAATCCTCCACCATCATCTTCTGTTGTCTTTTGCTGAACTGAATTTGTATCCGGTCGGCAGAGAACTCAACTTGCCTAAGAAATAACCCAGCAAGGCATTCAGTTCAAAGCCTATCAGGAATGGACAATTAACCCTGGTCTGAGAAATGACAATAACATTCCGTGAATAAACAAGTAAAATCAATGCCTCTTTTTCTTCTTCGGTCCTTCACAGATGACTCCATTTCTGTGGGTCCTTGTGCACAAATGAGATCAACAGGAGTCACGTGATGGAGTAGTGGCCGGTAGGGTAAAACCAGCCCTCTCCGGAAAAGAAGAAAAAAAGCTGAGAAAAGACAAAGTTCAATAAATACAAAATATAAGAAATAAAAGATAAAGAGAAGAGAAAGAAAATGGCCCCTAAGAAGGAAAAAGTAAAAACGGGGGAAAAAAGAAGAAAAGACAAGAAAGGAAAAGGCCTTACTTGCACAAAGGAATAGGGAGCTGTGGTGGAGAAGAACACCCGATCTCCGAGGTTGGTGTCGGCCCTGCGGAGTCCCAAACCCCCCCGACCGGTGGACTCCAAAAATGGCTCTCTGAGCCAAACAAAAGTGCGCAACTGCACATGTGCGAGAAGTCGCAAATACCAACAGGAAAGGGGCTCAGCCAAGGAGCGGGCAACCACGGTGCGACCAGCTGAGGGATGCCCAACACCTGGGCTCTCAGCTGGAAGATGAGGGAAGCGGCAGGAGAGGGAGTGAAGTACCAGGTGAGAAAGAAAGTCGACAGGGTGAACGGCAAGAGGAGCAGCAGCAGGAGGCTTGACAGATGAGCAGCTCAGAAGAAGAGGACCAACAGCAAGAGGCAAAGCAAGAAGAGACCTGACAAAGCGATTTCAGAAAAATCAAAAGAGATGCAGATACAAAGAAAATAAGAAGACACAAACACAGGTACAGATACAGAAGAAGAGGAAGAAGAAGACCAAGATCTTCACAGGGAAATAGAAGGTAAAACCGATGGACAGAATATAGATAAAGCTTTTTATGAAGAACAAATGAGAGCATTAAAAGAATGGTTGCCATTAGAATTTAGTGCAATTAAAAGAAAAATGAAAAGAACAGAAGATAAAATGCAAAGATTAGAACTAGTCATGACAGCAATAGCAAGAAGAGTAGAAAATGTGGAAGAATGAGAAATGGCTGTAGAAATGGAAGTAAACGACTTAAGAGGAAAATTGGAAGAAAGGGATAAAAAAATTAAAGAGTTGTTAGCTCAGAAAATTGATACGTTGGAAAATTATAGTAGGTGAAACAACATATAAATAGTGGGCCTAAAGGAAGATGAAGAAGGCACAAATATGAAAGAATTTATAAAAGAATGGATCCTGAAGGTCCTGGGAATGACAGAAATGCAGGAAGGAATGGAAATAAAAAGGGCACACAGAACACTATCTCCAAAACCACAGACAAATCAAAAACCAAGATCCATTTTAGTAAAATTTTGAGATATATGACAAGAGAAAATATACTGGAGCGGGTAAGGAATAAAATTAGAGAAGACAATAAACCATTGGAATACAAGGGTCAAAAAATATTTTTTTACCCAGACATAAATTTTGAACTCTTAAAGAAGAGGAAGGAGTTAATACAGCAAAATCGATCCTATGGAAAAAAGTTTATAAATTCATGTTAAGACATCCACCTGTGCTTAAAATATTTATCCCTAGGGAGCAAAACAAACTGTTCTCAGATCCGGAGGAAGCACAAGAATTTGCAGAACACTTGCAGGACAGGAGAGATGAACAGATGTAATAAGAATGAAGAATGGCAATATTTATAAAGTTGTAAAAACAATGTATATGTAAAGAATTAAAGAAGGGAAAGAGAAGGGAAGGAAGGAAGTAAGGGGAAAAAAGGGAGAACTTTGTTATATGTGTTAAAAAAAATTTCTGGGTGGGAGAGAATAACCATCACTGCGAAATTAGTTGACGCTTACGAGCAGGATCACAATCGAAATGGAAAGGGGAGTTGTGGTTGCCTGGCAAGGGATAAGGGGCAACTCAGAGACGGGAGGATATTTGGGGTTAAGGGAATATTGGATGTGGGAGTTGTTGGAGTATTTTATGTTTTAAATGTGTTGTCATACATTGAGTTTAAAAAGGGAAAACTGAGAGATGAAAATTGGGTGGTGAGGAACCGGAAATGAGGTGTAAACAGGATATGAAATGGCCACGTTGAACTATATGACTATAAACATTAATGGAATACATAACCAAATTAAAAGGAAGAGGCTATTACATTTACTGAAAAAAGAAAAAAATAGATATAACATTTGTGCAGGAAACGCATCTAACTGAAGTGGAACATAACAAATTAAAGAGAGACTGGCTAGGGCACGTAGCGGCAGCATCATATAATTCAAAAGCTAGAGGTGTAGCTATATTAATTAATAAAAATATACCAATCAAAATAGAGGAGGAAATAATAGATCCAGCAGGGAGATATGTAATGATAAAGTATCAGATATATTCAGAATTTTGGAATTTGGTCAATATATATGCTCCTAATGAGGAGCATCAAAAGTTTATACAATATATTTTTTGAAGATTATAGATACACAAGGAAATATATTGACAGGAGGGGATTTTAACCTTAATTTGGATCTAATGTTGGATAAAACTGGACAAAAGACTAGTAAAAAGAATAAAGTGGCCAAATTTATGGTTAAATCAATGCACAAAATGAAACTTATGGATACATGGTGGAGGCAGCACCCAAAAGAGAAGGAATACTCATATTATTCAAGTAGGCATCAAGGATTGATATGTTTTTGTTGTCGGCCCATATTCAAGAGAGGGTTAGGAAAACTGAATATAAAGCTAGATTACTATCTGATTATTCACCCCTGTTATTGGCCAGAGAACTGGAGGACATCCCACCAAGAACATATAGATGGAGGTTAAACTCCATGCTATTTAAAAGGCAGGAATTTAGAGAATTTATTGAACACCAAATTAAACATATTTTGAAATAAATACAGAATCAGTGAAAGACAAATTTATATTATGGGGTGCAATGAAAGCCTTCATTAGAGGGCAGGTAATAAGTTATGTAACTAAGATGAAAAAGGATTACAATCGGGAAATAGAGCAGTTCGAAAGGGAGATAGTAAGTACAGAAAAGGAACTAGTAAAAAGGGATGAGAAAATGAAAAGAAGAGAATTGGCGGCCAAAAAAAAACCAAAACATTATAAACGTACAAGGTGGAGAAGAACATAATGAAAATAAAGCAAAAGTATTACGAACTGGAAGAAAAAACACATAAAATATTAGCCTGGTAACTTAAATCAGAACAAGCTAAAAGAACTGTATTGGCATCAAGGAAAAAGGATAAACAAATGACATATAACCCAATAGAGATTAATGTGAACTTCAAGGAATTTTATTAACAATTATATCAAACTGAGAACGAGGGGAAAGATGATAAAATAGAAGAGATTTTAGCTAAAATTGAACTGTCAAAATTGTAAGAAGAGGAACAAAACAAACTGATAAATACATTTGAAATAGTGGAAGTACAGGATATATTAAAAAAAGCTGCTGAACAATAAAACGCCTGGAGAGGATGGATTCCCAATAGAATTCTATAAAACATTTAAAGAATTATTAATTCCTCCTCTCCTGGAAGTAATGAACCAGATAGAAGAAACACAAAACTTGCCAGATTCATGTAAGACAGCAATAATTACAGTAATACCAAAGACGGGGAAGGATCCACTAACACCAGCATCATACAGACCAATATCTCTACTTAATTCAGATTATAAGATAATAGAGAAACTATTAGCATACAGATTCGCCGATTGTGTACCAAAAATAGTAAAACAAGATCAAACTGGATTTATTAAGAAAAGACAAACAGTGGATAATGTCTGTAAACTTATTAATCTAATTCATGCAGTTCAAGGAAATAAGAAGCCAACAGTGGCTGTTGCTTTAAACGCAGAAAAAGCCTTTGACAGAGTAGAATGGAATTATTTATTTAAAGTATTACAGAGGTTCAATCTACCAGAAAAAATAAAGTAAAAGAGATAAAAATAAAGGAGAAGGAGTAAAAAAATCAGTCTATCTGCAGATGACATCATAGTATACTTAACAGAAACAGAAATATCAATAAAAGAATTACATATGAAATTGAAGGAGTATGGAGAAATATTGGAGTACAAGATCAACGCAAATAAAATTGAAGTGATGCCAATGAGTAACGTGGATTACACAGAATTTAAAAAAGAATCACGATTTAAATGGCAAACACAAGCAATCCGATACCTAGGTATTAGGTTAGATAACACCTGTACAAACTAAATTATCAGCCACTAATAAAGAAATTGCAGGAAGACTTAGAACATTGGAAAGAATTACCGCTAACGTTGATAGGGAGGGTAAATTGCATTAAAATGAATGTCTTCCCAAGGATACAATACTTATTCCAATCATTGCCAATTCCCTTAACAGAGAAATTCTTGAATGAACTAAAAAGAATAATAAGGAAATTCTTGTGGAAAGGAGGGAAACCGAGGATAGTGTTAGATAAATTAACAGAGAGGTACAACCAAAGTGGTTTGCAGTTACCAAACTTAAAAAATTATTATCTTTCTTTGGCTTGGCTTCGCAGATGAAGATTTATGGAGGGGTAATGTCCACGTCAGCTGCAGGCTCGTTTGTGGCTGACAAGTCCGATGCGGGACAGGCAGACACGGTTGCAGTGGTTGCAAGGGAAAATTGGTTGGTTCGGGTTGGGTGTTGGGTTTTTCCTCCTTTGTCTTTTGTCAGTGAGGTGGGGTCTGCGGTCTTCTTCAAAGGAGGTTGCTGCCCGCCGAACTGTGAGGCGCCATGATGCACGGTTTGAGGCGATATCAGCCCACTGGCGGTGGTCAATGTGGCAGGCACCAAGAGATTTCTTTAGGCAGTCCTTGTACCTCTTCTTTGGTGCACCTCTGTCACGGTGGCCAGTGGAGAGCTCGCCATATAACACGATCTTGGGAAGGCGATGGTCCTCCATTCTGGAGACGTGACCTACCCAGCGCAGTTGGATCTTCAGCAGCGTGGATTCGATGCTGTCGGCCTCTGCCATCTCGAGTACTTCGATGTTGATGATGAAGTCGCTCAAATGAATGTTGAGGATGGAGCGGAGACAACGCTGGTGGAAGCGTTCTAGGAGCCGTAGGTGATGCCAGTAGAGGACCCATGATTCGGAGCCGAACAGGAGTGTGGGTATGACAACGGCTCTGTATACGCTAAGCTTTGTGAGGTTTTTCAGTTGGTTGTTTTTCCAGACTCTTTTGTGTAGTCTTCCAAAGGCGCTATTTGCCTTGGCGAGTCTGTTTATCTCGTTGTCGATCCTTGCATCCGATGAAATGGTGCAGCCGAGGTAGAAATTATTATAGAGCAGCACAATTAAGGTATTTATCAGATTTTTACCAGACAAGGTAAAAACCAGACTGGACTAAGATAGAACTAAATAAAATAGGGGAGAAGGTACCGGAACATATACTAATAAGTGGGATGAAAAGCTGGTGCTATATAAAAGCTCACCAGTATTACATCATTTACTTAATATATGGAAGAAGATCCACTTAGATAGGAAAAATACGAATTACCAAATACCAAAATTGTTATTGACACAAAACCCTCTAATTCCTTTTACAATAGATAACCTTTCCTTTAGAGAATGGGAAAGAAAAGGAATCAAAAGAATAGAAAATTGTTTTTTGGGAAATAATTTATGAACATTTGAACATATGAAGTACAAATATGGAATAACTCATGGTACAATGTTTGTATTTCATCAACAAAGCTTATCTAAAGGATAAATTGGGAAACAGACTGAGATTACCATGAGGAAGCAGCTTTAAATATGTGATTACAAACACAATGATAATTAAAAGATTTATGATGACCATGTACATTAAGTTGCAAGATAAGGAAAATGATGAAATAAGGTATAAACCCAAACAAAAGTGGGAAAAGGATTTAAACATAAAGATAAAAAATGAAGCATGGAAAAAGTTATGTTCTAGAACTATGAAGAATATAATAAACACAAGGTTACGCATGATACAGTATAATTGGTTACACAGGTTATATGCCCCAAAAGTTAAAAAAAAATGGGATCCAACATTATCAGTTAGATGTTTTTGCTGTAAGCAGGAAATGGGAACAACAGTACATGCAATTTGGGCATGTGAGAAAGTGAAAATGTTTTGGGAAGATTTAAATCAGATATTAAATAAAATCACAAAAACTAACATACCAAAAAATCTAGAGATCTTTCTTCTAAGTAATATAAGTAAGGAATTAGGCCTCAAATTGGATAAAGTGAAAAAAAGATTTATTATGATAGCCTTAGCAGTAGCAAAAAAATGTATAATGTCAACTTGGAAAATGGAAGAGAGCCTGAGAATACAGCAATGGTACATGGAAATGAATAAATGTATTCCATTGGAAAAAATAACATATAATTTAAAAAATAAAGTCACATAATTTGAACAAATTTGGGAACCAAACATGGAATATAACAGAGAGGGCTTGCCTCGGACCTCCACCCCCTAAAACAGGGGTCTCAAGCTTGCGACCCGCGGGCCAACTGCGGCCCTCGGGACAATAGTTTGTGGCCCCGCCTTAATATGAAAGTTTAATGTTAGTGCGGCCCGTGAGTTTGATATGATTGGCACTTTTCAGTGTTGTGTGCGGAGCTGAACGAACCTACCAATCACGGTGGGGTATATTGCTCTCGGGGGTGGGACATCGGCTGAGCTTATTGCGAATATAAGCATATTTGTGTGCATTTTCTATTTGTCATTATATGCACGTGGCCAATGCGCAATTTCCGCGGCCGCTCCCGCTTCACGCGCTTCGGCGACCAGTCTGAACCCGGAAGTTGTTGCTCAGCAGGACAGAAAAAGAAGCGGAAAAGACGCATCAGCTAAACACTGAAACTTCAACGCAAAATGTTTCAGTGTATACTCAGTCATTCTTGATGAGACCAGCTTGCAATCTATGTTTGTGGTGTTGTCATCTATGTTTGTGGTGTTTGAAGACACAGAGGAGTTGCTCACAGTAATTCCAATGCATGGCCAGACCACCTCTCATGAGATATTTTACCAGCTGTATGATACCATTGAGAATGCCGGTTTGCCATGGAAGAGGTTTGTTGGAATAACAACTGATGGAGCGCCATCAATGACAGGGAGGAAAAATGGACTGGTGGCACTTGTTAAAAAAAAACTGGAAGAGGAGAATGTGGAGGAGGCCATTGCTCTGCACTGCATTATCCATCAGCAGGCTCTTTGCAGCAAATGCCTGAAGTTTGACAATGTGATGTCTGTCGTTGTGAAATGCATCAACCAAATCAGATCCAGGAGCTTAAAGCACAGAAGTTTCTGTGCTTTTTTAGAGGAAATGGAGTCAGATTATGGGGATGTGCTCTTCTTCACCGAGGTACGTTGGCTCAGCAGGGGAAACATATTGAAGAGGTTTTTTGAGTTGAGAGCGGAAGTGAAAGTCTTCATGGAGAAAGATGGGGTTGCTGTTCCCGTGCTAAGTGATCCCAAATGGCTCATGGACTTAGCTTTTCTTGTTGATATTACACATGAGCTGAACAAGAAGTTACAAGGCCAGGGACAACTTGTCAGTGTTGCCTATGACAATGTGAGAGCATTCTCTGCGAAACTTATGTTATGGAAAACCCAGCTTTCTCAGACAAACCTTTGCCATTTCCCAGCATGCAAAGCACTCATGGATTCAGGCACACCATTCAGTGGTGAGAAGTATGTGGATGTCATTTTGAAGCTACAGGAGGAATTTGATCATAGATTTGCAGACTTCAAGATGCACAGAGCCACATTTCAAATTTTTGCTGACCCCTTCTCCTTTGATGTGCAAGATGCCCCTCCTGTGCTTCAAATGGAGCTCATTGACCTCCAGTGCAACTCTGAACTCAAAACCAAGTTCAGGGAGGTGAGTGGAAAAGCAGACAAGCTTGGGCAATTTTTGAGAGAATTGCTTCCCTGAGCTTTCCCGAATGTTCAAGTGGACCATGTGTCTTTTTGGGAGCACATACTTGTGCGAAAAGCTCTTCTCTACCTTGAACTTCAATAAGTCCAAGTACAGGTCCAGACTTACTGACAAGCATCTTCAAGCCCTACTGAGGGTCTCAACTGCCTCCTCCCTTAATCCAAATGTGGCTCAGCTATGCGAGAGGAAGCGCTGCCAGATCTCTAGCAGTAAGAAGTAGGCAGAAGACATGTTCATAACAGTTTAAGTTCAATGCTCCATTCATGTTCAGAAAGTTAAAGGTTAAAGAACTGTTAATACAGACATTTGAATCTGAATAATAATAATTACATTTCTCCAGTCAGCAACTATATGTGGTTTCTTCAGTCTTCTATATCTGCTGTATTATTATTATTTTCATATTATTATTTTCATTTTATTTATTTATTACTGATTGATTTTTTTTCTTATGAATTGTTAATTAATTTATTTTTTCATCTTATTTTGTGTTAAAAAATAAAAATAAAGACATTTGATAACATTGGAATGTTTTTGTAAGAGCTTTTCTTGTGGAAAACCTGATGCAGCCCAGCCTCACCCAGACTCTACCTCCAGCGGCCCCCGGGTAAATTGAGTTTGAGACCCCTGCCCTAAAATGATAAGAAGACAAAACGACTTGATCCAGTATATAAAAGTAGATCACACATTTTTCTTGTTTATTTTTCATTGTGTGATGACATTGTTTAATGGTTTTATTGTATTGTATATGTTGAATATTTAATGGTTTTGGGGGGGTGGGAAGGGGGGAGGGAAGGTAGGTGGGAAAAAGGGAGAAAATGCTACTGTGTATATTTAATGAGAAACATTTGTATATATTTTGGTTGATATGGTTCACAGTGTGAAAAATAAAAAAAATATTAAAAAAAAAACAGGAGAATGCAGGATTTGCCACATTTCTGAAGTGATGGGTGGCTGAGCATTTTGAGGTGATGCACTCCTTCCAACATTTGTGCAAGGCTCCTGTCTCTCTCAGCAGGAAGATGCAAGAGTTTCAACACCAACCCAAGTTGTAAGGGGTCAGGAATTCTCTGGTGAAGCTGGACTTTTTCAAGTGTCCTTGAATCTTCTCTTCTGCCCAACAGGGGGAACCTCATGGCAGAGCTCAAGAAAGGGGACCCAGTGTCAGGCATACAAACTTTGCAGCCTCCCCATTTGAGCCAAACGAGTGGAATTAGGTTCTCGGGATACTGGCCTGGGAGAGGTCAATAACATTGTATCATCCTTCCAAGGATGAACAAACCAAAGACACATTGATGCTATCTCTCCAGTGCTTTGTGGAGACTTGTGTAAGTAATCATCCAAGCCTCACAAACGTACGGGAAGGCAGGTATCACAAACACCCAGGAGACCAAAAGGTTTGAGCTGGATATGAAGTTTTGGTCCTCATGCTCAGAAGTAAAGCCCTCGTCATCATGTATATGTTGATTCTTACCATAATCTCCTGTCGTGGTGAAGAGTTACAATGTGGATGAAAAGATGGGGTGTAGGTTATGATGGCTGGAGAAGGCAAGAGGAAAGATTGATTAAGACTTTGATGAAGGAGGATTGAATGAGGTCACAGCAGGTGGACGATTGGGATAAGGTTAAGATCAAGAAAAAGGAGGCCAGTTGGGATAAAAAGATTGTGGAATTGGGATGCAGCTGAAGACATGGGCAATAAGGTGATTGAGGGGGTAGTGTGACAGAGTATTTAGAAGTGGCTTGGGAGGAATTGCTAGAGCACGTTGCACACACACATTTTAAAACACAGAATATTTTCAGGACTTTTGCAGAGTGTTTTTTGCAGAGGAGAAACAAACTAGCAACATTCAGCAGCTTGCCTGGGAGAGCATGTGATCTTTGCAGGCAGGCCAGCACACTTTTGGTCTCAGAGAGGGAGGGTGTGAAACAGAGAGGAGAGAGACAGAAATCAGTTCCAGAGGGACAAGCTGGCAAACTTTGAAAGGCTGCGTGGTCAAAGGAGAAGACCAGTGGTGTGAAAGGTGACCTGAAAGAAAGATTATCATCTGGAGAACCCTGAAGGGGGCAAATTTCGTCAGCAAGACAGATTAGAAAGGAATTAGGTGCAGATGTCCTGGAACAAAAGGAATCCCTCTCTGAAAACCAGCAA
Organism: Narcine bancroftii; assembly: GCF_036971445.1. Lineage (NCBI taxonomy): Eukaryota > Metazoa > Chordata > Chondrichthyes > Torpediniformes > Narcinidae > Narcine > Narcine bancroftii. The sequence goes on from NC_091475.1 coordinate 56,583,890, forward strand.
GAACCCTCCTGAGTGGTAACCATTTGCCTGTTAAGCACCAAAGATTAGTGAACTCTGTTAATGCTAACTTCTGTCCACAGAATAAGAATTGCCTGCAACTAGTGAGATTGGACTGTGATCCAAAGAATTTATCTAATTTTAAATATACATTACACATACCTGTGCTTAGTATGGGGGGGGGGGGGGAGGTTAGGTAGGTTAAGTAAGTAGATTAAGTAATAAGTTAAAGTTTAATTCTGTTTTCTTGTTCAATTATAATTAGAAACTTTTCTTTGGCTTGGCTTCGCGGGCGAATATTTATGGAGGGGGTAAAAAGTCCACGTCAGCTGCAGGCTCGTTTGTGGCTGACAAGTCCGATGCGGGAAAGGCAGACACGGTTGCAGCGGTTGCAGGGGAAAATTGGTTGGTTGGGGTTGGGTGTTGGGTTTTTCCTCCTTTGCCTTTTGTCAGTGAGGTGGGCTCTGCGGTCTTCTTCAAAGGAGGTTGCTGCCCGCCAAACTGTGAGGCGCCATGATGCACGGTTTGAGGCGTTATCAGCCCACTGGCGGTGGTCAATGTGGCAGGCACCAAGAGATTTCTTTAGGCAGTCCTTGTACCTTTTCTTTGGTGCACCTCTGTCACGGTGGCCAGTGGAGAGCTCGCCATATAACACGATCTTGGGAAGGCGATGGTCCTCCATTCTGGAGACGTGACCCATCCAGCGCAGCTGGATCTTCAGCAGCGTGGACTCGATGCTGTCGACCTCTGCCATCTCGAGTACTTCGACGTTAGGGATGAAAGCGCTCCAATGGATGTTGAGGATGGAGCGGAGACAACGCTGGTGGAAGCGTTCTAGGAGCCGTAGGTGGTGCCGGTAGAGGACCCATGATTCGGAGCCGAACAGGAGTGTGGGTATGACAACGGCTCTGTATACGCTTATCTTTGTGAGGTTTTTCAGTTGGTTGTTTTTCCAGACTCTTTTGTGTAGTCTTCCAAAGGCGCTATTTGCCTTGGCGAGTCTGTTGTCTATCTCATTGTCGATCCTTGCATCCGATGAAATGGTGCAGCCGAGATAGGTAAACTGGTTGACCGTTTTGAGTTTTGTGTGCCCGATGGAGATGTGGGGGGGGCTGGTAGTCATGGTGGGGAGCTGGCTGATGGAGGACCTCAGTTTTCTTCAGGCTGACTTCCAGGCCAAACATTTTGGCAGTTTCCGCAAAGCAGGACGTCAAGCGCTGAAGAGCTGGCTCTGAATGGGCAACTAAAGCGGCATCGTCTGCAAAGAGTAGTTCACGGACAAGTTTCTCTTGTGTCTTGGTGTGAGCTTGCAGGCGCCTCAGATTGAAGAGACTGCCATCCGTGCGGTACCGGATGTAAACAGCGTCTTCATTGTTGGGGTCTTTCATGGCTTGGTTCAGCATCATGCTGAAGAAGATTGAAAAGAGGGTTGGTGCGAGAACACAGCCTTGCTTCACGCCATTGTTAATGGAGAAGGGTTCAGAGAGCTCATTGCTGTATCTGACCCGACCTTGTTGGTTTTCGTGCAGTTGGATAATCATGTTGAGGAACTTTGGGGGACATCCGATGCGCTCTAGTATTTGCCAAAGCCCTTTCCTGCTTTTGTTTAATTAACCCTGTGTTGTGGTACATATCTATTGCTGCTGGTGTTTGGGGTCCTTTGGATTCCGTAACAGCAGGGAGACGAACGATATCAATTTACAAGAAGGTTCACTCACCTCAGGCTCCCCAACAGCAGTACAGATGTGAATATATTCACATTGTTAAGGCTGCTCATCTATTTTTGAGGCTGTGCGTCAGAATTACACGGTTGACATTGGGATCTCACTTTCCTGCAATGAAGATATTCACCAGGAGTGTTGCTCAAATGAGCTCAAAGAATTGTTGAGGACCTTTTCCATCCAGCACATTTGACCCAGTATAATCAAGGTGTGGTACAGGAGCATCCAACTCAGGACCGCCAGGGTTCTTCCCAAAGGCTGTAAGATTGATGCTGCAACTAAGTAAATCATCCCAAAATATTTATTTATATTTCTTTTCAATTATATCTCTATGTATAGATGTGTGATTATTATGTGATGTGTACTGTGTATGTACGTGTGTGCACCATGGTCTGAAGATACGCCCTTTCGTCTGGTTGTATGCCCACTCAGAGCCAGTTCTTCAGCGCTTGACGTCCTGTTTTGCGGAAACTGCCAAAATGTTTGGCCTGGAAGTCAGCCTGAAGAAAACTGAGGTCCTCCATCAGCCAGCTCCCCACCATGACTACCAGCCCCCCCACATCTCCATCAGGCACACAAAACTCAAAAAGGTCAACCAGTTTACCTATCTCGGCTGCACCATTTCATCGGATGGAAGGATCGACCACGAGATAGACAACAGACTCGCCAAGGCAAATAGTGCCTTTGGAAGACTACACAAAAGAGTCTGGAAAAACAACCAACTGAAAAACCTCACAAAGATTAGCGTATACAAAGCCGTTGTCATACCCACATTCCTGTTCGGCTCCGAATCATGGGTCCTCTACCGGCATCACCTACGGCTCCTAGAACGCTTCCACCAGCGTTGTCTCCGCCCCATCCTCAACATTCATTGGAGCGCTTTCATCCCTAACGTCGAAGTACTCGAGATGGCAGAGGTCGGCAGCATCGAGTCCACGCTGCTGAAGATCCAGCTGCGCTGGGTGGGTCACATCTCCAGAACGGAGGACCATCACCTTCCCAAGATCGTGTTATATGGCGAGCTCTCCACTGGCCACCAAGACAGAGGTGCACCAAAAAAGAGGTTCAAGGACTGACTAAAGAAATCTCTTGGTGCCTGCCACATTGACCACCGCCAGTGGGCTGATATCACCTCAAACCGTGCATCATGGCGCCTCACAGTTCGGCGGGCAGCACCCTACTTTGAAGAAGACCGCAGAGCCCACCTCAGTGACAAAAGACAAAGGAGGAAAAACCCAACACCCAACCACAACCAACCAATTTTCCCTTGCAACCGCTGCAACCGTGTCTGCCTGTCCCGCATCGGACTTGTCAGCCACAAACGAGCCTGCAACTGACGTGGACATTACCCCTCCATAAATCTTCGTCTGCGAAGCCAAGCCAAAGAAAAAAGAAAGAAACAAAGATATGTACAGTCAGATGATGATAACTTGAACTTGATTAAATGAGCATTGTCAGGCAGTGAATGTGGCAGGAACTTTGCTATGAAGCATGCACCCTGAAGTGCTGGAGAAAATTTGAGCCTATGGTCTTTTGCCTCAGCCCAAAAATAGAATGTCAAGCCCAGACATTTGGGCACCCCAAGTTGATTCCACTCTCCTTTTAAGCAATCAAACAGGTTCAGAAGAGTGACTCTGGGTGATTTTCCCTCCAGTCACTTCCACCAGCCTTTCCTCTCTAACTCTTCTTCATATGACCCATCATATCCCACTCTCGTAAAACACCAAAATCTCACCCACAAACAATAAACACAGCAAGACTTAGTCAAGTGCACCACATTTACAACTTCTCTCAAGCATCTTAAATTATAATGATCATGTGATGCTTAAATCTTCATCTTTTAAAGAAAATTTGGAAAAATTGAATATTTTACCCATGATCTCACCCATTATGTTGGGTAGAATACATTATGTTAAAATGAATGTTTTTCCTCAAATAAATTATTTATTTCAATCAATTCCAATTTCAATTCCTCAAACTTTTTTTTTAAGGAATTGTATGTTTGTGTTAGAAAAGTAAAATGGGTACGGTTTCTTTGGAGAAATTGAAGTGGAAGACGATTTAGGAGGTTTACAACTCCCCAATTTTATGAATTATTATAAAGCAGCAGAGTGGAGATTTATTAATGTAATGTACAAGTTAAATAATGTTCCAGCATTGGTAAATATAGGAGATAAAATAGGAGAAACAGATTCACATTTTATATATAAATGGAATGCAAGACTGTTAACAGCAAATAAAGAAACACCCATGCTGAAACATTTAATTGAACTTTGGAATAAAATTGATAAAGAGCCTGGAGGAAGAGGTTTAATGTCTGAAAGAAGACTTTAATTTATAAAAAGACGCTATGCAAAATAAATTTGTAAAAATCTGGCAAAATTATGATATTCGAAAAATGAAAGATTATTTTGAAGCTGTGAAATGTATTACTTTTAATAGAATGAATGAAAAGTTTAAGATATTGGAAAATACAAATTTTGTTATTATCAAGTTAGAGATTCTTCTGTGAAATTTTTGGTCAAGATTTAGTATTACCAGCAGAGGCAGAAGTAGAATTGTTATTAAGTACTAGGGATGTAAAGAAATTAATTTCAGAGATGTCTAAAATATTATAAAAGACTCAAAAAGGAGTTCATAGATCAAAACATAAATGGGAGGTAGATTTAAATAAGCAAATAGATGAACGTAGATGGATTCAGATATGTAAAGAAAGTATGAAAAGTACAATCAACGTTGAGATATCGGTTAGTTCAATATAATTTTGTCCATGTTATATTTAACACCATAAAAGTTACATAATATGAATTATATTTATTCAGATTTATCTTTAATATGTGGACAAGAAGTTGGTACCTTTTTGCATTTGACTTGGCAATATTCCACAATTAAGCCTTTTTGGTTGAAATGGGTAATTTATTAGAACGAATAGCTGGAGTAAGATTCCCACAGGATCCAAAGTTATTTTTTTTTACTGGCAGATATTAGAGGAATTAAACCTATATTAAAATTGAATATGTATCGAGTAAAATGTTTTCAAATTGCCTTGGCAAGAGCTAGAAGATATATTGGTATAACTTGGAAGTTGAATACTGATTTGGGATTAGAGAGATGGCATGCAGAAGTTCGGAGTTGTATACCACTTGAGAAAATTACATAATTTAAGAGATAAATATTATACATTTTGTGAAATATGGAGTCCATATTTACAAACTGTTGGTGAAAGTGTTTTTAAAAAAAATCACCTCTGTAATTAACACTGAAATGAGAATATTTATTCACACTATCTGTTAATCTCTCTTTACACATGGCAACAATAGATGTAACTCATATTTATGTAGATTAAATATGAACATCAGTATAGGAAGCTACTTTTGATCTCATTGACTGTTTGACTTTGCTTTAGAATTTTTATATTATTCTCGGAAATACATTTTCCCTCCCTCTTTTACAGTGGCAGTGATCAGGACCGGAGTTCAAATCCTGAGGTGTCTGTAAGAAGTTGGTACGTTCTCCCCTAGTCTGTGTGGGTTTTCCCTAGAGGCTCGAGTTTCCTCCCACTGTTCAAAATATACCAGCAGAGTAGGTTAAATAGGTGTAAATTGGGCAGCAAGGACTCATGGGCTGAAATTTAAATTTTAAAATATTTAAAATTTGATTGTACATTTTTTTAAAAAATGAGGCAAGGGTTGTATTTACTGATCTTTTCAGAGGAACTGAAATCTCAAAGGTTAAATCAGTCTTAACAAATAAAAGTGACAGAGAAACACAACTTTATCATGTGTCAGAGGGAAAGAGAGGGGGCAGGAACAAAGAAGGAAAGCAGCACATCGACGGAGAGCAAGTTAACACCCCAACCCCCTTACCCACCAGTACTGTTACCATCACCAACGATGGGGTGCGGGGGCCCATCAATGCCACCCACTCTGCACATTTCAGTACATGGGACTCTCTGTATGGAAGGCGCTTCTTTGTTGACACAGGAACTTAAATAAGCATCCTTTCCCCCCCACCTCAGCCTACAATGCCTGGAACAGCAAGCTGGGCCCAGCACTGAGGGCAGCGGACAGCACCACCACAAGAAATTTTGGCACTCACACTGTCCTCCTCCACTTCGGCAACAACCGGTTCATGTGGAGATTTACGATTGCGGCGGTGACACAACCGCTCCTGGGAGCAGATTTCCCTCAAGCCCACTGCCTGCTGGTGGACCTTAAAGGGCAGCATTTGGAGCACGCCAGGACTTTTTAAATATTGCACCTGTGTGAAGCCAAATTATCTGCCCCCCCCCAATCTCAACTCAGTTACTTTGTCTGACCACGTATTTACGCGCATCCCTTCGATGGTGGCACCAGTTTTTCTCAGCCAAACCAAAACATGGGGTAAGGCACAACATTCCCAGCAATGGCCCACCGCTCCATGCCAGGACATGTCGCCTTTCTTCCCACACCTCCCCCCCGCCCACCCCCCGAGAATCCCACTCTGGCCAAGGAGGAGTTTTTAAAAAAATGCAAGAGATGGGGATAGCTCCGACAGTCCCTAGGGCTCCCCCCTGCACATGGTACTGAAGGCAGCAGGAGGGTGGTGGCCATTTGGTGATTATCGCCGACTCAGAGGCCATATCGGACAGATACCCCATGCTCCATATCCAAAATGTTTCCGCTAACTTACAAGGGGTATGGTATTTTCAAAAATCAACCTCATCAGGGCTTATCCGCAGATCCCCGTCCATGCCGTTGACATTCCTAAAATCACCATCATTACCCCTTTTGGACTTTGAGTTCCTAAGTATGTCATTTGGACTTAGAAATGCAGTCCAGACCTTCCAGAGACTGATGGATGCGGTGGGCCGGGATCCCCCATTCGCGTTCATCTATTTGAACAATATTCTCATTGCCAGCCTCAATCACACAGAGCATGCAGCCCATCTAAGTCTACTGTATGCCCAGCAAAAGGAATTCGAACTAACTAATTGCCAATTCGAACTGGAAATTATAAACTTCCTGCGGCACCGAATCAACAGGCACAGCCCCTGCCCACAAAGGTAGAGTCTGTGTGGCACTTCGCCAAGCACCGTACAGTGAAGGGGCTGCAAGCATTCGCCAGTATGATTAATTTTGTTTATCACCGTTTCATGCTGGGAGCAACCCACATCATTCGTTCCCTGTTTGCGGGGAAAAATAGACATTATCTGGGACAATGAGGCTTCGGAGGCCAAAGACACACTGGCCAACACCACCCTTCTGGTACACCCCAGGACAGAGGCGCCAACCGCTCTCACAGTAGACACCTCCAGCATAGCAGTAGGGGGTGTACTGGAGCAATTCGTTGAAGGGCAATGGCAGTCCCTGGCCATTAGCAGACACCTCCAGCCATCCGCTCAAATACAGCATCTTTGACCGGGAGCAATTAGCGCTGTAACTGGGAGTCAGGCACTTCAGGTATTTTCTAGAAGGACCCGTGGTTGGCCAGGCAGCAGCAACACCTCTCATGTGACAGTTCACCACTGACATTCAACACATCGCGTGGAAAACCAATGTGGTAGCCGACGGACTGTCACACCCCATGATCAGGTCCGTCCAGGTCCTGTCCCAGGGAATAAACTACAGACCTAGCCAAGGCTCAGCAGAAAGACCCTGAGATCCTGGCATATAGGACGGCAGTTTCTGGGCTCAGGCTGGAGGACATTGCCATCGGCCCTGGTAACCAGACTCTCCTCTACGTCTTCTCCACTGGCAAACCCCGCCCCATCATCCTGTCAGCATGGTCTTCGATGTGGTGCTCAACCTGGTGCACCTAGCCATTAGAACTACTGTCAAAATTGTGGCCAGTATGTTCATCTGGCATGGCCTCAAGAAACAGGTCAGTCAGTGGGCCAAGACCTGCATGCTCTGCCAGACGTCCAAAAGTGCAGACACACATCAAGGCCTCCACCCCCCCCCCCCCCCCCCAGAGTTTGAGCCTGCGCGACGTAGGTTCAGCCTCATCCACATCGACATAGTAGGGCTGCTTCCGGTCTCCCGCAGGTGAGATATCTCCTCACCTTGTTTTTTTATAAATTTTATTTTTCACACTATGAACTATATGAATCAAAATACATACAAACATTTCCCTCTTAAATATACACAGTGGCATTTTCTCCTTTTTTTCCCCCCTATCTTCCCTCCCTCCTTCCCACCGCCCTCCAAATCCATTAAACATTCGACATATAAAATACAATAAAACCATTAAATAATGTCATCACACAATGAAAATAAACAAGAAAATTGTGTCATCTACTTTTACACACTGGATCAGGTCATTTTGCCTTCTTATCATTTTAGAGGGTGCAGGTCCGAGGCAAGCCCTCTCTGTTGTGTTCCATGTACGGTTCCCAAATTTGTTCAAATAATGTGACTTTATTTTTTAAATTATATGTTATTTTTTCCAATGGAATACATTTATTCATTTCCATGTACCATTGCTATATTCTCAGGCTCTCTTCTGATTTCCAAGTTGACATTATACATTTTTTTACTACAGCTAAGGCTATCATAATATATCTTTTTTGCACTTCATCCAGTTTGAGGCCGAATTCTTTATTTTTTATATTACTTAGAAGAAAGATCTCTGGATTTTTTGGTATGTTGCTTTTTGTGATTTTATGTAATATCTGATTTAGGTCTTCCTAAAACTTTTTCACTTCCTCACATGCCCAAATTGCATGTACTGTTATTCCTTTTTACTGCGAAAACATTTATCTGATAATGTGGGATCCCATTTATTTAACTTTTGGGGCGTGATATATAGCCTGTGTAACCAATTATATTGTATCATGCATAACCTCGTATTTATTATATTTTTCATAGTTCCAGATTGTAACTGTTCTGATATTTCATTTTTTATCTTTATGTTTAAATATTTTTCCCATTTTTGTTTGGGTTTATAGCTTATTTCATCATTTTCCTTCTCTTGCAGCTTGATGTACATGTTTGTTATAAATCTTTTTATTATTGTTGTTTCTGTAATCGCATATTCAAAGCTGCTTCCTTCTGGTAATCTCAATCTACTTCCCAATTTGTCCTTTAAGTAGGTTTTTAGTTGGTGGTATGTAAAATTGTACCATGAGTTATTCCATATTTGTACTTCATTTGTTCAAATCTTAATAAATTATTTCCCAAAAAACAATTTTCTATTCTTTTAATTCCTTTTCTCACCCATTCTCTAAAGGAAAGGTTATCTATTGTCAAAGGGATTAGTTGATTTTTTGTCAATAATAATTTTGGTAGTTGGTAATTTGTTTTTTTTCCTTTCTACATGAATCTTCTTCCATATGTTGATTAAATGGTGCAGTTCTGGTGAACTTCTATATTGCACCAGTTTTTCATCACACTTATAAATAATATGTTCTGGTACCTTCTCCCCTATTTGATCTAGCTCTATCTTGATCCAATCTGATTTTTCCCTTGTTTGATAAAAATCTGATAGATACCTTAACTGGGCTGCTCCGTAATAAAGTTTGATAGCTGCAAACCACCTTGTTTGTACCATTCTGTTAATTTATCTAGCGCTATCCTCAGTTTCCCCCTTTTCCATAAGATTTTCCTTATTATTCTCTTTAGTTCATTGAAGAATTTCTCTGTTAAGGGAATTGCTAACGATTGAAATAGGTATTGCATCCTTGGGAAGACATTCATTTTAATGCAATTTACCCTCCCTTTCAATGTTAGTGGCAATTCTTTCCAATGTTCTAAGTCATCCTGTAATTTCTTCATTAATGGCTGATAATTTAATTTGTATAGGTGGCCTAAATTATTAACTAATCTAATACCTAGGTATCGAATTGCTTGTGTTTGCCATTTAAATGGTGATTCTTTTTTAAACTTTGTGTAATCCGCATTATTCATTGGCATCGCTTCACTTTTATTTCGTTGATCTTGAACCCCAATATTTCTCCATATTCCTTCAATTTCTTACGTAGTTCTTTTATTTATATTTTTGATTCTCTTAAGTATACTTTGATGTCATCTGCAAATAAACTAATTTTATTTCTGTCCCTTTTATTTTATTTTCTGTTCTTATCAGTTCTGCCAATGGTTCTATTGCTAAACCGAACAGTGAGGGAGATAGTGGACATCTCTGCCTAGTTGACCTACTTAATTTAAATTGGTTCGATACATATCCATTTACTGTCACCTTCGCCAATGGTCCCTTATATAATACTTTAATCCAATTAATATATTTTTCTGGTAGGTTGAACCTCTGTAATACTTTGAATAAATAATTCCATTCTACTCTGTCAACAGCCACTGTTGGTATCTTTTTTCCTTGACCTTCATGGATTAAATTAATGAACTTACAGACATTGTCCATTGTTCGTCTTTTCCTAATAAATCCAGTTTGATCTTGTTTTACTATTTTTGGTACGCAGTCGACCAATCAGTTTGCTAATAGTTTTGCTATTATCTTATAATCTGAATTAAGTCTTTCCCCGACTTTGGTATTACTGTAATTATTGCTGCTTTACATGAACCTGGCAAGTTTTGTGTTTCTTCTATCTGGTTCATCACTTCCAGGAGAGGAGGAATTAATAACTCTTTAAATGTTTATAGAATTCTATTGAGAGTCCATCCTCTCCAAGCGTCTTATTGTTCGGCAGCTTTTTTAATATATCCTGTATTTCCTCTATTTCAAATGGTTTTATCAATTTGTTTTGCTCCTCTTCTTGCAATTTTGGTAGTTCAGTTTTAGCTAAAAACTCATCTATTTTGTCTTCTTTCCCTTCGTTCTCAGTTCAGTATAATTGTTCATAGAATTCCTTAAAGCTTTCACTGATCTCTCCTGGGTTATATGTAATTTGTTTGTCCCTTTTTCTTGATGCCAATACAGTTCTTTTAGCTTGTAATCTTAAAATAAGATGCCAGGCTAATATTTTGTGCGTTTTTTCTCCTAGCTCATAAAACTTCTGCTTTATTTTCATTATGTTCTTCTCCACCTTATACGTTTGTAATGTTTCGTATTTTACTTTTTTGTCTGCCAATTTTCTTATTTTTGTTGTATCTTCCCTTGTTGCTAGTTCTTTTTCTGTACTTACTATTTTCCATTTCAACTGTGCTATTTCCCGATTGTAGTCCGTTTTCATCTTAATTACATAACTTATTATCTGCCCTCTAATGAAGGCTTTCATTGCATCCCATAATATAAATTTGTCTTTCACTGATTCTGTATTTATTTCGAAGTACCTTTTAATTTGGCGTTCAATAAATTCTCTAAGTTCCTGTCTTTTAAGTAGCATTGAGTTTAATCTCCATATATACGTTCTTGGTGCGATGTCCTCCAGTTCTATGGCTAATAACTGGGGTGAATGATCAGATAGCAATCTAGCTTTATATTCAGTTTTCCTAGCTCTCCCTTGGATATGGGATGACAACAGGAACAAGTCAATCCTTGACTGTGTTTTATGTCTACTCGAATAATATGAGTATTCCTTCTCCTTTGGGTGTTGCCTCCTCCATATATCCAAAAGTTGCATTTCCTGCATTGATTTAACCATAAATATTGCTAGTCTTTTGTCCAGTTTTATCCACCTTTGGGTCCAAATTAAGGTTAAAATCCCCTCCTATCAATATATTTCCGTGTATCTACAATCTTCAAAAAAATATCTTGCACAAACTTTTGATCATCTTCATTAGGTGCATATATATTGACCAAATTCCAGAATTCTGAATATACCTGACACTTTATCATTACATACCTCCTTGCTGGATCTATTATTTCCTCCTCTATTTTGATTGGTACATTTTTATTGATTAATATAGCTACATCTCTGCCTATTGAATTATATAATGCTGTCGTTATGTGATCTACCCAGTCTCTCCTTAATTTATTATGTTCCACTTCAATTAGATGCGTTTCCTGAATGAATGCTATATTTATTTTTTCTTTTTTCAGTAAATTTAATAGCCTCTTCCTTTTGATTTGGTTATGCATTCCATTAATATTTATTGTCATATAGTTCAACATGGCCATCTCATACTCTGTTTACACCTCATTTCCGTTTCCTTACCACCATCTTTCCCCCATTCCCCTTTTTCATCTCTCAGTTTTCTCTTTTTGAACTCGATGTATGACAACACTTCTAAAACATAAAATACTTCAACTCCCACATCTAAAATTCCTTTAACCCCAAGTGTCCCCCCCTCTCTGAGTTTCCCCTTGTCCCTTGCCGGGCAACCACAACTCCCCTCTCCATTTGGATTGCGAACCCGCTCGCGAGCATCAACTGATTTTGCAGTGACTGTTATTCTCTCCCACCCAACCCCCTCCAGAAGACTTTTATCTTCACATTTAATAAAGCTTACCCTCTTTTTTACCCTCTCCCTTACTTCCCTTTTCTTTCCCTTCTTTAATTCTTACATATACATTTTTTATATGTAATTTGTTGTCGTTCTTCGTTCTTGTTACATCTCTTCATTTTTCTTTCTGTCCTGCAGACATTCTGCAAATTCTCGTGCTTTCTCTGGATCCGAGAACAGTCTGTTTTGCTCCCCCGGGATAACTATTTTAAGCACAGCTGGATGTCTTAACATAAGTTTATAGCCTTTTTTCCATAGGATCGATTTTGCTGTGTTAAACTCCTTCCTCTTCTTTAGGAGTTCAAAACTTATGTCTGGGTAAAAAAATATATTTTGACCCTTGTATTCCAATGATTTTTTGTCTTCTTTAATTTTATTCCTTGCTCTCACCAATATATTTTCTCTTGTCGTGTACCTCATAAATTCTACGAAAACAGATCTTGGTATTTGTTGTGACTGTGGTTTCGGGGCTAGTGTTCTGTGTGCCCTTTCTATTTCCATTCCTTCGTGTACTTCTGTCATTCCCAGGACCTTTGGGATCCATTCTTTTATAAATTCCTTCATATCTGTGCCTTTTTCATCTTCCTTTAGGCCCACTATCTTTATATTGTTTCGCCTACTATAATTTTCCATTATATCCATCTTCTGAGCTAACAACTCTTGTGACTCCTTAACTTTTTTGTCTCTCTTCCAATTTTCTTCTTAAGTCATTCACTTCCATTTCTACAGCCATTTCTCGTTCTTTCACATTTTCTAATCTTTTCCTTATTTCTGTCATGACCAGCTCTATTCTACTCACTTTTTCTTCTGTACTTTTCATTTCACTAAATTCTGTCAACCATTCTTTTAATGCTTTCATTTGTTCTTAAAATTTTTTAAAATCTATATACTGTCCATCTATTTTACCTCCTATTCCTTTGTGCAGAGCTTGGTCTTCTTCTGTGTCTGCAGCTGTGTTCGTGTCTTCTACTTTTCTTCCTTCTATCTGTGTCTCTTCTGACTTCCTTGTTGAGCTGCTTGCCTCAGTTTGTTGGGTGTTTTTTTTGCATAGCTTCTTGTTGTTGGTCCTCTGCTTCTGGGGTAGTTATCTGTTGGGCTTCCTGTTGCTGTTTTTCTTTTTTATCACTCCCTTTCCCGTTGCTTTCCTCTTCTTCCAGCTGAAAGCCCTGCTGTCGAGCATCTCTCAGCTGGTCGCATTGTGCAAGTTCACTCCACAACTGGGCCCCCCTCCCATCAGTGTTTTCCTTTTCCTTGGTGTGCACATTGCGCACTTCTGTTTGGCTCAGAGAGCCATTTTTGCAGTCCTGTGGTCGGGGGGGGGGGGGTCGGTCGGGGGGGGGGGGGGGGTCGCCACTAACCTCGGGGAGCGGGCTCCCCTCTCCACGGCGGCTCCCTGTCTCTTCATGCAGATAAGGCCTTCTCCTTTCTCTTCCGGCGTCTTTCCTTTTTTTTCCCCCTTGTTTTTGCTTTTTTCTTCTTGGGTGCCATTTTCTTTCTTTTCTCCACACCTTTATCTTTTATTTGTTGTGTTTTGTGTTTCTTGAGCTTTGCGTTTTATTCACTTTATTTCTTCTTTTCTGGAGAGGGCTGGTATTCTCCTAATGGGCACTACTCCAAGATGTGACTCCACTCCCTCCTCACCACGTTTGACTGCTCCACGAGGAGGCCGGAAGTTGTCCCGCTGCCTGACACAAACCACTGAGACCTGCGCCAGGGCACTGATCAACACTTGGGTGTCGAGATTTGGAGTCCTGGAGTATACAACTGGATTCTGGGTGGCGCTGGCCAACTTGCTGGGAACCCAGCTTCACCACACCACAGTGCATCTCTCTCAGGTCAACAGGTTCGAGGAGTGGTTCCGCAGGCACCTAAAGGCGGTCTGGATGGCTCAGTTTAAGGGACCAAACTGGGCAGACGAGCTACCCTGCGTCCTCCTGGGGATATGCACAGCACCGAAATAAGATTCCAATGCCTCAGCAGCTGAGATGGTGTATGGTGCTCCTTTGGTGATACTAGGGGAGTTCTTGGCTGCTGCCAGGACCCAGAGAAACCAATGACAAAGCTGAGAGACAGAATGGGTACTCTAGCCTCTCCAGAGCCTCTGCTGCATGGCCAGGACAAGTCCTACGCCCCAAAAACCTATAGTCCCGTGAATATGTTTTTGTATGAAGGGGGGCACACTGGTCTCCTCCTCAACAGCCGTCCGAGGAGCCGTACAAAGTAATTAGACACAATGGGTTGACACACGTGCTGGATATCAGCGGTAAGGAAGAGACTTTCACCATCAACTGCCTCAAGCCAGCACATCTGGACATTAGCAAACCGGTCTCCATGCAGCCCCTGCGATGCAGAGGTAGGCCACCGAAAGCAGCGGACAGTGCTCCGATCGCTGGTTTTGGGGGGCGGCGCGGTCGTGTAGCGGCCCACTAATGGGGATGCGACCTGATGCACAAGATGGCCAACAAACGTGGTGACTGTGCAGACCCCATGGGGGCCCATGACCTTCATCCAGGTAACAATGCTCACGGCAGGAAGCGATGAGCAATGGCAGGATCGCTGACCAGTGTTGCTGTGATGTCACTCCTGTCGCCAGCGGCGGGGAGAGACTACAAGCCAAGTTTCAGTGCAATAAACCAGCCTTCGACGGGTGCGTGTCATTCTTCCCATACTTCACGGTAGCGCGCACGCTACAACATATTAACGTTGTATTTACTGATTTGACTGGTTGAAGCCATTATGCTTCTGAAAGAGTCAGACTGGGCCGACTTGTACAAAGAATGGACATTCTTGGAGCCAGGCATGTCTAGATGTAGCGATTAAGGATGTGCTTTGATTATAGAAAACACCTTCTTGCTTTGACAAAGAGCAGTGAAGAAAGAACTGTAAAAATAATTACACACTTTAAAATGAACCACTTGGAATCCAGGGATGAAATATTTTCACAGTGCAACTTGGTGTGTTTGCAACACTGCATATTAGGTCAAGAATGCTGTAATTTGTTCCTGCTCACATTTCAAGCTGCTTTCTTGACCCAACTTTTCAGTTCAGAAAACATTTGACTTGTTTACAACCAGTGATTACACACTAATTTTAATTTGATCCAAGTGTGCGTCTCGAGTTTTCAAAGGTTTCCATTAAAATGAAGAGACATACAACTGAAGCAAGCACAGATCAACCCCCATCATAAATTCAAAACTTGAAATCCTGTTCTCTTGTTAGAGGGAAGGATTCGCTACCCTTTTGTGCCAGTACACGTATCATATGCAATAAGTGGCATTCACAAACAATTTAGATGTGAATCATTCTCCTTCAACAATATCACATCCGAAGGATAAGTATACCTCAGCACCAGATAATTTCATGCTGTATGATTACAAAATCAATTCATGATGTCATACCGAATCAACAATGCAGAACATTTCATTGGCTCATACCGAGGGGCAATACAGCAAACATTCACAGACATTTTTTGCGACTCCTATTGACTGATTGTATAGTTTGAGGTTTTTTTTAAAAAAAACCAGATATTTGGCTCGCACACAAATATCCAGAAGGGCGAGTGTCTTCCGAGCAATCCCACTGAAGTTTTGGTATTTGACCCACAATAGGGATATAAATGTCAGATTACTTCACCCTTGCATCTCAGCAAGTGGATCTGTGATGTGCAACCTTCCATCACTGCGCAATTCGCATCATTCCAAGGACTCATTACTCACTTACCACCTAGTTGAGACAATTGGGTTAGCCAACAAAATACAACCAGATTGCTGAGAAATCACTTCAGAAGAACTGCTTAATGTTAACAGAACTAACTTCATCTTCTCATAAAATAAGACTTCCTTGCACACCTTCGAGTTCCGTCAAAAGCACCCTATTCTGCTGTGAAAGATCTGACACTTGCATTTTGTACCCGATTCTCCCTGTTGAGTAGCAAAGCATGCTTCCTCGACTCATCAGTGCATTTTTGTGAATGGCAAATTTCCTTCATGGGATCTTCTATTTAGCTGAGAGATATGCCCCAAATTTTTTGCACACATTCATATTCTTCACGCTGGCGCTTCAGAAGCAGAGCTTTCATCTCCACTTCTTTCACAATTTATTTCACATATTTATTCACTTTCTTATTTTCCTGTTTTGCCAATAGCAGTTGATCTTGGGCTTCAACATATCCATTATACAACCCTGTGAGCTTTTTATTCCAGACCTCAATCTTGGCCTCAGCTTTTGCAGAGACCTCAGACGGTCTTCAGCCATTGTCAGAGCTGCAATTCACTGGGCAAGTCAAGCTTCTACTTCTGATAACATTTCTGCTCACCTCATTGTTTGCTGCAGTTTTTGTTCAGCAAGATCCAGATGTTCCTGTATCTGCCTAGGCTTTCTTATTTGCCAACTCATTTTCCAGTTTGTCATTCATGTCACGTAATGTGGTTGATACTCTCTGACCATGAAGGTATCACTTCTCCAACGTAGTTATTCTTTCTTCCATGAGTATTGTGCCCTTATCTTCGGTCTGTGAAGCCATTATGAAAACTCTTTTCACCAGATCGAGCTCTTCACATGCGTGCAGACCTAATATTGGCTATTTTCTACAATCAGTGGCTGTGACTTTAGATGCTGCCCTTTGAGTTTAAAGGTCACCATATAGCCTTCTTTTACTGGAACATCACCCATCATTTTTAATTTCACAGGATAAATCTTGCTTTTTACGGTGAGGGTCTTGTAATTGTCCATAGATAACAGATTCACCTGGGTTCAGGTGTTGAGCTTAATGGGATTCCTGTCTCATTCACAGGTGACTGGAACGATCCATTCTGTTTTGCCAGCATCAGTACGCAGAGAATCCAGGAAGAATTCCTCCATTTCTTCGTCCACTGTGTACGCCTTTCTCTTGGTTGCCCCAGCTTTGCAGCACTTGCCAAAATGAATCTTCTTCCCACATTTAGAGCGGGACTTTCCGTCGGCAGGACATGGCTTTGGAATATATCTATCTCCTCACCTGCTGCATTTGCTTTTTGAGCTTACCACTTTACTTTGTTGTTGCTTTGGGAAACTCCTGGTGCTCTGCTTATCTGTTTTTATCGCATGTACAGTTGTGTCTATCCTGTGCAGCTCCTTAGCTGTTGTGCTATCTTAGGCAGCTCCTTAGCTTGTGCTCATGTGGTCTCTGCTGCCCTACACATACTTACAGTCTTTTCCAGAGTCAAATCTTTTTCACTCAACAGTCTTTCTCCAAGTCCATTATTTGGGATTCTGCAAACTATTCTGTCTTAAATGAGTGAATTTCTTAAAATCTCAAAATTCACGAGACTTACTCGGTGTGTGAAGTTTGGCTCAGTATTGGTCAAAGCTTCTGGTCACAGGAGAAAAACTTGAATCCCTCAAACGTGACATTTTTACTTGGAACAAAATACTCCTCAAATTTTGTCATCAGAGTGTCCAACGTGAAAGCTGTCACATCAATTTGAAAACTGTTATAGACGTCCAAGGCATCTTCACCCATCCCACGCAGAAACACTTTCTGTTTTCCCAACAGCCTCTCCCATTCCACCAGCTTCTAAATAAATGTTGAGTCACTGTTTAAATCGTTTCCAATTATGAGCTAGATAGGCAGTGAACTGCATCAGTGTGGGAGGACTTAACTTATCCATGCTTACGAACTGTTGTTTTCAGACACTTCTAACACCACGATATGCTCGTTCTTTCATGGGTTTAAGACTTTACCGACTTTATTTTCCTTGAGCTGCTACAACCGACTTCCAACCGTCAACCCCCGTCACATGACACTTCCGGTTTCTGCCGGCGGCACACACTGCATGCTGGGAAATGTAGCTCTTATTTACACACACAATAACACAGCTTCCACTTGGTGGCTCTTCAACAAACCCTCAAGGCCTGGACGTTGTCTTCCTGATCAAACATACCTGGGTAAAACCCAACTTGGAAAAGGAAATACTCGTGAAGTCAAATGCTTCAACAGCGACAGAGGAGTTAAACCCAAGAGAGGAATGACAAAAGAAACACATGCTGTCTTAAATGCTGGCAACATAACGTGACTCTGAAAAACCAGTTTGTTATTTGACTTACTGGCCTCAGCTTTTTTGAAAAAAAATCAGACTCCATAGTCAAGAGATTGAAAAGATAATAAGACTCTTCAAATTCAGTGCAGGTTGGATGCAGCCGTCTGTTCCAATTCTCACACATTCACAAGCATGTTAATATGGCCAAATTCCAAACCCTTCTACATAAGCAGTACAACTTGACATCAAATTTCCTCTTTTCCTAACTAGCAGTTGTACCAATGATTACACATTTCTATTCATCAAAAACTTGTTGCAACTAGCACCAAATCAGTGGCAAAACAGTTAGTGCAGTTTTATTTCAAGATTCCTTTGTTGTCATGCAATAGAACAGGTGAAATATTACAAAAAAAAATTACTTCAGTCTGCCGTAAGCAGACAATTCGCCAAACCCACCCCCCTCCCGAGTCACCAGTGCCTCCAGTGCAGCCACACACACACTCGTGTCGAAACCATCAGCAACCCAAATTCCACATCCAAACCTCCAACAGGATCAGGAAGCTTTAAGTGTCCCCCCTTGTGTCTCGGTTCCAATACCTGATACCCTTTTGGCCAGTCTCGAGTCAGTTGCCAACAATCCATGGCCTGGTAAGCATCCTTTGACCTCAGTGGCCAACAGCCCACAGCCAACATGGGTTCCGTGCCGCGAGTCACCAACAGCCCACCACTTCAGCTGCAAGGCCTCTCACTGGTTCTCTGCCATGGTTACCAACACGAAGGGTGATCTCATCTGTTTTTCCCAATATGGGGCAGGGGGGGGGGGGGGTTGTCTCCCAATTTTCTAGTGCTCTGCGCCAATCCTCTGCTTCCCCCGAGTCTGCAACCTCTCGAGGCTTCTGCCAATCACAGGTGCCACCATCTTGGACCACGGTCACAGGACTTTGAAATAAACCCCTATCAACTTCTTTAACAGACTGCTTAGAGCCGGTTCGGAGCTGCCTCTAGTTGGAGGAGCACTGTGTCTCCTCTCCTCACTCCCTGCGAGTCCACCACTGCCATTGCAGCAGCTCTGGTAAGAATGCCATTTTAAGCAGCTTGAAGCCCATTTCAAGCCTACTTTAATCATTTCTCCAATGCCCTTTCTAGAAGAGTGAATAGGGGACAAAATCCGCCTCCAGGCAAGCACTGCTAAGAAAATTAATGCTGTCCGAGTTAAATTTTTGTGTTTATTTTAATTTTTCCAAATTAATGCCTGAACTTTGGATAAAGCGCTGACTTGTCACAAAATTAATAACCACAAAACATTGCTGACATGGGAAAAGGTACAATGATGTCAAATGCTTCCAATCACTGAATCCCAGCTGACACATTGTAAGAGTGCTGAGTCTTTTAGGCATTAATTCCTCAGTAATATTATCTCTTCATCTTGAATAAATTCACTTAATAAAAAAAGTTAGCAGGTAATATTGTCACAGATTTTTTTTAAAGTTAATTTCGACACAGAGCATGGTAACAGCCCATGCTGCCCAGATACCCCTATTAGAACTTGGGGGAACCCCCAAGAAGAGGTGAAAAATCTCCGGATATGGTGTGCATGTAACAACCTGAGTCTCAACATGGACAAGACGGAGGAGATGATTGTGGACTTCAGGAGGACCGGGAACAACCACCTCCCACTAAACAGCAACAACTCTATAGTGGGGAGTGGAGCACACTGTTTCTTGGACTTGGAATTCATATAACTAGTGGACACAAACCATCTCCTCACTTCTCAAGAAGGTGTCACAGGATCCGCACTTCTGCAGAAGCTCTATTGAGAGCGTCCTGGCAGGGTGCAATACCGTGCTGCAGAGAAATGGATTGGCAGTCAATCCAAAGGACCATAAGAGTGGCAGAGAGGATCACTGGAGCCTCTCTCCAGACATCCCCCCCCCTCAAATCGACACAATCTACTAGGATTACCACCCTGCACATGTCATCTTTCAGCTGATCCCGTTAGGAAGGAGATACAGGAGCATCGGAGTCTCAATGTCCTACTTCTGAACATAGTACGAGTTATGATTTTATTGCTTAATTATTATAATTATAGAATTTGATGTCCTGAATGAAATAAGTTATGTAATAATAATGGTAATGCTTCTAATTTTCATTTGATGTGATATTTATATTTTTATATGTATACATACACACACACACACACACACACATATATATTCTTTGGCTTGGCTTCGTGGACGAAGATTAAGGGAGGGGTAATGTCCACGTCAGCTGCAGGCTCGTTTGTGGTTGACAAGTCCGATGCGGGACAGGCAGATACGGTTGCAGCGGTTGCAAGGGAAAATTGGTTGGTTGGAGTTGGGTGTTGGGTTTTTCCTCCTTTGTCTTTTGTCACTGAGGTGGGCTCTGCGGTCTTCTTCAAAGTAGGGTGCTGCCCGCCGAACTGTGAGGCGCCATGATGCACGGTTTGAGGTGATATCAGCCCACTGGCGGTGGTCAATGTGGCAGGCACCAAGAGATTTCTTTAGGCAGTCCTTGTACCTCTTCTTTGGTGCACCTCTGTCTCGGTGGCCAGTGGAGAACTCGCCATATAACACGATCTTGGGAAGGCGATGGTCTGCCATTCTGGAAACGTGACCTACCCAGCGCAGTTGGATCTTCAGCAGCGTGGATTCGATGCCTTCGGCCTCTGCCATTTCGAGTACTTTGATGTTGGAGATAGATATATATATTATATCTATATCTATCTCTATATCTATATCTATATCTATATCTATATCTATATATATATCTATATATATCTATCTATCTATCTATCTATATAGATAGATAGATATATATACACACACGCACACACACATATATATATCTATCTATATATATATATACATGTATATATATATATACATATCTATATATATATATATATACACCCACACACACACACACACACATATATATATATATATATATATATATATGTATGTTAAACTCATTAAAAATACTTTTAAATGAATGGAGTATCAGAGCTATTACCACCAGGCTGTGGAACAGCTTCTTCCCACGGACAGTGAAAATGCTGAATGACCAAAGGAACTGCTGACACTAACCATATGAGACTCTCAAATTCCTAGAACAATATTTATTTATTTATTTGCACAGAGGAAATACTTGCTCTGCATATGTATTGTTTGTCTGCATGTGTGTTATATCTGGTTGTGTGTCTGTGTGTCTTGCACCGAGGACCAGAGAACATGGATTTGTTGGGTTGTACTTGTGCAATCAGATGACAAACTTGACTTGACTTAACCTACAACCCCGGTATGTTTTGAAGGGTGGGAGGAAATCCACGCAGACACAAGGGGAACATACAAACTCCTTACTGACAGTGTTGGACCTGGATCGTTGGCACTGTAACAGCAGTGCCCTATCTGCTATGCTAACCAGACCACCCTTGCTCATATACATTCAATGAAAGCCAAGTCAAATCCAAGCTAAACTGAGTGAAATTGTGAATTAAAATCATTGTCCCAGCTGAAAGAGAACAGTTACCTCCAGACCAGTGGTTCTCAATCTTTTTCTTTCCACTCACGTACCCCTTTAAGTAATCCCTCTGCCATCAGTGCTCTGTGATTGGTAAGGGATTGCTTCAAGGTGCGATGTGAGTGGGAAGGGAAGATTGAGAATCACTGCTCTCGACCCAATTGTTAGTGAAATATTTTACTTGAGAAAAATTGTCATTGGCCCATTTCCTTTGGAGTTCTGAAACCACGCGCATAACGAGTCAATGAAGTACGATTAAAACAGTGGTTTTCAAACTTTTTCTTTCTATCCACAAACCACCTTAAGCAATCACTTCCTAATTACAGAGCACCTATGGCATAAGGAATACGTAAAGTAGTATGTGAGTGGAAAGAAAAAGGTTGAGAAACACTGCTCTAGATGATAGAGACAGATCTATGACCTCGAGACAGACCAAAAATGTTCAATTTTCCATTGATGTTAAGCATCTTATTGAGGCTGGTAAGTGTGGTCAATATGCTTAAGTAAATTCTGGGGAGTCACTTAAATACAGGGCATGGTCATTATTATTTCATAGTTATTAATGCAATGACTGCAACTCACAGCCACTACGAAATGATGAATTGCAAAGTTCATGAGTTATTGTTGTGAATTTGCAAGGTCATATTGACCGTGAAAAGTGATAAAACTCAGAACAGTCAGAAAAATACAGAAATCACAGCAGTAACAAACCAGCAAACTAATTTCAGCCAAGTGTAACCCAACAGCATCACAGTAGGCATTTATTTTAGTGCTACAAGGTCAGTGACAAATTCGATCAAAGATACATCAGTGATTCCTACCAAATGGTGAAGGTCTCACTGAACCAACTTGCCACTGAAATTTAGCATCTGAGAAACAGTTCCATCAACATAATTTATATATTTAGTGAAAGTCTGGTTTCAGCTCGAAACACTTAGTCCTCTGCCAGTGGAAATTCTCATCAAATTATGGAAAATCCAACATTATGGTCAAAGTTGCCCTGTCTTAAAAATCTCTAAGAAAGATAATGTCTAAATGTGCAAATATCTTCATCTAACTTTCACGTCAGATCCTGCTTCCATTTGCTTTCTCCTCCCCACCAATTATTTTACACTTGTCAATCAGAGGGTCATTTAAACTGAGCAGTATGCAGTTTAATGGACCTTTGCTTATGAAGCCGTATACCTGTGCACATGGTGGGGGAGACTGGAAAGAGAGAAAACTGCCCCCCGAAACACGGCTTTAAAGACTTATTTCTCAGTCCGTGAACTTTGAGTGCAAACCTTAATTGGTCTGTCTTTCTTTCAAGAGTTAGACGAATGGGAAAAGATTATTTTGGTCAAGGAAACAGGCCAGATGGACAACAATCAGAAATTAAACACTGCCTTAATGTGAAGCTTCTGTTGCTAGGCAATGAAGAACATAGAGACCAAGTTTTCGGGAGTTTAATCAACTTCCGCACTCTCCTCTCAGAGCCTCTTCAAACTCCAGCAGCAACTTTCATCAGAGCTGCCAAAACGCAGACATCTAATGAACTCCCTGCACTTTAATAAAGTCTGAAAAGCCTAATTACAATCTAAATTGTCTTTATTTCAATTTAGCTGCAACGGGGACCACGACCATTCCCATCACACTGAGCAGCATCAAGATACACTGCTATGTAAATCAATCAACATTTCGAGTATGTTCTGCATATCACACCCTCGAAAGAACAGGAGGGATAAAAATTGGGGATGAAGCATTTATCCAGATTAAACGCAGCTGCTCTTTCAAATCTATCAAATGAGTAAATTTGACAAAAAGCTACCATTAGGCCAACGTGAAAGGCTCAAGACAACATCCTTTCAATTCTTTGTACTTCAGTAATCAACAGATGTACTTGTACAACCTCCCCCTCAAACCAAACCTGATCAAGACCTATTTTTGAATGGAAGGAAATAATTCCACTTTGTACATCTTCTAGTTAATCAAGACTTTCTATTCAGCAATTTGACCTTTTGTTCAAAACAGGATTATCAGTTTTTTTTCCCCCCCTAGTTACCAAGGGCGACTCGCATGGTGAACATAATTGCAATAATTTGCAAAACACCATGGCAACCTACATTACAACTAGGTAAATACTGGTCTTTTGTGCTACATTGTTATTTTCCGAGATGCTGAAGTCAAAGAACGAATGACAAATGAACACAAAATTTATATTTGCTTTGTCTAACCAGAGCAGAAAATTGATACTGAGAATAGAGGAAGCAGCCACAGCTGTAATTTCTAACTTGATTAATTAGAATGGTAACAGTCCTTAACAGGATATTCAACAAACAGCACTGACTCTGTCTTTCCAGCTAAACCACTGAACTGCACCCCCACCAATGATTTTTTTCCATAGAAGAGAATAAACATCCACAACTGATCGTTTCTTCATCTCAATGGAATCTTTAATTAAAGCACATTGCCTCTCCTCTCTTCATTGCAGCAAATGAGGCTGGAGAACACCGGGTTACCGCAGTCACCTGTCCCTAACGCTCATGACCAACAACATTTTTGGGCAGCAGAAGCCGTTCCACGGCTGACATCTAATTACATGGACCGCAGCAAAGCTATTTCAGATGCTGGCTGGCTGTTGAACTATTATGGACACATTACCTTATTTTGTAAAGAATCAAACAAAATGGAATAGTGTTCTGGGGCAATGCAGCTTAAATTGAAACTTTATTATGAAGCATTTGCCTAGATTTAAACCTTTTATAAACATGCACAAAGGAGTGCATTTCAGCTCCTGTATTTCTGAATGCCACAATATTAAGTGAAAGTTAGAAATTAATCAGTTCATATTTTATTTGTCTTGGATCTTAAATTTCTCAAAAGCAAAAAAAAGTTGTGTTCTTTCAGTCAGACTGTACTTTCTTTGAACATTCCTCATCGTCATACTAACTCAAAAAGTTTGTTTCTGGCTCCACTGATTTTTTTTGGCTGGTCAAATCGTAAAGAGTTATGTGATACATTATCAAACCCTAAATACAAAAGATTTGAGTTGATTATGTCCAAAGTAATGAATTAGTGAATTGCAGGAAAAATAAAGAAAAGCAAAAATCTCACTGGTCATTTTAATTTCTAATTTAAAAAGTAGTATTTCACTGTATTTTAATAATCTGAATTGGGGAAGTTAGAATCCTTCCAGGGAAGGACCAGATGATATCTTCACCAAAATCATACTTCATTCATAAGTTTGGTGAATATATAATACAATACATTCATTTGTTGCTGTTCACAATGTTGCATTTTATAAACATTACTTAATTTCCTTACAAGGAGGGAAGACACGATTGGTGTAGCAATTAGCGCAACACCTTTAGAGTGCCGGCGATCGGGACCGGACCAGTGTTTGAGTCCCGCAATGTTTGTCAGGAATTTGTACGTTCTCCCAGTGTCTGCGTGGGTTTTATCCAGGGGCTCCGGTTTTCTCTCACTATTCAAAAACATTCCATGGGTTGGGGGGGGGGAGGGGTGGAGGTTAATGGGATGTAAATTGGGCAGCACGGATTTGTGGATCAAAATGAGCTGTATGTCTAAATTTAAAATTTAATTTATGCCACATCAACAGGACATGAAATATCTTTTCCCATGCATTCCATAAGCAATGGGTGGAAGAATTTTAATTTTTTTTATGTACACAGATTTGAGACCCTCAGTGCAAGTGGTCACTTGCTGACCAGATTCAAAGAGATCACACTAGATTATGCCATGAGATTCCACAGGCATGGGCTTGCTCTGGCCAGTTCCTTGCAGTAACACTGAAGGGGTCTCTCACGTAGTCAATGATCCCTTCACCTTGAGTGGTCCACACATAGCACAGTACATGCAGGTTTGGCTGAAGTTCCTTGAAAGACCATCCAAGTGAATGCCAATGCCACACCTGGGCTCCACTGCAAGGTGGTGAATCCGACACATGGAGAGCCCAGCAATTTTCCATTCTTCCTTTTCAAATTTCAATGCCAAATTGCAGATCCAGGCAATCCAGTTTCTTGGAGACATTTAGTTCCTCTATGGTGCATGTCTGCTCGGGCAAGACGTCATCACAGCAACATCGAGAATGTGATTGTTCTTAGTTAACCATTACATTTATCCATACCAGATTCCACTCAGAAACTCTGCTCGCAGTGGTGGGCTAGGGGAGATGAGGTGGTGGAAGACATTCACACCAATCATTGATTTCTTGGTCACAACAAATACCCTCACAGAGGGTGCAACAAAGGTCAATTGGTAATGCTGCTGCCATATCAACACTCCTGCAAAGAAGATATTGTGACAGAGTATATAGAAATATATATATATATATATATATATATAGATATGTTTTTACTTTAAAACAAATCTTATTTAAAATACTGGAGCTCTGCCCCATGGTAGATGTTTTGCACTGGCAAGTTGTGAAACATTAGTGTGTAGGTCCGTGGGTGGAGCCGGGGTCCAAAGTGTGGGCTCGGTGTGCAAATGGAGTCAGGCTTGTGTAAAAAACATCAGGAATATGGGTAATTTGTGGCTGGAGCCAGGATCTGGAGCAGTTGCATGTTTCGACAAGCTGGAACTCGTGTAAAAGGTATTATATCCACTGAGAGACTGACTGTTGTGTGTCATTGCAGCCTTTAAATCATTGATTTTCAAACTGCCCCCCCCCATACTCGAATTCCACCTGAAGCAAGCCCACTGCCATAGGTGCCCAGTGATTAGTAAGGGATTGCTTAAGGTGGTATGTGAGTGGAAAGAAAAAGGTTTGAAAACCACTGTTTTAACAAAACCTAACTGACTCATTATGTGCACGGTTTCAGAACTCCAAAAATAACAATTGGGTCTAGAGCAGTGATTCTCAACCTTCCCTTCCCACTCACATACCACCTTAAGCAATCCCTGACTAATCACAGAGCATTTATGGCATAGGGAATACTTAAAGTGGAATGTGAGTGTAGGGACGGTTTGAAAATCTCTGCTTTAAATCCTTGCTAGCAGCCACATATATTTGTTATCAGTGAGAAGTTTTGTGCCTCTAACTATCATGAAGAACAAGGAATTGGTGCAGAGGTAGATAATGCATCACATTTCAGAGATAATGATAGAATATCATTATAAGGATGTTTTTTTCATATACAATATACACATCCAAAATTCTTACTTGCTGCAGCCAGATAGGTGCTTGTAACGAAAAAATTGTCAAAAACTAAAAGAGACATTAAATGCACAAGAGATTCCAAATATTCACAATAATCCCAATGCAAAAGCACGACTTGCAACAGTGCAGATGGTCCATGATGAGGGAACCAAGCAGCTGTCCAAGAGCTGTTGGAAAGAAACTTGTCCTGAACCAAGAAATGCTGGTTTTCAGGCCCCTGTACTTTCCGTCTGAAAGGAACAGGAAGAAGAGGTTGTGACCAGAATGCTGGCTGCCTTCTTGAAGCTCCACCTCACAGATGTTGGCAGTGGATGGGAGGTCTGGTTATATGTTGGACCTTCTGCAAAAAGTAGGAAGATCCTCAAAAGCCTTCCTCTTAAAGAGATGTGCTCTAGCATCCCCAGACCTCAACTAGCAAGCTTTATCTGTGCACCTTGCGAACTACAAGTCCCCTGTAAAACAAGTGCTCCCATGAACCACCAGTCCAAGGGTAAAGTGCATTTTAAATAGCATGGAAGGTTTAGAGAATTGCTGAAGAACTATTACCTAAGGGTATCAGAGAGGGGCAGCACCTGAAGTCATTACCTCACTGCAGCAGAGATCCAGATTCCATCCTGATCATGTTGGGTTTGGCGTGTGTGGAGTCACATTCTGTCTGCAACGAGGTGGATTTCTTTCAAGGTCCCACAGATGTGCAAGGAACTAGATTAACTGTCCCCCTGGGTACAGAGGAGTGATTGAATCTGGACGAAGTTGAAGATGGTAATGTGGAGAATGGAAAATGGGATTAATGTCAGATTAATATAAATAGCCAGCCTGGATTCGATGGGCCAAAGGGCCTGTTTCCACATTGCATCTAACAACAAAGAAATAGCTGCCAACAATTGAAGAGTTGAGTACATCAATCAACAGAAGACAAAGTAAAATAAATAAACTTAAAGTAGAGCAGTTGTCCATTTCTTGAGAAAGATTCCAGACAATCACTGCCCTCTATCCACTGCATCTTTTGGTTACTTGCTTCTCTCAATGACAACTTTTCTCCCACTTTTAGAATCTCTGTTCAATATTAAAAATTCAGAAGTTCAACTGAAACGTGAACGTTGCCCCGGCGCAGTTAGCACAATGTTATTATGGCAGTCAGTAAGGAACAAAAACACAATGTTGGAGAAACTCAGCAGGTCAGCCAGTGTACGAAAGATAGCAAGGATAAAGGGACATAAACAATGTTTCGGGCTTGTCCGCACGGGTTTCCTCTGGATGCTCCAGTTTCTCCCCACCCTCCCAAAAAAATCAAACCCATGGAGTTTGTTGATTAATTGATGAATTTGGGCAATAAGGATACATGGGCTGGAAGGGCCAGGAACTGTGCTGTAATTCTAAACTTAAAAATATTGTAGTTACTACAAACTAAATGTGGATATTATGTAAAGCCGTTTGAAGGTCAATTAAATAACTCTTTGTTTCAATCAGTGGAATTTCTGGTCAGCAGCAGAAAGTTTTATTTTGAAAAGATGGCTAATTAAAAAGCAGTAAAAGATACCAGATACAAATTAATCCCAGTTTTTTGAATAACTATCACTTAATGCCATATGCATTTACTTTGATCAGCAAAATGTTGCATGAAATAAAAACTCAAGTTTACAATTAGTTTTCCTGAATCAATGTGCCTTAAAGGGCAAAAACAGATTTTCTAACTTGTCCCTGTATTTTCCTGCAAGCAAATGATTCTGAAAATCTTTTTCTACGTGTTTTTATTTTCTGGATGAAAGAAATGTCACTAATGCATTTGTAACACATTCAGGAGTTTGTTAATTAAGATTCTGCAATCTTGTTACCTCCAGGAGATTGCCTGATTCATGTTGATTATGACACAAAATTGACGCATTTAAAATATCCCACAATAGCTTAATTAAGATAATGGGATGTCCTTCTACTAGATTAATTGAAGTTCGAGATTAATATAGTTCATGCACAAAAATAAACTTAGCCACGTACAGTCACGTCTCTTTGGGAATCAACAATTTTACAGAAAGCATGCAAGCAATAATTCCTGAATGATTCATTTTTATTGAAATTAATTTTTTTATTTTCTGACAAATGACAGAGGTTGAGTATGCTGCCTTTTTGCCATTGCTGTCAGGGATTCAATGGCAGACCGTCCTCTCTTCACCCGCAACCTGGTGCCATGTAATCCAGAACATTAAAGCCCATTATGCCATTAAAATCCTGGACTTGTTCAACTTTTCAGTGACTGAACTGCTGCCCACATCCAGGCTTTCAGACATCAGATAGATGCCAATTACCTTCAATTCTGGAGAAGAATTCAGCTCCACGTGAACCAGAGTTACCCATGAGTCAAAGCAACTCATCAAACCAGATCAGTCAAGAACTGGGTCATCAGTTCTCCAAACAAAGCAGCAACTTAAGGACAAACAGGGTTCAAGGAATGCTAAAGCTGACAGTAAGGCTCACCTCTGATGGAACCATGAAAGGAGGTACAAGGCGCTCCTTCCGTCTGATAGATTACAGGTCACCCTTGAGCAAGGTGTAATACCACCTGTTTAGCCTCCCAGTCAGGGTCATGTGAAGCCAGAGATTGCAGATGGTGGATGGTTTTCACAAGCAGATTCTACAAATTGGAATTTATGGTTGTGAAACAAAAAACGCTGGGCAGATGAATCTGTTGATCAGTGGCCAAGAAAAGTGAGTCATCATTCATTCAGGTGCCTTGCCTTCTTCAGCTGCAGTACAGACATTACAACCAAAGAAGGCAACGGGAAAACACCAGTACTTTTCCCTTGTGTAATCGTGAACTCAACATCGATTAGGGTCTCAGTTCAAAGATGGAGTCTTCACCGAAGGAGAATAGGGGAGGCAACAATTCGGAGGGTCAGAGATGGTGACGGATGGAGAGAAACGATCGCCCGTGCCGAACGGCAAGGCACCTGAATGAATGATGACTCACTTTTCCTGTCGATCATCTTCAAAAGTAAAATACTTGGCAGGTTACTTTCCGGTCAGCCAGGCCACTGCTGTTCACGATGACATTGCTGAATTTGGATCTTACCAACATGGATTTGAACTTTAAGAGGAGCCTGGGTCTGATTTAAGATGTGAAAATTCACACCAATAGAGCCTTAGAGAGAGGTGAAGGATCAATCCAAGCTTATTTACTCTGTTGGTAAGACCGAGGGGTGCCTGATCATCAAGTTGGTCCAGTACAAAAAATTGACCAAAACAAAATTGGTCTTTCAAATTCTTTTAATGCTTTTCAGTGTTCATGCCCAGCTAGACAACATTGTTAACATAAATATGCAGGCAACAGAACTCAAGACACCA
This sequence comes from Narcine bancroftii, assembly GCF_036971445.1. Lineage (NCBI taxonomy): Eukaryota > Metazoa > Chordata > Chondrichthyes > Torpediniformes > Narcinidae > Narcine > Narcine bancroftii. Next base: position 56,613,999 of record NC_091475.1, read on the forward strand.
GAGCACAAATGAATTCAACATACAGAAGCAGAATAAGTAAAGAGTGAGCTTAAGTAACCAAGCACCACATGGTATAGGCAAGAAGGAACACGGTTTTAACCAAAACCAACATGGACAAATTATGTTAAAACAATATGCTTGGAGAAGGAGGCTGCAACTCCATTATAAAGGAAATAGGAACACAGAAGTATTGATGCGCTTTTCGTTTTGAAAGCTGTCACACTGAGCCATTTCTGAAAGAATGCAAATTCACTCTCAGCAATCCCTTACACATAACATTAGATGCTGCTCCCCTTCATTGTGCAAAGCAGCTCCAGCACAAGATGAATGTCAGAGAACTATGAAGCAAATTTGACAAATCCTCCAAGGTAAGAATAAGTGAACTGTTCCATCCCTTTCTTTTCAAGCAGGAACAGGAATCAGCCATTTAGCCCCTTGAAATCATGGTGTGTAAGCCAACTCCAAATCTCTTTGATGAAGAAATCACAGATGCAAACACGCAATTAATATTCTATGAATTTATATAACACTGGGGAAGAAACATCTACTGCTATTCACCTGAAGAAATATTTCTGAACTTAAGTCACGAAAGGACCAGCTCCAAGGACGCATGGAAGAAACTGGAGTGTAACATTCATAGAACCACTGCTCTAGACTGAGGAAAGAAAATAGAGAGGAAGAAATAGAGGTCATTGTTGGGTTCCTAGTGCAATGCTGATGCTCACAGTTTATCTCTCACATCTGCATAAAGGGATCAAGTGTAACAGCTCGCGATTTGCTGAAGACAAAGCCAGATGACATTGCTGGTGATCTGGAGGATGTGGAAGGGCTTCAGGGACATATTGACAGGCTAACTAGATAGTGTCAGAGTCATACAACAATGAAAAGGCCCTTCAGCCCAACATGACCAACAGCAAACAAGTTGGCATTCTAAAGTCGTCTCATCTGTCTGCACTTGGTTTGAATCCTATCCATCTGCCTGTTAAAATGTCTTTTGAATGTCATAGTGACATTCAAACAAGGACATGGGTAAAGAGATGGCAGATGGATAAAATTAAAAAAAAACAGGTTATGTTCTTTGGGAGAAAAATGAAAGTACTTTTTTGCAATTTTTTTTTCCAAAATCTATTTTTTGCGTGAGATTAAAAGATGTTGAAATTCAGTGGCACCCAGATATCCTCGGGGCAAGTGGTTTGCCAAATATAACACAGAACATAGAACAGTACAGGAAATAAACAAGGCCCTTGATCTGATGATGTCTGTGTTCATCATGATATCAAATTAAACTAATTTCATACAGTTGGTATAGCAGTTAGTGCAACGCCTTTACAGAACTAGCGATTAGGAAAGGACTGTGGTTCAAAACCCACGTTGTCTGTAAGGAGATTGTACGCTCTCCCTGTCTGTGTGGGTTTTCCCCCCGGGGGCTCTGGTTTCCATCCACCATTCAAAACGTACCAGAGGTGTAGGTTAATTTGGTGTAAATTGGGTGGCATGGACTCGTAGGCTGAAATGACCTGTTACCACACAGTATGTCTAAATTAAAAAAAAATTAATCTTGTCCACCTGCAGCCAATCCACATCCCTCCATTACTGCAGATTCATGCGTCTGCCAACATGCCTCTCAAAGTTTGGAGGTCTCCTTCCCTTGGCAGTGCTTGCATTCCATCACTGTTGTGCAAAAATAAATCGCCTTGCAAGCCTTCAGACTTTCCCCTTCTCAGTATTTGGAAAAAGACCTCTAACCACCTCCCATAACTATGCCTATCATAATTTAAATGACTTCTTTCAGTTCACCCCTCGTCCCTGACGCTCTAGAGAGAACGATCCAAGTTCATCCAACCTGTTCTTGTAGCTAACACTCTCTAATCCAGTCCTGCTGAAACCTCTTTTGTGCCCTTACCAAAGCCTCGACATCTTTCCTGTAATGTGGCATCCAGAAATCCACATAATACTCCAAAAATGGCCAAACCAAAAGTTTTATACATCTGCAACACGAACTCCCAACTTTTAGAGTCAATGTCGAACAAGGGCAGGCATGCTCACTGTTCCCAGGTCCTGACGGCGAACACTGCTCTTCGCCAGGCCACTTAATCGTGGACATCACTGGAGGAGCCATTGCATTTATATCCAGACATCTCGGAACTGTAACTGAAAGAGGAGGGCGTGGTACTTGGAGAGCTGGGAGCGTCGGGAGCCAGCTTGAGGTGAGTACCTTTAAAAAGTGAGTGGAGGGTTAAACAGAACAGTGATTGGTAGGAAGAGTAATTAAGATAAGGGGCAGTGACAAACAGAGAGATAGCTCAAGAGTCGCCTTTGGCCAGCAGAGGACAAGCTTGATTCCAGTGAGGTAAGATCTTTGAATTTAAATTAGGAAGAATTAATGGAGACAGCAATGGGCAATAGAATGGTCCGAATGCAGGATGTGGGAAATCTGGGTTAGCTGTAGCTCCTGGGAGACAGAGTCAGGGAACTGGAGCTGGATGAACTCCAGATCATTCGGGAGGCAGAGGCAGTATAGCAAGGAGCTTCAGGGAGACAGTCACCCCTAAAAGTCCAGAAGACAGGTAACTGGGTGACTGTTAGGAGAGGGAATGGGAATAGGAAAAGGCACACAGTGCAGAGCACCTCTGTGGCAGTTCTCCTCCACAACAAGTATACTGCAATGGATACTGTTGAGGGGATGATCTACCAGAGACAAGCCATGGTGATCATGTCTCTGGTACAGAGGCTCAGAAGGGAAGGGGGAGAAGAGGAGGGCTATTGTAACTGGGACTCACTGGTTAGGAGAGCCGAAAGAGGTTTTGTGAATGAGATCGAGACTCCCAGATGGTATGTTGCCTCCCAGGTGCCAGGGACATCTCTGATCGAGTTCACAGTATTCTGGAGGGGGAGGGTGAGCAGCCAGATGTTGTGGTCCACTTGGGGACCAATGACATGGATAGGAAGAGTAATGAGGTCCTCAAGAGGGCATATAGGGAGATAGGAAAGTTATAAAAGCAGGACCTCGAGGGTGGTAAGCTCAGGATTGCTGCCTGTCCCAGTGGCAGAAAATGTGTGGCTGAAAAGTTGGTGCAGGGGGTAGGGGTTCAGATTTGTAGATCATTGGGAACTCTGGGTTGGGTCCACACCAGAACGAGTGTTAGAGGGGTGCATTAGGGTAACTGGGGGGGAGGGGAAGAAGGGGACACAGTCCAATCCTCGTAAACTCGCTCAGCGGTGGGGGGGGATGGTGGTGGTGCGGGAAGAATGCTGATGCTCGTACCTACCTGCTGACAAATGTTGTAGTCTTCCTCTGATGTAGCATTCAAAAGCGCTGGTTTTATTACGTGGAATGTCACTATCATGAGTCAAGCTGGACCCTAGTGTCGTTTGACACATGCTAGTGACACGACCAAGGGTGGGTCAGACAGCAAGTAATGGCCGCGAGCATATGGGGTCACAGCACTTCGCTTTGGGGGGGGCAATGCCCGCTACCTTGATGCCGACCCTGCTTCTGGGGAAGGTTAAAGCTTTAACCTGTTTAACCTTTCCCTGTAACTCAGTTCCAGAAATCTGGGCAGCATCCTAATAAATCTTCTCTGCACTCTTTCTTTCTTTTTGATACATTTCCTATAGTTAGGTGACCAAAACTGCATAGAATATTCCAAATTAGGCCTCACCAATGTCTTAAACAACTTTACCATAACATCCCAACTCCTATACTCAATACTTTGATTTATGAAGGCCAGTATGCCAGAAGCTCTCTTTACAACCCTATGTACATGTGACACCATTTCAGGGAATTATGTATCGGTATTCCCAGATCCCTCTGTTCTACCACACTTCTCAGTCCCCTACCATTCACCGTCTACATCTTTTCTTGGTTTGTCCTTCCAAAATGCAAAACCTCACACCTGTCTCCATCTGTCATTTTTTAGACCTTTTTTCCAGCTGGTCGATTCCTCTGCAAGCTTTAAAAACCTTCTTCGCTGTCCACAACCCCTCCAATCTTAGCGTCATCTATAAACTTGTTGATCTGTTACGCCTCACCAGCAGCAATTAGAGACGCATGCACAGAAGAGTTAAGTTTAACACAAAATTTATTAACAAAACAATAATAGAATTACCTCAATAAACCTCACCTAAACATAAAGCCTTTATGGCATCTCTACATTGACAATGTATATTTACAAGGTGTACGTGGTGGGGAAAAAGCCCAGACCATTACAGTCCAAGCCCAAAATGCCCCAAAAGAAAACTCCCAAACCAAACCTCAAGTCAGTCACGTCAAGTCCGTCAGTTAATAAGGAACAGCTCTGGTCTCCAGGCTGTGGATTCTTAGTTTGGTTACACATTGGTCATTGGGCGTGGAGGCAGATGGCCATGATCACTGTAGACTTGCAACTTTTCGAATGTGGCAACGACCACCTTTAATTTCTTAACACGGGAATTTTCATGCAGTAACCTCCTAGTCACTACATGAGGTTCATGCCTCTGAAGCCCACTTTAGGGTTAACAAGTGACCTTCTGTCATGCAAGTCTTCCCCTCTAATCACCTGTCTTGAGTCGTCAAGTGATTCCTGTCACACAAAGTCCTCCTCTTGGACTGGAGACACCCAGGTTGGACACACACACGCGCACACATTCTGGATATCAGAGTCCCGCAAACTGCTGTCAGGGCAAGAGTGCTGGTACCCACAGACAAAGTAGCTCAATCTCCTCTCTCCCACTGAAACTACTGGGTGAACTCATTGACAGTCTGACTGACCACCTTCCAACCAACCTACAAACCCGTTCAAAACCTCAGCGCTCTGGGCTCTCCAACAGCCCCAGCGGGTGCCTTCAGCTCCCCCTATTGGGGGAAAGAGGTTGACAGCAGCAGGCGCACCCTCCACGAGCCCACCGGCCTCCAGCGCATGGCTCTCATGCTTTTGACAGCCGTCAGCTGTCCCTGCACCATCTCAGAGCTTCCCACGCAGCTGTCTGTTTTCCCAACGCTACATCAACAGTTTACAGCAGCACACAATCCTTTATTTCCCCCCGTAAGTTCAGTCTTGTCCCTGGTCCTAAAACAATATTGTCCAGGGTCCATAACAGATCCAATTCTTACACATTATCATCCAGATCATTGATATAGATGACAAACAACAAAGGTCCCCGAGACACACCACCATTACTCTTTGGCTTCTCCCGTCCAGCCAATGTCGAATCCATTTCACTACTTCACCATGAATACCTAGCGCCTGAACCTTCCTGACCAACCTCTCATATGGGTATTTGTCAAAGACTAAAGTCCATGTAGAAAACATCGACAGCCTTTCCTTTGTCAACTTTCCTGGTAACCTCCTCGAAAACTCTCAGATTGGTTAAAATCAACTGACCACACAAAAAGCCATGTTTGACGATCCCTAATCAGTCCATGGCTATCCAAATAATTGTATATCCAATCTCTTAGAACACCTTCCCATCATTTATCTACAACTGACATCATTCTCACCAGCATATAATTTCCAGGATTACTTTTGAAGCCTTTTTTAACAACATAATGTGAACCACCCTCCAATCCTTTGGCACCACATCCGTGGCTCAGGACATTTCGACACTAACTTCCCTCAAGGCCCAAGGGAATATCTTGTCAGGCCCAGGGGATTTATCCACTCTTATTTGCTTTAAGACAGCAAACATTTCCTCCTCTTTAATGTGCATAGATTCCATGACCTCTGCTTGTTTTCCTTACTTAGAGTCGTGGGAATACTGATGAAAAGTAACCATTTAAGATGTCCCCCATCTTTTTTGGCTCCAAAAAAAACTCTGATCAAGGGGACCAATTTTGTCTCTTACTATCCTTTTGCACTTAATACACCTGTAGAAACCCTTAGGATTTTCCTTCACATTGTCTCTCTAATGCAACCTCGTCCTCCTTTAGTCTTCTTCATTTCTTTCTTTTGTTTTTTCTTGCATTTTTTATATTCCTTAAATATGTCATTTGCTCCAGTTGCCTGTACCTGCTATACACCTCTCTTTTCTTCCGAACCAAATCCCCAATATCCCTTGAAAACCTAGGTTCCCTATGCCTTCTAACCTTGCCTTTAGTCCTGACAGGAACATACAAACACTGTATAGGTGCATAACCTTTTATCCGGGATTCTGAAAACCGGTAACCTCCAAGAACTGCCACTTTTTTTGGTAGAAGACATCTGCTCATCAAAGATGGAAGTTTGGTGCCAAACACGACCCTCGTTCAACTCCCGTGCATCCCGTCACATTCCACGTCGCTAATTAATGATATCATTACTGAACAAGTGCCCTATCCGTTGAGCATGACCCTTGCTCAGCTTGCGTTGGAATATCCCATGTTGTTCTGCTACTTTATAAGTGTCTCCAAAATGCCGTATACTGACGCCCATCCAAAGTCGCAGTGCTTTTAGTCAGCCAGGTGGAGACTCAATGGCCACCATCGCTATCCATAATCACCCATGCTGCTGAAACCGCTGTACCATCGCCAGCGCAGGGGAACCAAAAAGGGGGCCGTTGCTGGTAAAGCGGTGGGGGGGGGAGCCAGAGAGAGAGACGGTAGCACGACCCGTGAGGGGGAAGGGGAGGAGAGAAGCTGTGCGAATCGCGCGATCGAGGGATGGGTAGAAAGATGGCTGTGCAACTTGCAAGGTGGGAGGAGAGATGGCAGCAGGACTCGGGCGGGCGTGCTTAAAGGGACCAAAATCAAAATGATTCCAAAATCCAGAAGATTCTGAACAATGGTAAGTGTCCAGTCCCAACAATGCTGAATAAAAGGTTGGGCACCTGTACTCTCAAAATTTCACCCCTGAAGGCCCTCCATTTACCTCACACATCCTTGCCCAATCCACACATTCTAGATCCTTTCTCATTTCTTCAAAATTGGCCATTCTCCTATTTAAAATCTTAACCCAAGGACCAGACCGAGCCTTCTCCATTATAAGAGATCCAGTATTGCATTCTCTCTAATTGGCACCTCTTCATATTGATTTAGAAAACTTTACTGAACACATTTGACAAACTCCAAGCCATCTAGCCCTTTTACAGTATGGGAGTCCCAGCCAATAATTGGAAAATTAAAATCTCCTATCACAGCGCTGTTTCCTGCTATCTCTTTCTCTACAGATTCATTCCTGCAATTCTCACTATTGGGGGGTGGGGGGGGAGTCTATAATACAACACCATGAGTGTGGTCATAACTTTCCCAGTCCTCAGCTCCACCTATATAGCCTCAGTGGATGAGCCTCTGCTCTACCCTGCCTGAGCACAGCTGTGATATTTCCCTGACGAACAATGCCACTCCTCCCCTTTTCATCTAAAGCAATGGAAGCCCGGGAAATTGAGCTGCCAGTCCTGCCCCTCCTGCAACCAAGTTTCACTAAGGGTCATAATTTAATATCCCAAACCGCACTCTAAGCTCGTCTGTCTTTCCTACAACACCCCTAGCATTGAAATAGAAGCACCTGAGAACATTTCCATCACATTCAACCCATTCACTTCTAACAGTGCATGCAATTTAAACATACTTTTTTTCCCACTCCTCTTTATGCTCTAGCACTCCAGTTCCCATCCCCCTGCAAATCTATTTTAAACCCACCAGAGCAAACCTTCCCACCAGGATATTAGTCCCCTTCCAGTTCAAATGAAAACCGTCCTGTCGGAACAGGCCCCACCTTCCCTGGAAGAGAGGCCAATGATCCAGAAACCTGAAGCCCTTCCTCATACACCATGTCTTTAGCTACGTGTTAAGCTGCATTATCCTATTTCTAACCTCACCAGCATGTGGGACGGGTAGCAATCCTGAGATCATTACCCTGGAGGTCCTGTCCCAGTGGCTCACTCCATGCAGCATCTCCTCACCCTTCCTACCCACATCATTGGTTCCTACATGGACCATGACATCTGGCTACTCACCCTCCCTCCTGAGAATACCATGAACTCAATCTGAGATATCTCTGACCCTGGCACCAGGGAGGCAACATACCATCTGGGAGACTCAATCCGGTCTGCAGAATCTCTTATCTGACTCCCTAACTATGGAATCCCCTATCAATGCAGCACACCTCTTCTCCCTTCCTTGGTCCAGGTCCAGATTCTGTGCCAGAGACCTGATCTCCATGGCTTGTCCCTGGTAGCCACCCCCTCCAACAGAATTCAAAATGGTGCTTGTTATTAAGGGAGATGGCCACAGGGGTGCCCTGCACTGCCTGCCTATTCTCTTTCCCTCTCCTGATTGCCACCGATCTACCCTCCTCCTGGTTCCTAGGTGTGATAGTGTCCCTGTAATTCCTGTCTATCACCTCCTCTACCTCCCGAATGATCCGAGTTCATCCAGCTCCAATTCCTTAACTCGGCTCATCTGAGCTGCCAGATGGATGCACTTCTTGCAGATGAAGTCATCAAGGATACTGCTGGTTTTCCTGATGACCCACATTTTGCAGGAGGAGCATTCCCCTGCCTTGGCTGCCATTCTCACTGACTATGAGTAGATGTACAAAATATATGATATCTAAATAACCTGCCCTTACCTGTGCCTACCTGCTGAATCCTTTTTGTTCCTGTAATCAGGTGGCCCTTTCTGATTTCAGCTCTGACTATTCATCGCCTCTTGCCTATTCTCAAAGGTTAAGGGGTAGGGAGGGTTTAGTACTTATTTTAAAAAAGGAATACGTGGGTTGGCACACCATCGAGGGCCAAGGGCCTGTATGGTGCTGTAGTGCTCTATGCTAAATGCCTCCCTTAACACCCTATCACCCAACATTTCCACTTTCAGGGAACGATGAGCTTGCCCTCTCAAGATCCCTCTCGACATTCGTTCTGAAAAGACCTGTCCTTTAATGTACGTTTTCACCTTACACTGATGTTCCAAAGCACGACACCTCACTTATCCAGAATAGACTCTATCTGCTATTTCTCCACCCATATTTTCAAATTGTCTATATCCTCCTGGATCCTTTTGCAACCTCTTCAGCATCCACAACCCCTCCAATTTTTTGAGCTGACGGAAAACTAAAAAAAAATCAGCCCATCGATATTTTCCACCAAATCTTTGAAAGATATCACAAACAACAAAGATCCCAGCACCAACTGCTAAAGAATACCATCGGTCGCAGACCTCCTTGTCAGAGAACAACTCCCTCACTGCGAACCGCAGCCTTTCATGACCAAGCCAACTTTGAATCAAATCCACCAAGCCACCAACCCAGCTGACAATCTTCAACCGGTCCATGCTTTTTCAAGCACAACTCTCTCAGAATCCTCTCCAGTAGCTTCCTTTCCACCTGATGGAAGGCACACTGGGAAATAATTTGCTGGATTATCCCGACTGCCCTTGGATGCGGATTTACCCAATCACAGCTACTTCCAATCTACTCTCCCCAGTTTCTGCCAATAATACTGTTCTTAGCTTTTCACCAATTTAGCAATTTCACCCTCAGGGTTCAGAAATACGCATATCCAAAGCTACATTAAATTTCAGGAGTTATGATCAGTATTCCCAAATTGCTCACACTGAAATCCCAATCACCTGGCCAGGCTCATTTGCTGATGCAACGTTAATCCTCTCTTCCACCACCCCACCCGAGTCTCTCTGTTTTCCTATCGCCCTGCCTGCTTTCCTACAGCTACCCACTCATACATCACTTCAGCCTTTTTCTCTGGTACCCCCCCCCCCTCAAATCCATTTACCCATGAGTCTGTACTACCCCCCTTCCCCCCTCCTCATCGTTCCTCCTCCCCTCCCCCCACCTCTTTATTCAGGTGCTTCCCTGTTTACTTGACAAAGGGCTCAGGCTCAAAACATTGAATACCCTTCACTTCCTCTGAACTCTGTGTGACTTGAACTGAGTTTCTCCAGCATGTTTCTCCAAATACAAATTGATCATCTGTGACAGAAATTTAGAATAGTTGCTATCCAACTCAGCAACAATTTCAATATGCAGATTGCCCTTCATTGCAACAACTCGCCCGTAACTTTCATCTGCCGTTTCTTGAAATTGCTTTCCAGCAAAGCTTGAGATTTTAAGCAAAGAAAAACAGCTGGAGCAACTCAGCAGGTCAGGCAACATCTCTGGAGGCAAAGGGGTGAATGACATTTGGATCGAGGCCCTGCGTCAGGACAGGTTGAGACCCAAAACGGCAACAATCCTTTTGCCTCCAACAATGCTGTCTGGCCTACTGACGTCCTCCATCTGCAGTCTTTCCTGTTTCCCCGAGACTTCAAGCTTTATTAATAAGTTTGTTTAGGATTCCATCTTGCATGACAAAGCACTTTGAATTGTTCTTCACTTTTTTTTAAACTTGAGAATTTCAAACACCCCCCTCCCCCACTGCTTCCAAAACAAGAGCTTCATTGTCCTCATCTCATGGTCTGTTAATACCGTGAATGGCAAAAATATTTCCCTGCTTAGAATATTAAACAATGCAACTGGTAAAGAGGGAGTAATAGCTTCTGAATAAGGAACACCCATGTAAACCACTCCCTCTTGTACAGTCTTTCTCAAGAAGCAAACCTTGTGCAGTGGTAAATCATAAAAACCCATAGGTTGAAGTAAAAGAATAAAATGTTGGAGAAGCTCAGCTGGTCAAACAGGGTCCTTTATGTAGCCAAGGTAAAGATACAGAACCGACGTTTCAGGCTTGAGCCCTTCATCAAAGTATGAGAGAATGCTGAGCTGAGCTTCTCCAACCTTGTTCAGTGAATGAGGCAAGAGGGCATCCACCCTCAGAGGGGGGTGGAGGCAGGTACTCTTGCAACTCTGGAGAGGTTATGGAGGTGAACATTTGAACAGGCAAGATATAGAAGGCTACAGACTGAATGCTGTTGAGTGGGATTGGTGGGGATGGCTGCACGATGGTAAGAATGGACATGATGGGCCGAAGGGTCTGCTTTGCTGCCATGCATCTCCATGACTCTCCAATAATTGGGCACTTGAGAAAATCCAATACCCCATTGCTCTGAATTTACAGCGCTTTTCAACATTCTTTTAATGTCATTGATCCTGGAGAATAAAATGCACTTAAATTAAAAAGCCAATTACATAAGTACTGCCTGCTTTCATGTCAGAAAATATAAATCCTCAAACTGCCTTTGTGATGCAGTTCTTTGCCTGAAGTATTTACAGAAAGGCCCAAGACAGGCACTTAAGTAAAAGGAAGCAACTAAATGAACTTCCAAAAACACTCGAGAAGAACTGCATCAATTCTCACTTTCTTTTCCAAGCACTGCACAGAATTTATAATTACTAGTTCTTTGCTTCTATTGTAAGTTTAATAGACTAAAGAGCTATCACAGCCACATTTATTTTAAAAGCAACAGCCCTGGAGTGTCTACTAGAAGGCCAAATGATTAACGCAAATGCTTTGTCAGAATGAAGATGTAACAAGCACCGCCCAGTCAAAGGATGAATTGAAATCAGTGGGTTATCTTTCAGATTAACCAGGGCATTTAGTAAGGAAAATTTCATGGAAGTGTAATTTTTAGCTTTCATGAATCCACGCAGTAGGCAGTCTGCCAACTTTCAAGCTGGTGAAATTTTCCTGCTTCGCAAAACATCTCCTATTCATTTCTCAGTTTAGATAAGTTAAATGTTTCTCCTGTACTAGCTTATTTGCAATGCATACTCCCTCGTACCAGTGGAATAAGGCATTGTTCATGCTTCATTGTTAACATTTTTTCCAAAATGCACAAAATAAAGTTTCTATGGAATTAGCCTATTTTTAAACTGAAGGAGTATTGTTACCTCATGGAAGGAGCATCATTGAATTTTAATCATAAAAGACAGACAATTAATTTCTACTGGTGAACCATTGAGAGATCTGTTCCGCAGTTGGTTTCATGTACTTACACTGTAGTATCGTTTGATATGACGCCTGATGTCCAACGATAGCTTGTTACTCATTTGTACTTGATACTGAATAGGCGATACCTCACAATCAACATTACTGCAGTGGAGCAAACTTGGTTGAATCTGTTGCCCCTGATGTAAAACAAAAGATGTACATGTGTAACACAACCCATAATATTTTAGCCGTAAGAAACTTCAATTACTTTCTTTTCTGAAATAATCAGGATTGAGTTAAAAGAACACGTTTTGTACTTAAAACTGGTCGTTAAGCCAGTTCAACGTTTTAAGTTGCACAAGAACAAACAGCCCACCTGCAAGTTCTCAGAGTTCATGCAATTAACTCTATCTTTTTTTTTTAAACTGCTGTAATGAAGGAAAGTCAAGGATTCTGCTCACTCACAGTACTCTGTGCCAAGTCCTACTCCTTGTTTTGACTGAAAAAATCCAAACCATCTGCTCTTCCACTGGATCAACTTAAAATAATTACATTTAATTGAGATAAAGACGACTTTGCTTTCCGATCCAAAGTCTAAGATGCCCAATCTCATAACTCTGTGTGTTATAAACCCGTTTAAAAAAAAAAGAGGTAATTGAATATTTTCTGATGATTTTGGGGTTTGATCCAAGGACACACAAATATCTGGCACAAGTTTGGGAAAGAGATGCTTCTCTGTGTTTGACGACAGAGTAGGACAATGTTCTTCAAAAGGTCAAGGAGCCTTTTCTTTAATCTGGGGGGGGGGGGGGGGGAAAGAGGGTTGGGAGAAGGGAAAGGATATAAAGATTCAATATTAAAAACTTATTGTATTTATTTTAAACTTGGAAGAATTTCCTGCAGGAGAATGTCAACTTTTTTGGGATCTCAGTTACGAGCTCATTTCTCTCATTTTCAATAAAAACAAATATTAATCTTCACAAGACTTTAATAATGTGATTTTCTAAACCTACACCCACGAGAAAGACGAGATTGGATCTCCTTCAAGTGCTTTATAAGCTACAAATCAACATTCAATGAGAGGCAAAATGCTGATATTTCCCTTCAAAGACACAATAAACTGTAGTAATACCTGAGGGAGTACTTTCACTGAAAAATAGCTGTCCTTTCAGAATTTTTTTATATAATTAATCATTTCCACAGCACATAAATGTAAAATTGCAAATGCAATTTTAAAGGAGTTGTGGACGGCCGAGGGGCTGCTTTTCATCTTTTTCTGTTCGCTGCCATCATGGAGCCCAGCTCTCAACCTGACCAGATCCCTCATTAGCAGGAAAGCAGACAGATTTTCTCATTCTTCCTCCAGCATTCATGCCCACTGTCCCTCCCAACAAGTCCTTTCAATTGCCCAAGGGAAAATCCCGACGCATTTGTCAACGTATATTCTGATACGTACGCTCCCGTCGAATACATTGTCATAAATATTTTCTGTGTCACAGTTTGGGCACGTGAACTTGAACCTTTCTGCATCGCAGTATTTTTCTTCATCAGTCAGCTGAACTGGGCCACCCAATAGCGCATCGTTTTCTTCGCTTTGGAGATAGATATGATTCGATCGAAACTGGGACGGATCCAAACCTTTAGGACAAGAAGGAAAGAAAATAAGTGAACAGCCAAGTTGAGCCCATGAATGATCTTTGTGCTGCTATGTTGTATGCAGCTGCCCAGAATTCATGTGGAAAGGGAGAAGACTTTGGTCTAACAAACTCCCCATCAAGAGAGATGGAAGTTACTTTCACTTACTCTGGTTTGAACACTACTTCAATGAATATTTGCATTGATGGTCCACTACTTCACAATATCCATTGTTATGGAGACCAAAGTACATGGCAATCAGCCATCTGCACAATGGCATGCAATAGGATGCCTTAACTGCCCAGAAATCAAGCTCAGAAGCTTTTGACATGAAGTGCCTTCAGATTTAGATTTATTGTCAGAGTGCATACATGACATCACATGCAACCCTGAGATTCTTTTTCCTGTGGATGAGGCAGAATTACCACTTATTGGCAGTGCAAAAAAAACTGACAACGTACAAATGTAAGCAAACTGTGCAATACAGAGAGAAAAATAATCAAAGTGCAAAGTAAGACACTTAATTAAGTCCCTAATTGAATTGAGGAGTCTGATGGTGGAGGGGCAGGAATAACTGATGCATATTGGCACATTGGGAGTGGGGTCAAGATACACATTAGGGCTAATGAACAACTAATGATCTGGTCTGGTTTCATCATTGTGCAGTGAGCTAGCTGCAAAGCATCAGACCAGATGTCTATACAGAGGATCATTGAAACAGCCAAAAGGATCACTGGGGTCTCCATTTTATCTATTTCCTGGGAGCACTGTCTAAATAGAGCTCTAGGAATTATAGATGATCCTTTCCATCCAGGGCACAGAATCTTCAACCCACTACCATTAGGGTGGTGGTACAGGAGCATCAAAATCGAGATAGCCAGGCTGGGGAATAGGTTCTTCCCACAGGACACAAGTCTGATGAACGGTAGCCTGCAACTGTGACAATTATCCCAAATATTTATATACATATATTTTGCTTATTTATGAGATCTTTCTGTACTATGTATTGTGTGGTTTTTTTGTGGGTGCACCATAGACCACTGCTCATCGGGCTGTATATGTTCAATCAGATGATATTAAACTTGAACTCGCTGCAGGGGAAGGAAAAAAGTGGACCAGTTTGCAGTTCTTACATGGCCTCAGTATCTGTGCTGGGTGATTAATAGTGAACATGAAGGAACAGGCTAACGCTACAATATCAGGGAACAGCGGAAGGTTCAACTACCTCAAACTGTCCACTAATCAAGGAGGTCCATGGATAGATGTATACTTTGAAGAAGGGCTCTGTTACTTCACAGACCAGCAACAATGGAAATTCACCAAGGCAATGTTATATTTTACTTTTAAAACACTATATTTATTCATAGCTACTAATAATATAACACATTAGTCAAATCAAAAGTGTGCGTGTTTGTGTGCCAAATTACAGCTTCGGCACAATTCCGGAAAGTTATTCCAAAGTTTAGTCTTACAAATCCACTGTCAAAACACAAACTTTTAACTGATGCACAGAAGTAATCACAAAGAAAATGGGAGAGACTGAGTGAGCTCATTGCCAAAAACTCACAAATCCTTGTTGATTTTCTTCCAAAGAAATATTCTTTCATCTGAACGGTTATCACAACTCCCCTTTCCCTTGCGTAGGGGAAATGAAATGCGCGAGTTCCATGATGCTTCCCAGGTACAGGTTAATCAAAATGACCTTTCCTTTGGTCACTGTGGGGATTCCATAATTCCCCGGACAGGGAGAATCACAGAATTGCCCATTATCACAAAGAGTCATTCCTGCTCAGTGTTCGATGAGATGGCTGCTAGTCACAAGGTGATGTTCCTTCCGTGATCCACACACAGGATTCTCTCACCAACTGTGTCCATTCTTCTCTCCAAAGTTGCGAATTTGGTAAAGCCTATACTAGCTAATGCCACCCAGTCTCTCCACAGCTGTGAATATTTGCAGCCTATACTAAACCCTTAAAGTGATACTCACACTAAATAAAACAAGAGCTTGTAATACCTGAAATATCAGTAATATATTATTACCTCCTTTGGGTGCAACAAGACCTGCTGAGATCATCCATCATTTCAGTTTTTTTAATACAATCACATTGTCTGCAGATTTTCATGTTTCATTGCATTAAACCAAAGAATCTTCTCTCTCTCAATTTAGGGGGAAGCCGTCTTCTCAGTAAAATGACTGCCTTAATGACTCTCTTCATGAACACAATTAGCTGTTATATTGGGCCATATTTCCCCACTGTGATCAATTTGATTTGAGATTGGGGCAGGAAGGGGAATATGATGCTTTTGTCAAGAGGATTGTCACCAAGCATGACTTACCATTATGGTACAAACCGCAGGATCATTACAGGGTTTAAATTTTGTCAGAGACTGCAAGAGCGGAGAGGAGGAGCATTTAAAACGCAGCAAGAGAGGTAGGAGCTTGTTTAAATCTCTCCGTTGGCTCATCAGCAGTAGCTTATAAAAGGAAGGGAAGTTCAAGTGGAGCAGCTATCGTCTGAGTGGAATTTGAGGCTTTAGTTCAAGAGGTCCAGTGCAGGAATGGAAATTATGGTTCAAGAGGCTTCAGTTAGCAGAGACTGAGGAGGAGGTGCAGGAGTTGAGGGTAAGAACAGGTTTTTCTTACATTTTTCTCTTTAATAGACAGAAGGAATGGCAGCCAGAGCAGGGACTTGCCCCTCTTATACAATGTGGATTGCCAGGGAAATCTACAGTATCTGCCACGACTTCATTTGTGAGAAGTACATCCAACTGCAGCTCCTTACAGTGTTAGGGAATTGGAGCTCAAGTTGGATGAACTCTGGATCATTTGGGAGGCTAAGGGGTGGGGGATGATAGACAGGAGTTACAGGGATGCAATCACAGCTAGGAGGCAGGAAAAGGGTAAGTGGATGACAGTCAAGAGAAGGAAAGGGATCAGGCAATCAGTATAGGGCATGTCTGTGGCCATTCCCTTCAGCAACGAGTATACATAACCCTTTTGATACTGCTGAGATGTTTTACCTATCTGGGTCCCATCCATCTATGGCCCATCCCTTCGCAAGCGAAGATGAACACGGTGCCTTGTAGCTTTTCAACTTTAAGCACCATGTGCTGGGTCAAGGACTTGGAGGCGAGTGCTTGCCCAGGATAAATGCCTCCCTCTGGGCCCCACGCCACTGGGCCCGGCGGAGTGCGAGGCACGACAGCCAGAGTGACGTGGGATTGCCCCGCAGTGGTCTGTTTCAAGACCGTGCTCGCTGGCCGTTGTCCTTACGGATCCTTCGCCCACCGAGTTTGCTGCTGCAGACTGCTACGGAAACTGTTTCCCCGTGCTCTGTCACAGCTGCCAGCCCCTGCTGCCAGACTGACAGGTGTTATTTGCCCATAGCTGGGGCCCTTTCAAGGTACTGTCGGCTGGGTGAGATGAGCCCGGGGATTTGAAGTCAGAGTTACCTTCTCCTAGTCTTTGACTAAAGAACCAAAACCTGCCAGGCAGCAGGTGGCTGGAATTCAGAGTTTACCATCTCTTAGACTTTGCCAAAAGGGGCTTTGCCCACAAGGCAGCAGGTGGGATCTGGGTCAGGCTCTGAGTCTCAGAAGGAAAGGATGAACTCAAGTAGTGTGGTAGTCAAAGGGGACTCGATAGGTTCCCAGATAAGAGATTCTGTGGGCACAAGAGACTCCAGGATAGTGTGTTGCCTTCTAGGTGCTCGGGTCCAGGATGTCGCTGAGCGGGTGCAGAATATTCTTAAAGGGGAGGGTGATCAGCCAGAGGCCATGGTACATATTAACATAGGCAGGAGTGGGGTAGAGGTCCTGCAAAGTCAGTTTAGGGGGTTAGGAGAGGCCGAAGAGCAGGAACTTCAAATGTGTGGCTGAAGAGAGGAAGGAGAGTTTCAAGGACTTAGAACGTTGGAACCTTTTCTGGGGAAGGGGTAACCTTTACAAGTGGGAAAGGTTACACTTGAACTTGCGGGGGTGGGATGGAGTGGAGGTTTGCTAATCCTGTTGATAGTGGGGAAGTTAAAATAGATTCCTGGGGGGGGGGAATGGGAACTAAATTGGAGGAAGAGGAAGAGGCGCTTGGACACAAGTAAGGAGAGCTAGTAGGAAGTTTGTGTGGAAAGGCAGGGAGATTTGTGCAAAATTGCAGAATCAAAAGTCACAATTACAGGGGCTAAAGGTTTTGCATTTAAATGCACAAGAAATAAAGTGGATTAATTACCTTGTAATACAGATTAAAAGTAAATCACCTCCCCCTCATCCCTGCTGTCCCCTCCCTCTGTTCTCCACCTATCATCTCCTGCCTTTTCCTCTCCCCTGCCTTTTGTTCGGACACCTGCCGGCATGAAGGGTTCAAGCCCGAAACATCAGTAATGTATTTTTACCTTTGCACTGTTTGACCTGCTGAGTTTCTCCAGCATTTTGTGTATTTACTTGGAGTACAGATTGGCAGGCATGAGTGTTACAGCCATCACGGAGTCAAGGCTAGGGGATGGAAGACATTGGGAGCTGAATATCCAAGAATACAAAGTGCACCGAAAGGGTAGGCAGATAAGCAGAGCATTACCTCTGTGGGTAAGGAACAACATTAAATCATTAGAAAGAGGTGACATAGGATCAGAAGATATAGAATCATTGTCGGTCGAGTTAAGAAATGGCACAAGTAAAAAGGCACTGTTGGCATTTATATACATATATAAGTACTCGAGATGGCAGAGGTCGACAGCATCGAGTCCACGCTGCTGAAGATCCAGCTGCGCTGGATGGGTCACGTCTCCAGAATGGAGGACCATCGCCTTCCCAAGATCGTGTTATATGGCGAGCTCTCCACTGGCCACCGTGACAGAGGTGCACCAAAGAAAAGGTACAAGGACTGCCTAAAGAAATCTCTTGGTGCCTGCCACATTGACCACCGCCAGTGGGCTGATAACGCCTCAAACCGTGCATCTTGGCGCCTCACAGTTTGGCGGGCAGCAACCTCCTTTGAAGAAGACCGCAGAGCCCACCTCACTGACAAAAGGCAAAGGAGGAAAAACCCAACACCCAACCCCAACCAACCAATTTTCCCCTGCAACTGCTGCAACCATGTCTGCCTGTCCCGCATCGGACTTGTCAGCCACAAACGAGCCTGCAGCTGACGTGGACTTTTTTTACCCCCTCCATAAATCTTCGTCCGCGAAGCCAAGCCAAAGAGAAGAAGACAGGCATATAGTTATATACAGTAGCTGGGGTGTGGACAATAAATTACAACAGCAAATAGAAAAGGTGTCAAAAGAGCAATGCTATGGTAGTCTTGGGAGATTTTAACATTGGGAAAACCAGGTTGGGACTGGATCTCAAAAGAGAGAATTTGTAGAAAGTCCATGAGATGGATTTTTAGAGCAGTTTGTTGATGAACCCACTAGGGCACACATGTCAAACTCTGGCCCGCGGGCCAAATTTGGCCCGCGATATAATTATATTTGGCCCGCAAGATCATTTCAAAAATGTATTAGAGGTGGCCCGCCCTGCAGCGAGAGCCGATGCTGTTTTTTGGTAATGTCACCCCCACCATCCTTCCCCATTGTAACACGAGAAATTGTAACACGAAAAGTCTGTGGATGTCATCAGCCGGCAAGCCAGTTGGAAGGCTCCCCGCACAACCAGTCACTTCTCCCACCTGTCGAGCGGTGCGGCGGATGGGCGAGCGCCTGTGATTTCCTGTCGGTGCGACGGACATGGCAGGCTGCGCACGGCCCCCGGGCAGCGCGAGCCCCGCGCGACTGGCACCGGACGGCCCTTCCACAGCGCGAGCGCACTTCTCCCGGTCGCCACGGCCTTCAGCGCTTGCACCCGCGCGGACCCCAGGGACGGCTGGTTCGGCCCTGCACGTGAAGAGAGAGATGGTGGCTGTCCGCAAAGGCTGATCGGCAGCGCACTGGGTGGGTAAGCAGGGGTGGGCAGAGGGTGTAGGTGAGGAGTAATGGGCAGGGGAAGTTATGGTGGTGCGAGGAGCAGTTAGAGGGAGGGATGAGTAGAAGGAGGGGTGGATAGGGAAGAGGTAAAAGGGGAGGGGCAGGGCGAGTAGGGGAGGGGTGATTAGAGGGTGAGAGATGGGTAGAGGGAGGAACAGGTTGAGGGGAGAGGCAGTAGAGGGGCGTGTATAGGATGGGGTGGGTAGAGGCAGAGCGAGTGGAGTGAGGGGTGAGTAGAGGTTGGGTAAAGGACTGGTCAGGTAGAGGGATGGTGGGTCGAGGGTGAATAGAGGCCTAGAGCCTGAGGAGTGAGCAGGAAATGCTGAGTCCTGATGCAGGCCAAAATGGACACAGCCTGTGAATGCTGACTACATCTCCACAGGGACCAAATAGGTTTCCCTCAGGTCAAGCAAAGGGTGAACTTGAGCTACCTACTCCTGACCTGTAACATTATCCTCCTAAAGTTTTATCCTAAAATTTAACATTACATATGTTGAAAGAAGAGAAAACATGCAGATGTTGTTGAAAATTTTCAATAAATATTTAGTTCGGCCCTCGACTTAGTCCAAGTTTTTAATTTTGGCCCTCCGTGAATTTGAGTTTGACACCCCTGCACTAGGGGGATTGGATGTACTGCAATGGGTGTTGCATAATGCACCAGAGGTGATTAGAAAGATAAAGAGTAAAGGAACCAGTAGGGGGCAGTGATCACAAGATGACAGAGTTCAATTTGAGATTTAACAAGAAACTAAAGTCAGATGAGTCAGTAATTCAGCGGAGTTAAGGGAATTACAGTGGCATGAGAGAGGAACTGGCCAAAGAAGATTGGAAGGGACCACTAGTAGGGTAGATGGCAGAGCAGCAATGGATGGAGTTTCTGCAAGGTGCAGGATAACTACATACCAAAATAGAGAAAATATTCAAATGGAAAAATGCCCCAAAAAATGACAAAACTTTTGGCTGACAAGAGAAGTCAAAGCCAATGTAAAAGCAAAAGAGAGGGTATGCAAGGAATCAACAATTAGTGGGAAGATAAGAGAATATGTTGCCACAGGTAGCTGTGGAGGCCAAGTCACTGGGTGTATTTAAGGCAGAGATTGATAGGTTCTTGTTTAGCCAGGGCATCAGAGGTAATGGGGCAAAGACCAGGGAGTGGGGCTGAGTGCAAAGACCGGATCAACTCATGACTGAATGGCAGGTGAAACTCGATGGGTTGAAAAACCTATTTCCACTCCTGTGTCTTATGGTTTTGTTCTGATGCTTTCTCGCCGCCATTTTCTCCTTTCAACTAAATGGAGGTCCCTTTCCTGTGCCAAGCCCACTTTGATGCAGGTTGTCCAAATAAATATCCCATCAATAGTGGGGGGGGAGGGGGAGGGAGAAATAACCTTTGGAAGGGGATTCATTTGAACAACTTCTCATGCCTCAATGGACTCCAGAAGAAATCCATGGCAATAACAACTGTCAAAGGGTCAGGACTTCCACCTTCCCATCTCCAAATGCAGTTTTTCTAGCACTTTCGTGTGACGCTGTGTTGCCCTGTGTGTGCCCTGCTGAGTTTCGCCAGCACTTTTGCCTAATGCACGATGGGGTAGACATTGACATGATTAGTAGCAGAGTCTTGAATGGAGAGACTAAGTCACAGTGAGGGAATAGACATGTGAAAGTGAAATACAGAGTAATTTCTTCTACCAGAGGGTGATGAGCCTCCCAGCTCAAAAGGTTGCAGAGGTTACATCCATGGAGACATTTAAAGAGGAAGTAGATATACTTTTAAAAGAGCAGGGAGGAGAGGGCAATGTAGAATAGGCAATCAGCCGAGGCCTGGGGCAGATTAGGTCCACAAGATGTCGGAGGGAAATTGAACGATTCAGCCCATCAAGTCTGCCTTTCCATTCCATAATGGCTGATTTACTCTCTTTTTCAACCCCATTCTTCTGCCTCGAATCTTTTCCCAAATATGAACCTATCTCTCCCCCCCCATCTTAAATATAACTAATAAATTGGCTTCTGCAGCAATTAATTCCACACATTCACCACCCCATGGGTAGAGAAATTACTCCCTCATCTCTGTAATAAAGGGATGTTTTTGTGTTCTAAGGATGTGCCCTCTGGTCTCAGACGTCCCCACCATATGAAACGTCCTCTCTGCCCACGTACACTCCTATCCAGGCCTTTCAGCATTCAATGGGTTTCAATGAGATCTCCCCCTCATTCTTCTGAACTCCAGTGAATACAGTCCCAGAGTCTTCCAACACACCTCATATGAGAACCCTTTCATTTCTGAGATTATTTCCATGAACACTCTGGACACTCTCCGACGCCAACACATCCTTCCTGACATAAGGAACCCGGAACTGCTAACAATACTCCAGGTGTGATCTGACCAATGCTTTTAAAAGTGTCATCTTACATCCATGTTTTTATATTTTATCCCTTTCCTGCCACTGACATTGCCTGCATGTTAACTCCCAAGTCCCTGGACACCTCTGATTTCACACCTTACCAGCCTGTCTTTTGCTTCCTTTCCTTCTTCAAGAGTAGAGTGACATTTACAATTTCCCCAGTCCCAGGAACCACTACATAATCTTGTGATTTTAGAAAGATAACTTCTTAGGCTTCCACAATCTCCTCTTCAAGAACCCTAGGGTGCAGTCCATCTGCTGCAGGTGATTTAGCCACCTTCAGACTTTTCAACTTCGCCAGCACCTTCTCCTCAGTAATAGTGACCACATCCACATGACACTCTAAAACTTCTGGCACATTGCTGGTGCCTTCCGCAAGGAAAGCCTGCGCAAAGTAGAGCTTGTCCACCATTTCCTTGTCCCCTAATACTATCTCTCAGCAGTCCAATGTCCACCCTGGCCTCTCTTTTGCCCTTTGTATACCTGGAAAAGCTTTTCACAGCCCCTTTTATACTATTGGCTTGCTTACCTTCATATATAATCTTTTCTGTCCTTGTTGCCTTTTAAAATCTTCCCAAACCTCCAGGTTCCCATTAACTTTGCTCTATTGGCTTTTATGCTGTCTGTGGCCTTCCCTCAGCCCCGGTTTCCTCATCCTCATTTTAGAATACCTCGTCATCTTCGGGATGAATTTGTCCTCTTTTCCTTCTGAATAAAACCCAGAATCTCCAGCCGTAGCTGCTCTACTGTCATTCCTGCCAGTGACATTTCCAATCAACTTGGGCCAGTTTCTCACTGTCATCTCCTTTATTCCAGTGAATTTTAGTTATTTTCTCTCAGACTGGAGGATGAATTCTTTTGTGTGATAATCACTGCCTCCCCATGGGGTTTCTTTTTTTTTTAAACCTGAAGGCCCTCCCCCCATGAAATTTGGTTAATTACACAACACCCATCCCAGAATTGCCTTTTCCCTAATCAGTTCAGTCACAAGCTGCTTTAAAAAAACACCTCCCCACCCCCTCCTTGTTATAGGACAAGTTAAGGGCCAACTATCTTTCAGCTTCTCCCTTTATCTTGTGTTCTGAACCCACTTTTCCACTTCAAAACAAGGTATTGGCAAGGATCTTTTGAAGGCAGTCAGTCTGGCCTTGATCCTGTTGGCTTGTTTTTTCTGTCTGAAGGTAGTTTGTAGAAAAATCTATTCTTCCATGCACGTCTCAGAAGGTCAGTTCTCACAGCATTTGTGTCAGCACTTATGTTTGGTTCTGTTGGAGCTTATTATACATGAGCTTGAGGTCATTTACTTCTACTTCCTTTTGGGGTGCACGTTAATGTCATGAGGGGATAATATTTGTGCCACTGGGAAGGGTCCTGAAGAGGACAGCACAGGAGCTTTGCTCCCAGATATGTGTCCCCCGACACTACATTTTAGTTTCATCCTCTGCCATATGTGTAACTGTCCCTTCCCAATGCATTAATGTTCAGTTATTGCCAATGTTATATCTTCTCACTCACCCTGCATGTGATGGTGTGCTCATCAAAATGTATGAACATGAAACAAGATTGAAGCTGCATACGAGTGTTCAACCTGTCCCACATTTGAACATCTCTCCCAAATCTTTCGTAGATCCTCATTGGGTCCATTTACAGCTCGCTCAAAGAACATTTCAGCAATCCAAGTCTGGGGACTCAAACAAACGACAGGTATTTGGACCTTAGGGGTTGCTGGAAGAGGCTGCTTTACACAGGAAGGGTCAAATTCATCGAACACAAGTGAAGCCACCCTCCCAAGTGACTGCCAGTCTAAGTCCGCTGGCACATGAAGGAACAAGAGACCAAGACTTCACATAGCTTGAGACGTGGGTGGCAAAGTTTTGGAGGAGCTCAAAATCACAGAAGTTAGAAAAGTGGTAGAATAATTGATACACAAGAAACAAAGACATTGGAAAAAGGAAGTGGATGGGTTTTGAAAGAGACTACACGCAGGGCTGGAAGCTTGTTGCAAGATTAGGCAGATTGACAATACTCCAAATGCGATGGCTCAAGCTTATATAGTGGCTGGGGATGGAATTGATAGCTTGGAAATGAAGGTTCCCAACCCAACAAACAGAAAGCTTTCTAATAAGGCAATGCCAAGTTCATGGACACCAAGTTCTGAACAAGAAGTACATCACTCATTACACTGCCGAAAGTTTAATTTGGAATTTTATTTTGGAAGAATGTGGCGAATTTAATCTTAGTTAGTTTCTGGCAGGTAGTTTGATTTATTCAGCTGTTTGCCTCTAGCTGTCCTGGAATATTGCACTGGGCCTTGAAATTCCTTCTCACAGACAAATTTGTTCTTTTCCTCAAGTATGCGGACAGGAAACATCCTCTTACAGATAATGCTATCAACAGCACGGACTTCTATGAAACACAAATGGAGTCAACATTTTTTTTTAAATCACTCCTCAAAGGGGCTCACTATCAATTCCATGACTCAACCTGCATAATCAAATCAATTATAAACACACTCCTTTGCAGTTTTAAATATTAAACAAAGCCTCTGGGTCAGATCACTCCAGGGAACAGCAATAATAATAGCACAATCAAACTGACAATTTTTGTATTATTCCCAAAGATAAATGTGGCAGCAATAGGTGGTGGCTGCTAGGATTGAAAGAAGGAATAAAACGGCAAGAGGGATAATTGCAAAGAAACACAGCTCAACTTACAAATTAAACCATCACGAAGAAAATTAGCCAACAGGCAACAACTCATTACCAGGTTGTTTCTGCTCACAAACCATTTGTCACTGATCTTGAAGCTGATGTAAAACTAAAAAGCAATCATTATGTATGTGACCGTTGATTGAAAGTCTGATCTTATCTCGAGATGGCAATGCAGAGCCGCCATTTGAGTTTTGGCAGCACGGTCATAAGTTAATCCTGTCCTCTGGCAAAGAAAATTCAGGAACCCATATGCAATTTTCAGCATCACGAGCCAAAATGATTTCCTGCACTGCTCCCCAGCTACGGTGCATCTTATGGGTGGAGCTTAGAAACAAGAACCCTCGACAGTCTGCAGGAATTAGAGGATGAAATGTGTGGGAAGACCACATTCATCATCATCATGGCCAATCCCTTCGTGAGCGAAGATGAACAATGACTGGCGATGGCGCTTGATTACATCTTTGTAGCGAATATGTGGGCGGCCAACAGGGTGAGCGGTACCAGAAAATGGGGAGACCACCCTTATTTGAGAAGGAGAAGCAGAGGAGACAACCCACGGGGCGGAAAGGTGAGGGGCTTTGCAGACAAAGAACACGCAGGCAGCAGGCTGTTGGCCACTCGAGGCGAGGAACCCGTGCAGGTGGCTGACGACTGTGGTCGACGGCCTCGCAGCAGGCTATGGACTGCTGGGGACTGATTGAAGGGGCACCGGGTATCAGAATCGACGGCGCTGAAGGCTTCCTGATCGTGTCGGACGTTGGGATCTGGAGCACGGGCTGCTGATGGTTTGGACTGGAGTCTGTGTAGCTGCGGGAGCACTGGAGGGAAATCCATGGACACTCGGTGACTCTGGAGGGGGGACTCATTTTTGCTTCTCTCTCTCTTTCTCTGTAAGAGGCACCCAGCAATTTCTGCAGATGGCGAATCTGTCTGCCTTAAGACAGACTGAAGTAAATTTCATGTAATATTGCACCTGTTTTATTACATGACAATAAAGGAATCTTGAAAACTGGTTGTATGGATAGTGCTTGTATTGGACAGTGAAGGTCATCTTCGATTATAAAAGGATCAAGATAAACTGGGAAAATTCTACACACAACTGGCAGAGAACTGCTGGGTCGGATGGACTGATTTTTATTTTTTAAACTTTGCTGCCACTTTCTTGTCCTGCTACTGTGCCTCTTGATTTCCCTTCTATGCACCCCTTTCCTTCTTTAATACTCAGTGACAAGCAATTGGACGTCACTCACATTTTTGATAACGAACGTCCACTTGGGGGGAATTCACCATTTGAATGAACAAATCCTGAGATTCACTTCCTTCTCACCGCAGGTTTGAATGGCCTCATCTTTAATTTGATATCGTGACCTTTGCTTCTGGAATTCCAGACAAGGAAAGCATCCAACTTGAATATACGCCATCACGTCCCATCAGGGAGAGGACTCACCATTCCCCCCCCACCATAAAGGCCCAGTCTGCTCCAACTCTCCTCCAAAGGCAATGAGACAACGCATCCAAAAGCCCAGACAATATTCAAGCAGCTCCATGGTAATCAGGACAAAGAAGCTGATTGGCTCGGCACCTAATATACCATTTTCACAGCTGTGGTTCAGGTCACTGAACACGTGGTGTCCATTAAGGTTAGAATCATGCACAAAATCACCATTGCCAACATTTCAAACAAGTTTGCTCCCTTCTCCAGTGCAGGTGACACTCATCCCTCAGTTGGATACAGCCCTTCAGGCCAGGAAACACTTGGCTGTATTTACCCAGCATCATGATTTGCACAGCAGTGATACCAGCAGACTCTTCTTCTGCAATGTGGAGTCTCTTCAAGACATCACTACCACTTCCCAGAGCTTCCTCACATCCACATCATTCTCTTCAACAAAAACAGATCAGACATTACGCAGCTCCTGTGGTTCCAACACACGTCACCTTATTGATCCTTATTTTCTCCTAGATACTCTAGCCTTCAATATGCATGTAGAATCAAATAGAAATTGGATCCCAAAGTCAGTTTGTTATTCTCATTTCACCACGTAGCACGTTGATATCCATAGGTGAATTGAAGTTCCCCCAATGAAAAATTCAAGTTTTGGCCATGGATTCGCCAGCTACAATCTCTCTAAGCTGCAACTTTTTTTTCCCCCACAGGGGACGCTGACAATCATCAAGGCAGCTGCAGGCCATGGAGCTCTTTGCAAGATCTGCAGTTACATGCTCCTTGAAAAAGGGGCAATCAGGTCAGATCACCACACGTGATGTGGAAGTATCTATAACCCCCCTCCCCCATTACAGAGAGCTTTGATATTATCAGAGAGAGCAGACTTTCTGCACCCCCCCCCCCGCCTTACAATAGGAAGGACGTGGTGGCTTTAAGTTCTGAATGGAGCTGCTCTTAGGAAACTCATTCATTGAGTCTTGACAGCAGAGGGGATAAACCACTCAACAATGTTTTTTTTAAAGAGTGAATCCCACCAGCTGCCATTCCTGGCATATCCTTCAATTGGGCATTTGGGAGAAATCCAGCCGGTATTTGGTGCACCAGCAGCGGGTGAAATCCAATGCTTCTCTGTAACCGTAGCACTATGACAGCACTGTGCCTCTCCCACAAGGCCCATTGTGGTAACCAGCCATTTCTCTCAAACCAGCGACTGGAACCAGATTCAACACCAAACAAAATTAAGCCGGCAGAGGTGAATTCCGGAAGTGGATTTTTTTTATAACCTCCACCACATTCAGGCACTGACCTCACTGATTTCTTTATTTTGATTAGTCTGTCACCCTTGCACCAACCCTGTCAAGAATTTTACTGCCTCGACCATCTCACCATGTGGTGCATCTTCAATTTACTCCTTCAATCTCGTGTATATACTCTGATGTACTCAGACCAGATGTGAACATCAATGTGTCTGGTGTAGGTGCAGTATCATAGAAGTCCTACATAATTTCATTCAAACATCTCCACTCTTGTACTCCAATCCTCTTGCAATGAAGTCCAACATACCATATACCTTCCAAAGTTCTTGGTCTATGTGCACGTTAACTTTCAGATATTTGTGTTCAAGGCTAGCTCTCTGGAAAAACAAGTATCAATCCCTCAGTATTTCTTAAAATGCTCTTCATGGCTATTGATTTCTTATGTTACCTCTAAAGCTTTGCCCCCTAACCCTTAACTTATGACCCCTCATTCCAATCTCACCTACCCTCAAGGGGAAGAGCCTATTCAGATTTACTCTATCTATCCCCCTTATAATTTTATACACCTCTATCAAATCCCCCCTCAACCTTCTATGCTCCAATGAATTAATATTGGCTTAACTTCTCTCCCATTATGCCATAATTTCCAATTGAAATTTCTTGGGATTTCTCTATAAGTTTTGACCTAAATCCATGAAAAACATACAACAAAATTAAAATGATTGATATATATTCTTTTTCTCTTTTTAATTTAGAGATACAGCATGGTAATGAGCCCATGTCGCCCAATTGCACCCATGTGACCAGTTAACCAAACCCCAGACATTTTTGAAGGGTGGGAGGAGTCTGGAGCTGTCACACGGAGAACGGACAAACTCCTTGCAGACAGAGGCAAATTTGAACCCTCCGGGCCTGGCCCCGTGCCTCTATTACCTGATCATCTACTTACCCAACAAAGTAGCAATCAGCGCAGAGTCTATCCCATCAATGGGTTCGCAGATTCGAGCCACAACTGGGTGCACTTGCTGGGACAGGTAGTATTGCATGTCAACAGCCAGATTTTCCTGTTTCTGCAGTTGCTCTGGGGCATAGGCGCGCTGGCTGGCACTCAAATTTGAGCCATCCTAAAGAAATATTTTGTTAGCTTTACATTGCGGGTATTTACCTTCAAGATTAATATTAGCTTCATCCTTCTTTGGCAAAGGCCATTTGCATTGCTGACGCAACTTTTCCAATTCTTACTTGGCAAATGATGTAAGATATCGTGTCCCCGGCTTTCATTTTACGTCCACCTTGGGAATTTATCCACATGGCAACATGGACATGAGGAAGGCTTTTCTTATCTGGGTAATCTTGGGGATCCTTAGTCAGAGCCTATAGCAGTCAAAGCAAACACAAGTATTAAAAAAAAATGACTTTTTAAAATTATTCAATCGATAATGCACAAAAAGGACCAATTAGTATGTCCACATTACAGAGGAAATCAGCATCAATTATCAAAGTAAATTTAGATAACAAAAGTCACTTTTTCTTTTCTACAAATGAAATGAAAATCTCTGTGAAGGTCCACAAACTGTGGCAAGTTTTTCTTTTCCCATGGCTGTACTGTGTGCTGCTTTTAAGTACAGGCTGTATGACATCCCACTGAAGGTGACTGATGAGTAACATCTGTGTGAAGTCACTGTCAGTAAGCAGCAAAGCACTAGCTTTGCGAGATTTTATTCTAAAATCACAGCTAAAGCTGTTTTATTAAAAACATTTATTTAACCTCCCTGCAGACATTGTACAAGTGCTGCCCGCCTCACGATGAGCTCTCCCCGTCAGCTCAATAATTTAAACCACAGTCTGTTAATCATAGATCGTCAGCATGGACTTGTATTTCCACAGACTTTAAGGAGAATGAAGTTTAGATACGTTTTACTGCTTTAACCAAATTGCAAACTACTTTTTGACACAAAGAACCACGATCAGAGCTAGTGAGATTTGAACTATTATAAAGTATCTAAATTCACAAAATAAATTTCTGAATACATTAAAAACATGTACAGTAGCTGCATTTGTGGAAACTGCAACTGATTTACTGATTATTAGCTTGTTGGAAATTAAAGAATGTCAGTGTCATAAAAAATGGTCAGTATAAATATATCAATAGCGTCTTTTCATCAGTTATATTTCTTTGAACTTGGTTAGAATGGCATATATTTTGTGCAACCTTTCTTTACCATTCCACAGTACATCAGTTTTCTAAACAAATGTAATCGTCACATGATAAAATTTACAATCAAAATTATTTATTTTTAACGAGAGGGAACTGACTGCACAATCTTCCAATTATTTTTTTTTAAAAAGCTGATGCATTTAATTTGAAACAAAGTTTTCGGGATTAAATTTCATTTTTGCAATGTTTGGAGAAACCAGACTGATCATCAGCTTTCAGAATGTTAGGCTGTGTGCAGAGTTTTCCCCGAGGACCCCAACTTCATCTTGGCCAATGAAGTTGATGGGAATCAAACATTACAAGGCTGCAATTCATGCTGTTAAACAAACTGCCCTCAAAATGACACACTCAGTACCAAACTACCCAAAACGAACCCATTAGAAAACAAATATTGAAGGTTTGATGATAGTAGGCACACATGGTTTAGATAAGCACTAAAGTTAAATGCAACCAAATTAGTTTTCATACTTTATACTTCAAAATAACTAAATAATGCAGAAAATTGGTCTTTGCATTTTAAGATGTTCTTCAACAATGAAGGTATATTCAGGTCCACCATTCCTCCTTTAGAGATAGATAAATATTACGTTTACCAGCATATTCTGTGAACAACTGATTCAGTGAAATACGAAAGTCCGCAGACACTGTGATTGTAGTAAAAGCACAGAAATGCTGGAGGAACTCAGCAGGTCTCACAGCATCCAAAGGAGGTCAAGATAATATTACTGACATTTTACACCTGAGCCCTTCTTCAAGGTAGGAATAAAATGCAAGGCATGTGTCTGAATCAAGAGAACAGGCACAGTAAGGAGTTCAGACCAACAGACAAAAGGTGTTAATTGGATATAGAGAGGAGGACAGAAGAGAGGAAAGGTGACAAGTGATTGGGGGGGGGGGGGTAAGGGGTTTGGCTCTGTGAAGAATTGGGGGTGGTGGAAGGAGACAGATGGAAAAGGGTAGAGAGAGATACGGAGCTAGATGAAAGATGACATGCAGATAGGTTGTTTGGGGGTGGAGTGATGCAATTAAAAACCAGAGAAATTGATGGCAATGCCTTCCGGTTGAAGGGTGCCCAGATGGAATTCGAGGTCTTGATCCTCCAGTTTATGGGTGTCTCAGTCTGGCAGTGTATGAGACCATGGACAGACATATTGGCAAGGGAATGGGGAATTGAAATGGGTGGCCACTGGGAGATCCCCACTAACACAGTGGACAGTAGAGGCGCTCAACAAGGCAACCTCCCAGTCTGCAACTGCTCCACTTGGAAGGACCGCCTGGGGACCTGAATGAGGGAAGAGGCGTGGGCGCAAGTGCAGCACATCCTGGATCTCGGGGGAGGTACCAAGAGTCTGTCCAGGGTCTCACGCACTGCCAGACTGAAAGTACTCACAAATTGGATGAGCAACATTGAATTTTCAACTCAGTATGCTCCAAATTGAATGGCATTGACTTCTCTGGTTTCTGTTAGCACCCCATCTCCCATCTATCCCTACGTCTCT
Organism: Narcine bancroftii; assembly: GCF_036971445.1. Lineage (NCBI taxonomy): Eukaryota > Metazoa > Chordata > Chondrichthyes > Torpediniformes > Narcinidae > Narcine > Narcine bancroftii. The sequence goes on from NC_091475.1 coordinate 56,644,905, forward strand.
TTTCCTCTTGCTCTGTTTCTCTCTTCCCCCCTGCATTCACAGAGCCCAACCCATCTCCCCAACAATTCCCACCTTTTCTCCTCTCCATATTCAATCAACACCTTTTGTCTGCTGCTCTGTATTCCTCCCCCTGCCCTTTCTTTTAATTCAGGCATCTGCCTGTTTTTTTTCTCATTCCTTGAAGGAGGGCTCAGGCCCAAAACGTCAGATATAGGATCTTTACCTCCCATGGATGCTGCTGAGTTCCTCCCAGTATGTCTGTGTTTTTACAACTGATTCAGTGTCTGCCAATCATCCTTTGTTCAGAAATACTGTTGTGGACATTCTTTGATGAAACCTGGTGAAGCAGCAGTTCAATAAGCTAATTTCAAGCCGTTAAGTTTGATTGGGACAAGGTTCAGGAATATCTGGCAAAGCCCTTCAAAGAGGGACAATGACATAGCAAAGAAAGTCAACACAGACACCTGCCCTTTTCTTAATTTTAACTCAAATTGTGAACTGAAATGGCGGCATCTTCATATTTATTTTGAGGTCACTCGCTTGCTTGCATGAACCATTCCTCATCAAACAGGGGTTTAATTGCTGCAGAGATGCAGTGGAATCCTCTGAATGTATGAGATGATGGACCTTCTAGTTCACCTCTTGGAGATGCACTTTTCAGAGTGAAGGACAACAAATTAGGCTGAAAGAAATCGTGGTGACACTCTGCACAGATGTTACTTCACCATAACCATTAACAGAGGAAGGAAAAGTAATACTCATACAATATATTAAATCCACTGAGATATTGCCCCTCATCAACCAGACGTACAATTTGGACAGAATAGGCCCTTCCCAAGGCAACGTATTCTTCGAAACTAACTCATAGGTACCCAATCATTTGACTTTTATCCTGATGATCTAACTGTGCCAGAATATTTGCATGATATTCCAAATTGCTCAATTCCTTAAATTCAAAGCCCAAGAGAGATCCTACCTTGTTAATTTCAAAACATTTCAGAGGTATAGAGTTATTGATAACACTCTCCTGGATTTCAGTTAGTTTCTTCTGTATATTTTCCAAAATTGTGTCACGCATCTGATCGGAGAGTATTTGACTGATAACGTAACTACAATGAAAAAAAGATTAAGATTAAAGCTAATACACTTGAGAGTGAATACTTTTGAATAGACTGAACATTTCAGAATTAAACATTTCTTTATTCACTAATGGATAATAAATAATCCTCGCTTCCAAAAGTAAAAAAAAGAAACAACGAATGAAGCCTTCTCAAAGCAAACCTCCGCAGATAACCATGAGCAAAGATATCTAATAACTTGCCTTGACAATTTCACTTGAGGATAAACATTTCTGAAGGCACAAGTGTACCCATGTCCTTCAAACCCTGCCTTGTCAGGCACAGTAGGGCATAGACGGCAATGGAAAAGTAACACGAGTGAAGTTTAATGGTTCTACCAAAGGACAACACCATGGCTGGTGCAGCTCTATCACACACAAGATTTTGTGTTCAAGTTTCATAAGAAACTCGGGTCACTCAGCATCCACAGGAAGTGAAGGGGGAACCAACATTGACATTGGTTACCCTTTACTTTGGAAAGATGCAGCCTGACCTGCTGAGTTTTTCTAGCACATTTGTGTCTTGCACTCGACCCCATCATCATCTGCAGATTTTGCTGTTTAATTCCAGCCACCAAGCTAGGGGCTTCTGGATTCATACACTTGAATTCAAACTCATCCACAATAACGTAGTTCGTGCAAACACAAATTATATGGGAAAAAAAAGTTAAACAAGAAAATCATAAAGAATGCATGAAATATGATCATGCATTTTGAAAGCAGAACAAAAAGTCAGATTGTTTTAAAAATCAGTCACTTACTTTCCAGTATCCTTTGCTAAGTCACACCAGTCTCGTCGAACAATATCCAGCCCTTTTAGCTCTTGCTTTGTGACATGACGCCCATCTGCTGTTGGTTCTATGACAAGGGCTGCGTATTTCTTCTTCTTCAGAAGCAGTAATGACTTAAACACACCATCGATGTCCAGCTCCAGCAGTTTGTACTGTTTATTGACTTCGCTCTTAACCTGCATGAACAGCAGCAGGTTGGCAAGTTTTCACACCATTTCACAGGCTCCACTTTACCCAGATCGACATTTTAAATGATAGAATGAATGTGGTATAAATGTGGCATAGTTTGCCTCACCGATGGTATTGACATCCTCTGTATAATCAAGCCAATTTAAACAGGCATGAAAATGGTCATCAAATTAATTAATACATTCTCATTCCCTTACAATCAGTTGTGGTGCTTGCAAGGCATAATATAACATGCACTTAACTGGCACATCAATGCTCTCAAGATTCAATTAATTAATGGAAAGTTTATTAAAATAAGGGAAATTAAAGTGTTTCTTAATGTTGTAGAAAAACCCACAGTGTTAATCCCTCCAGTCTGATCTCCCTGTTGGGTCTCTTTCACAAATCACCTGCAAACTCATTTGATCTCCAAACTTGATTACAGATGTGGGTATGGCTGCTCGGATTTAAAAACTGAATCCACGGCCATACCAGATCTTGGTTTTCAGAATGAAATGACAATAATCTGAGGGGGAATCTTTGGCATGGTACGAGATCAAGAAATCAAAATTCTAATGACTCTTCCCAAGTCATGCTGGCAGAGTTCTGCTCATCAGCAAAATATCAGAAAGAAATCCAGGGTCTTCCCAGGCAAATGATCTACTGTACTTTACATCCTCCATTATCTAAGATAAAAGCCCCAAGGTTTTTTAATTCACCTTGTTGTGCCCATTTAAGTTTGCCTCTCAAAAACTTCGACAGATGGAGAGCATTCTGGTTGGTTGCATCACTGCCTGGAAAAGAGGTGCCAACGCTCAGGGCAAGAAAAAACTCCAGAGGGCTGTTAACTCACCCTGTGACATCACAGGCATCAGATTTCACTCCATTGAGCACATCTACTTGAGGCAGCATCTTAAGAAAGCAGCCCCTATCGTCAAAGACCCCCACCACCCAGGCCGTGCCCTCTTCACTCTGCTACCATTGGGGAAAAGGTACAGGAGCCTAAAGACGAGGACTCAGTTGCACAAGGACAGCTTCTTCCCCACTGCCATCAGATTCCTGAAGCAATGAACCACAGACACTGCCTTACTTTAACTTTTCATGCACTATTTTTATTTACTTTTTATAAGGTTTATTTGAATGTTTGCACTGTGACGCTGCCATAAAACAACTAATTTTGTGACTTGTTCATGACAATAAATTCTGATTCAACATTGCTGATACTCTGTGTGTTTGCATTTCTATCAGGTTGCAGTGTTTGGTGTTCAAGACCGGAGATTAGAGAGAAAATTCACAACACTGATTCAGTGGTTCCCCAGTATTTGCAAACTTGGTTACATCCTGTTGTGTATTTTTTTTTCAGTTCAGTTGTTATTAGTAGCTAATTAGTCAGAGAGCAGAGATTTTTCAGCCACACAATGCAAAGGCTGCAAGCATCCGATAAGCAGAACCAGTCAGAATTTGAATCTGACAATTCAAACCACTGCCGCTACCTAAAAGCAAAGTTTGTTGATGCCGGTTTCTTATACAAACTAAAGATTCAAACCTATGAAAATCAAAAGGATGTTTGTTATATTATCTCCAACAAATCTCATCAAAATACTGAAAGTGAACTCCCAGCTTGTTAGTTTTAGGGAGAAAAAAATGTAATTCCTTTATTTATTAAGATCTTTGCAGGGTATTTTTTAAAATTTCCATCAATGACCAACTCCAGCAAAACAATATTGTTGGTGGAGAGAAGGGAGGTGGGAGTTAAAGAAGGCAAGTCCGAACTTTCCATCACAACTTCTGATTAATGTCTGCTCTGGCTTACAGGGCTCGTTGAAGGGCAACAATTAACAAGCAGAACAAATTCCATCATGGAAGAATTTTTTGCACTACTAAATTTGCCAAACAAGTTTTGCCATGAATTCACAGGCTGCTCGCCCCAGATAGTCAGGAGGCATTTTCTGAAAGGGCAGCACAGGGAGTATAACAACACTGCAGTGCCAACGACCTGTTGTGAGTGAGGAAACAGGTTTGCTAGGTCTCTAAGGCAAGGACACTGAGCAGAGTTTTGATGCAGGGAAGGATTTTATTTTCAGAAGGCAAGTGTGGGAAAATGGCAACTGATGCAGAGCCCGCGCACACACAATGGACTGGTACATATAATGATCGGGGGGGAAAAAATCACTACGATGCCCCACCACCCCTCGACTCAGTGCAGGCTATAAGGGACACTAAACGCTCCCAACCCTTTTAACTGTGCACACCTTACCAACAGTTGCTCCAGCACCCTTCCACATTTCTAGGCCTGGAGTGAAGCAGGGTGGTCCCAAGCTGGCAAAGAGAGAGAATAAAGAGCACATGGCACCTTTATAGTGCTGGAGGCCAATAGCTCAGTGGCAGGAGGGTTAATCTAATGACAACAGCCAATGGCCCAAGAACAAGTGCTGGCAGGCTGGAGAGGGCAGTCCAGGTAATTTACACGGTTTCAACAGCAAGGTGTGCACTAGTGGGTGGGGCGGAACCAAACCTTGATTGGCAGTTGGTGTGTCCTCTGACGAGGTAGTGGGCAGTGTTGTCACATGACAGCCGCAACCCTTCCCAATACACGACCCAGGTTCGAATCTGGTGTTGTCTGTAAGGAGTTTTTAACGCTTTCCCCATGTCTGCTGTGGGTTTTCTCTGGGTGCTCCGGTTTCCTGCCACCCTTCAAAAAAAAGTGGATGGTGCTTGCAGGTTAATTGGTGCATGAGCTCGTGGCCTGAAAGGGCCTGTCTCCATGCTGCATGTCTAAATTTAACAATGTAAATGCACACTGTAAATCCTCATGGGAAGAAACAATTTCCATTAAGTCACCTGGCTCTACTGAATTGTTTCAGAGTTAGCGTTTAATACAAGGACAGGCAAATTTAAGTAAAGTTATTCCTATTTCATTTCCATGTAGAATTTACTGAAATTGAAATGAATGATTCAGAAAATGACCGAATTCTTCTCATCTCTAGATAAATCTTGTACTCATGACACATGGTATATCTTTTTATACTCGAGTTGCAGTGATTGCTGATCTGGGAGTCAGATCAGTCACTTCAAAGCTTGAACCCTTCAGTTTGGTACGTCACCTTGTTTCCCAGTTTGAAGACTTCCTCCAGATTGGTGCTGTTGGTGTTTATCATGATGGAATCAGTGTCTCCATAAATCACCTCAAGGTTCATCTGAAGCAAAAGAAAACGCGAGCTGTAGCAACCAAAGAAGTTGTGCCATGCAGAGATTCTATTATTCCAGAATATCCAGATTTTAGCCTCTCAGTTCAAAATAGTTTTGCGACTCACAAATTAATTTCATCCAATTGAAAATAAAATCCTGCTTACCTTCTTAGGTGGTCTTGAAATAGGAGTACAGCTAAATTGTATGGCAACCGACTATGTGGCACGGAATGACAATAACACTATTGTGCTATTTTTAACACTATAATTTCACTATTTTTTGCACTACTAAATTTTCCAATGATACCACGGTAGTGGGTTGTATAAAGGAAGGGGATGAGTCAGGAAACAGGAAGGAGATTGAAAACTTGGTTGAATGGTGCACCAACAACAACCCTGCACTCATCGTCACCAAAACTGAGGAGCTGATTACCGACTTCAGGAAGAGAAAGCCATTTGTTGGGGGTGGGGGGGGGAAGAAAAATCAGTCAGAGGAGGACAGGGTGAGCAACTTTAAGTTCTTGGGAGTCACCATCTCGGAAGGTCTTTCCTGGACCCAACACACCAATGGCATCGTGAAGAAAGCACGTCAGCGCCTTTACTTCCTCAGGAGTTTGCGGAGGTTTGGTATGTCACCAGAAACCCTGGAAAATTTCTACAGAGGTGTGTGGGAAAGTGTGACTGCATCACAGTCTGGTATGGGGGCACCAATATGCCGAGCGTAAACCCTTCCAAAAAGGTAGTGGACACAGCCCAGGGCTTCACAGGCAAAACTCTCCCCGCTATGGAGTACATCTACAGGGAACACTGCTGGAGGAGAGCAGCAGCAATCATCAAGGATCCACATCACCCAGCACATGCTCTGTTCTCGCAGCTACCATCAGCAAAGAGGTACAGGTGCCAAAAGACTTGGACCACCAGGTTCAGGAACAGCTGCTCCCCCTCCACCATCAAACTCAACAACGACCTCAATCAGGGACTCATTTAAGGTCCCTTATTATTTGTACTTCATTGATTTTTTTTATTCTCCCTGTATCATTTGTTATCTGTTTACAGTTCCTTATTTGTTTACATGTATACACTGGGTACAGCTTTTTGTTTGCACTACTAATAAGTGGTAATTCTGCCTCACCTGCAGAAAAAGAATCTCAGGGCTGTATATGATGTCATGTTCTCTGACAAAGGGGCTACTACGTCTGAAATCTGAAGGAGGTTAACTGTTGAGATTGTTGTTGACAATTAATTGTGGTGCTCGTGCCATCAGTGAGCATGCTCCAAAATGCAATATACAGCAGTGTATCAGGTCGTTATACAAATCCACATCCTTTTCACCTTTCTCATTAGTGCCCATGAATATACAACAGTGAAGACCGACAGATCGTGGTGGTGTGATTGAATATTTACCCCACCAATGAGGCAACTGCATTGGGGCTGGTCTTTCAAAATTTCTAAGCTCATAGCAAAAATAAAAATCTGCTGTATCTACTGGAGAAAGTCTGGGGGGGTGGGGGGGTGGTCAAGCAGCATCAGAGGAAGCAAAAGAAATGTTCTGGTCAAAACCTTTCACCCCATGATGATGCTCAACTGGCTGAGTTTGCATATTTTGCCCCAGATTCCAGCATCTGTGTTCTCTTGTGCTTCCAATTTCATAAACTTGGTTTGTCCTTTTAGAAATAGAAGACAATAAATATGTGGGGCTTTATTGGTCATGCTTCCAGGCCTTGTGAGCTGCAGTGTTTTCATTTTCTCTTGCCAATTTAATTATTGAATGTGAAATCTGATTCTTTCTCAACCAATTAGAGGTTCTTAACCTTCTCCATAAATGTTCAATGGGTGCAATGAACAGCGCTTCAGAAGATTTGGATCTCTCATCAGAATGGCCATTAAAGGAAGCTGGTAAAGAAGGGATCAGGGACTATGGCACAAATCACAAAGTTTTAAAAAACTAAGTCATCTTAGAGTCACAAAGTTGTCCAGCACAGGAACAGGGGGGCCATGGTGACCATGTTCCAAGTTTATTGCCACATGTACCAAGATGCAGCAATAAAGTTTTATGACTCTCTCTACACTCAATCCATTTGCTCAGAATAGGCTGATATTCCTCTACTCCTTTTCTCACCAAGTAACTGTCCAAATTGCTTTTAAACACCATATCTGCCTCCACCAACTCCACTGCAGTTCGTTACTTATAACCCCCATTTCATTGTGTGCGAAGGAAATCTTGCCCCTCCAATCCCCTTTACATTTTTCCCAGCCCACATTAAACCTATCCAAGAGACTCTAGCAATCAACCATAATTTTAGAAACTTCTGAAAGGTCGCACCTTAGTTTTCCCACATTCAGTAAGATTAAGCCCAGGTGATCTCAGATCTCCTTTGAGAGTTGATTATTTCAGAGCACATCCTGACGAACCTCTTCTGCACTCTTTCTCATGCTAAAAATTGACAATGAGAACTGTGCATGATGCTCCAAGTATAGCCTAACCAATATTTTACACGGCCACAACATGACACCCTAACTTTTATACTCACTACCTGGGCCTATAAAAGTGAGCAGCCAAATTCCTCTCCATTGCCCGGTCTACCTGTGTCACTAATTTCAGGGAGCAATGAACTTGAACCTTCTATACATTAACGCTCCTGTGGTCCCTGCAATTTGCTTGTATTTGATGTCCATAAATGTCTCACATTTACCTGCATTAAATTCCATCATCAAACCTTCGAGCTAACCTCTATCCCACCACCTCCTTTGCTCTCTGTTACTCCACCAATTTAGGGTCATCAGCAAACTCTGCAATCAGTTCACCAATGCACAAACCTGCTAGAAAAACTCATCAGAACATGCAGCATCCGTAGGAAGTGAAGGCTCACCGACATTTCAGGCCTGGGCCCTTAATTAGTCCATTACCATAAAAATAAATTATTTGGATGAGAAGGTTGATCAACAAAGGTCCCAGTGGTAAACCACTGGTTAAATTTACAGACAAAAAGTGACCTCTCTACTATTTCCCTCTGCCACCCATCACCAAGACAATTTTGGATTCCATTTCCCAGCATATTCTGGATCCCATACATCCTTGCCATCTGGATCAATCTAACTCATAGAATTTGGCGTAAAGCCTCGCTAAAGTCCATGTAAATCAAGTTCACCTTGCTGCCTTCATCCGTTTTCTTAATTACCTTCTCCAAATATTGAATCAAAGTTGTGAGACAGAATTTTCCTTTCGCAAAACCATGTTGACCGTTCCTAATCAGTCCCTGCCTTTCCAATTGAACACAAATCCTGTGCCTTAGAAATTATTTCCAATAATTTTCTTTGCTATGGATGTAAAGCACAATGACCTGTAATCTCTCGGCTTATCTCCGTTGCCTTTTTGAGCAAGGGAACAACATTACCTGTCCTCCAATCTACTGGTACCTCACCTGTGGCTAACAAAGATAGAAATATTCTACGATGAATCCCAGCACTCTCGTCCTTCGTTTTCCACTGCATTCGTGTTGGGCAAATGATGAACTTTACAGACGTGCTTGTGTTTAAACTATTGTGTCAAAATTTATTTTTCAAATTAGGGAACTCTCTAACGCCTGAGTGTATATCCATCTGCATCCAACATATGGAATTAGCTACTATTTTTACATTCAACGGTGTGCTGAAGTAGTCTGTTGGCATTGTAAAATATGGGGCAAATGATTGAATACTTATTTTTATGAGCAATGTATAATCACAAAATTTATGCACTGCACACATTCATCTGATTTGCCTGAAAGCATGAATGGAAATATAATCATTTCACATCCAATACAAATGTGCTTATCCATGCAATATGGATGCAGAGAATTGTTTTATTGACACACATGGATCCAAGGACTTTATACAGAACAAATCCAGAAAAATTCAGTCTGTTTGATATTGTACAGTCAGTCACATCTAGCTCCTACACTGTTGACTCCAAGTGAGTCACATAAACTGAACAATAGGTTGTCCCAACAAAGACTGGTTGGTTATTCTCACAGGCTTAACTACCAGCAATCGAGGGGTCTCTTCTGAAATAAAGATATGGGTTGAGCTGAATTAACTTCCAGGCCCTCAATCACTTTTATTTTATCACAGGCAAGACTATCAATTGGACACCTCGGCAAAATTAAATTGTCTTGATAGGTAATATTAAAATTGCAATTACTCTCTAATGATAAAATTAGAAGAGCTTGCAAAGTGGAACTTCAGTCACTTCTTCCTGAGGAACTTTGGGAAAAGATTTTTGGAATGGTTAATACCTTTTTATTATGTGCCCAACATGCTTTGATTCAGTTTAAAGCAGTACATTGGGTTCATACGTCGAAAGATAAATTGGCCCCCATCCTTTCTAATATTAGTCCTACGTGCAATAGATATAAATCACAAGTGGTCACACTAATGCACGTTTTGGTCTTGCTCTGTATTGGACAGATATTTTCAAGACTTTGTCAATTATATTGGGCATTAGACTGTAACCTAATCCATTGACTGCTATTTTTGGATTATAATCCCAGAGGTGGGTCGAGTTCCCACTTCTGCACGTCGGGTTGTAGCCTTGACTACACTGTTGGCCAGAAGAGCCACTCTATTTAAATGGAAAGATCCTAATTCACCTACTTTGATGCAATGGTTCTCTCAAGTTATGTCATGTTTAAGTTTAAAAAAAATTAGAAGTTGAACTTCTGATACCTCCGTTAAGTTTGAAGAGACTTGGCATCCTTTTATAAACTATTTTCATCCAAGTTAATTCGTATTTTGACTTTACCTTCCAGACTGTTTTGGATTTCTGTTTTTTTTTATTGTTAAGGACCAGATAAATAGCTTGTATTGATGTGTTGTAGTGATCTGTTTTGGCTGCCCAGCCTATTTAAAACAAAAACTTTGGTAGGTTACATGGGGTTTTAAAAAAAAATTAAATTGTACAGTTTATGGTTGTCTATGGCCATTAAGCAAATCCCGTTGGTAAAGAAGTTGACAGTTGAGTGAATAAATTTGGAAGCAGAGCACTTCCTGGAAATGGCAAGCATGACACAGCTCAGACCTTTTATTGCGCAAATTTACATGACCCATGAGTGAGAATTTCTGTCCTTTTTCATTACAAGAAAGGTCTGTTCAGGAATCTCTACTCCTCCACAGTTAATTATAATATTTTAAGATGAAACAAATCATCATTTGTGATCTTTGCTCCTGTTCGTCACAACCCTGTCATTCCCAAATCACTTTGTTTAGCAACTTAATTTCCAAGAAATAGAAGAGCAACAATGTAATTGTGAGAACATTATTACAAAATCAAACAACAAAATTTAATGTTTGGGAAAGGTTCTTCAATGTTGATTTTAATTGGGACAATTTACAGCCCTAAAGAAACAGTAGTTAAACGAGCCACATTTTACTTCTCCACTCAACACGACACGGAGAGGGCAACACCTTCTGAAAACAGAGACAATGACCCACCCGACCCTCAAATTCTGCTATTGGGACAGGAGAGCACATCGAAGATAGGCTTAATATTTGGTTACTCAAAATAAACCAACAATTAAAACCATTGCAAAATTGATGCTAATGGCATGCAAAAGCAAAGTGGTAAACACTGCATTAGCACAAGGCACTCAAAGGAGCCAACTCCTGAGGGAGAAGTGCTTCGCTTCACAAGGTTCACACATGTGAGGAACAACACAATTTATCACACCCAACATATGAAAAACATTTCTTTAATTAACACAAATAACCTATCCCTGATTATACTCTTGAATATGAATGAAGTTGATGCTGATGACTTTGCAGCTTCACACCGTTTTATACACCAACCTGCACCGAGCTCACTTACCCTCTGGACCATCTCTTTGGTGTGTACGAGAATCTGAAAATAAAAGATGCAGATAAACAGCTGGCAAATATTGGCTAACCATCACATTAACTCTAAATAAAAACATTGTTCCATAAAAGATGTGGACACAGGAATAAGCCCCATGATCTCAAGCCTGTACCAAATTGTATCATGCATCATACCTTGCTTGTACCCATCCAATCACCATGTCATCCCCATTTCTGTAACTATTGAAACACCCACCCATCTCAGACTCTGACGATACAATCCACAACCCTCTGACGTGATTTACAACCGCTGTGCATGAAGAATTTTCTCCTTCGTCCAACCCCTTACTTTAACATAATGCCTCCTCATTTTTGATTCTTGACTGAAAAGTAACGGCCTGATCATCCCTCAGTCTGAAAGACCTTTCTCTTGTCGAGGCTCACGTCAAGGCCAGCTACCTCATTCATTCTTCATTAACAACCCTCTTGTCTCACTCAGGAAGCCATCAACAACCGAGTGCGAGAGCCTCAATTAGTGACAGTCTCAAGCTTTATTTTACCGTTTGCAACTTGAGGGAGCAACACGTCCACATTTGAATGCATTCGAATTTGCAAAAATTATGTACTGGTAATTTAACAGTTTTAATGAAAGCAGTATTCCCAAAGTGCAAGCGTAATGAAATGAATTCTATCAATTTGTGCATATTTTTAAAAATTCTGCATTTGTTTCAACAATCTTTTGTGAAGAATTGTTATCACGTCCAGTAAATCACCCGTATGAATGAAAACAATTCAGAGCATCACAATTTCCAATACTCTGGACTATGCCACTCCATAACACAACTCATTCCCATGGTTAGATTCCAACTGCATCAATAATTTGTCCAATTTTATAACTTCTCTACTGCAAACTCCACAAAGTCAAAATGGCAAAGGGGCTTCTATTTGAGATTCTTGTTTCTCTTTCCACAGATGCTGAGTATTTCTCGCATTCTGTCTTTATTTCACCTTTTAAATGTCGGCTTCTCTCTCCTTTTTGATTTTCAAAGCAAAATTTAAAAATTAAAAAGACACTTCGCTCAAAAGGTAATATGCCTCAATCCCAAGCAATAAAGAGTAGGAAGATCAAGATCTGGTCCTCATGATGTTTAGCAAGAAAAGCACCACAGCCATAAAACTAATGGGCTGGGAAAAGGGAGAGGGGAGCAGGTAGGGGTAGAAAGCAAGAAGCAAATCACAGTTGCACCCCCTGAGCAATGCTAGAAAGTGCACATGTAGATGCAAAGAAGGTGACGGAGTTAAACATGACCAATATGTCATGGTGGAGAAAGAACGCTTAATGCAGAGGTCATCAGTTGGGGGCTGGGTGTGGGGGGGGTGGGGGGGTTAAGAATTGAACACGGTGCCAAAAGAGAGCCAGATCCATGCCTTCAACCATCTGCGTTATGTGGGAAGGCTAAAGAGCCATTTCCAGTCAAAGATTCAAAGAAACCCAAATTGAAAAGGAAAAAAATGCCATGGGAGCTAAAATCAACTTTTTCTCACTTTCCAATCTTTTTATTTTATATAGAAATAAGTGAGTGGATACAAAATATATATGTATATATCCAACAAAGTAACTGTATATTAAGAAATAGATGTAAACAACCTATGAAAGGCAAAAAAACCCCAAAATGTACATAAAACAAAAACTATTCTAATAATCTGACCCTTCCCTTGTGAAATTATGGTGAAACATATCTGTTCCATTCATGTATGAAAGAAAGAACAACCAAACTGTAAAATGGGATCCAATAATCTTATAAATTCTGAAAATAATTAAGGAAAGGAAATTTAGAAAGTTAAGATTCATTTCATCAGTAAAGCATCTAATTTTTTTCCAGAGTCCAGCATGCCATCACATCAGAGAACCATTGAGTCTGTGTGGGAGAGACAGCTTCCTTCCATCTCATAAGTACAGCTCTGCTGGCAATAAGAAGAGCCAAGGCAACTCCATGGGATTGTAGCCCCGACACATTTAAAACCAGCTGACTTACTTACTCCAAACAGGGCAAGAAAGGGATGAGGAGCCAAATTAACATGAAGAACTAAAGAAAAGGGTCAGAAGATACCTTCCCAGTAATTGGAAAGCGAGGAGCGTGACCAAAATCTAAGAAGTAATGTACCTTCTTCAGTCTTACCTCTATCACTCTTTGACGAGAAATTAGAATAAAATTTAACAAATTAACTTTGGAGAAGTAAGCTTGATGAACAATGTTAAATTGGAGTAATAAATGTCAGGTGCATAAAAATCAACTTTTAAAATCAATTATTAAAAACAAATTTAGAGATACAGAACAGCAGTAACAGCCCTTCTGGCCCGCACTGCTCAATACACCATGTGACTAATGAACTTACTGTTGTGTTCAGAATAGGTTCATGGGGTCAAAGAGAATCAAAGCTGGACACGCATTTTCCACAAGCAGTGGATTTTATTTATGCACAGAGAATCTCACAAAAGGGCTCACACTCCCTCTCTATCTCTAGCAATCACAGAACAATTATGAACAGTAAATTAATTATGACTAACAAGCATATTCAATGAATCTGGACTCCAGCATTGCCAGTGGCTTGGAATCCAAGACAAGCCCATTCCAGTCGGCTCTCCAGAGCTGCCTGGAGTTCAATGATGGTCTCAATGCAACAGCAAGAGAGACCAGAGAAACTCCACGTACTGCTTTTTTCAATGCACGGCCCATCACACATCAACCTCTCCTGTGGGTAGATCTAACCCTTGAGGGGCAGGTGAGGTGACATCCGATTAGGGTCCAGCCAGAGAGGTCACATGACCCAATACAATCCACTTTCTGACCAGGTTCCAGATGGAGAGGTCACATGTCCTTCCACAATCCACACAATTTCTAACCCTTGGAAGTCACCACACCTGCTAATTAAGAGTTACATCTGTCCACCTGTGAAGCTGCTGTGTGATTGTTCTTGCAGCTGGTGGGTGATTGGTCCTCCAGGTGCCAATGGTTAGATCTGCCCACAGGCGAGGCTGATAAGCGATTTGTTTTAGAAATACAGCATGGTAACAGACCATTTTGGTCCACAAGTCCATGCCACCCAATTTACATCCAATTAACCTACACCCCTGGTACCATAGAACACTACAACACATAATACAGGCCATTCAGCCCTTCTAGTACATGCCAAAATATCATCCACTAGTCCCATCTACCTGCACCCAGTCCATAATCCTCCAGACCTCACCCATCTATGTATCTATCCAGTTTATTCTTAAAACTTAAGAGTGAGCCTACATTTTCCATCATCAGATGATAGCTTGTTCCACACTCCCACTCTCTTTTCGAACGATGGAAGGAAAATGGAGCCCCCAGGGAAAACCCACGCAGACACGGGGAGAGTGTACAAACTCCTTCCAGGATTTGAACCCCAGTCCCAATCGCTGGCGCTGTAAAGGTGTTGCACTAACCGCCACGCCAACAGTGCTGCACCAAAGGCAACTGGTCCTCCCAAGTCACGTGGACAGACCTTGCATTGAAAAGATAAGCACATGGACTTTCTCCGGTCTCTCTGCTTTCGTTGCTGCATGGAGTCCATCACTGAACTCCAGACAGCTCCGGAGGGCTGACTGCAATGGGTGTGCCTCAGATTCAGAGTCATGGACGATGTTGGAGAGCAGGTTAATTTGATATACTTGTTAGTTGTAACTAATTTACTGTTTATTAGTGGGCTGCGATTGCTAGAGTTAAAGAGGGGTGGTGGGTCCTATGTGTTTAACCCTTGATTTCCCAATCAGGAGTTCAGAATGTTGAGCAGCAATTTATTTGCACCGGATGTGTAGTTATTTGTGTATTATTCAGGGGTGAGCCCTTTTGTGAATTCCCCTATGCGTAAGCCCACTGTTTGTTGATAGCTTGTGTCCGGCCTTGATTCTCTTTGAACCTGTTAAACCTATTCTGAACACAGCATCGACTCACCCTTAGAATGTGCGAGGACACCAGGGCACCCGGAGGAAACCCACGCAGACATGAGAATGTACAAACTCCTCACAGGCAGTGCTGGATTCAAATCCTGCTTGAGTTTTTTTTTTAAACAAAGCCCAGGTTTGCAGCCCAGATTCATTTAAAAATAACCCTATTCGTATTGTCTATTTTCAATCAGAGATCTGAGTAGTAACAATGTCAAAGTCATGATCAGTCATGGCAATGGTGTGGGTGTAAGAACAGGACTGGCTCCACCTCCCTGCCCACACAAGGTACAATGGCCTTGACAGGACAGCTTCAACAGAATCCACTTATGGTGAATGGAGAGATGGAAAGGAGGGACACAAACTCCAATTAAAAGTGACATTTAAGAAACAAATATTTTGAACAATGAATACAATTACCTGAAAGTGTCTTTTTATTATTATAAATTTGTCCTGCTTCACTTCTCATCATTGCTGCAATTTAGAAATTGCATCCGTCTCCAAAATCTATTTCCATTAGCTCTTCATTTCATGGTTTAAAAACACAGGACTACCCATGATAGCAGTCATTTTATATTGAAATGCATACATTTTAAACCGACAGAAATAGGTATCGGAAAGTGAAAGGACTGAAAAATTAGCATTTCTTTCAAGTCCGTCTGAACAATGAATTTTCCTTAAAATCTTCATAAAAGGTAATCACTGATAAGTTACAGCTTAGACAAGCTGGTTGCCCAATGAACGGTAAAGACAAAAAAAAACCAACTGCACAAACAATCCAAATATAAATCTGCAAACTGTTGGGTTCTTATGCAAAACAGAAACGGAGCCAACAAAATGATTGGACTGTGATTATTCGGGGGTGATTATTCAGTCCCCTGTTGTCGGCATTTCGAGGAGGCCTACTCATGTTTAGAAAATAGTGGATAGCCTATTAACATGCCACAGACACAGAGTGGATAATATAACACAATTCATATTTAATTCATATTAATTGAAGAGCTGTGGAGCACCGATTAAATAATGCCTTTATATTTCTCAACCTCCTTTTAACTCTTTGTGCAGTTTGCCATTGCTATTTCCCAACCTCAAGTCAAGTTAGCTTTTTTTTTGAAAAAAATATGCGAGATCTGTGAAGTACTACTGCATTGGAAACAATATTTCACTCTCATGTCAAACACATCAGTGAAGAGTTTAATCGGCAAATCTATGCTGTGATTCAACACTTATTACAAAATGCCAAAGTCATTTCCCTTCAGACTAATTGGCTGAGATGTAAGTATTATTGGACTATAACTGCTTAAAAGCAATAATGAACTCCTCATTCCAAGTGTTGGCTGATTAGAAAAACCATAAATTAAGAACCTTTTCTAAATAGATAATGTGGTTTGAGTGGAACTTGGGGAATTCCCAATATATTTTCCATTTCAGGTTTAAAACTGGTGTTTTATTTGACAGCAATTGCTTTGTTAGCAATGCTTTCCTCATTTTATTCTGAGCCCTGAGACATTCCATACATTCTGGGCATAATTCACCCTTAATGGCTGTAATTGAAATATTTTGATTAATTTATAAATAAGTGCCACAAACCAACATATCACATTCTCAAAACATTCAATTCTTGACATAATATGCTAAACATACTCCGATACAGCAACATGACTATACTATATCATGCGCTTGTTGCCCATGCAATAAGAGCAGGGAAAAAAAGTCTGCAATCAAAATTTACCAGTGATCCACACCTTTTCTTCATGCACATGATCTTGTTTCTTTCTCCTTGGAGCGACAGAGAATGAGGGGTGACCTGACAGAGGTGCACAAGATCATGAAAGGCATTGATTGTGTTGATGGCCAGAAGCCTCCACCCCCCCCACCCGGGCTGAAATGGCTAACACAAGGGGGCATAGTTTTTCAGGTGTTTTGGATCAAATACCAGGGAGCTGTACGAGGCAAGTGGTGATGGTGCATGGAATGTGCAGCCGGCAACAGTGATGGAGCAGGTGCAATTGGATCTTTTCAGAGACTATTAGAAAGGGACATGAAAAATGCACAGAGTTGGTTATTAGGTTGGCACAACAATGTGGGCTGAAGGGCCTGTACTGCACTAGATTTTAACGGCATAGAGAATGTGGAAATAATACGATTTCTTTACAAAATGCCACAAAACTGACCTCGGAAGCACTAGGCCTCGAGGAAGAGCAGTGCAACACATTCTTTTATTAACTCTCCAACAATGGTGCAAAATCCATGACAAAGCCATCTCACATTCTTCCATCCCTCTGAGGAGAGGCTTGCTGCAAATTTCACCGTGCACACTCTCAATATTCAAACCGATAGGGCTTGAATCCTTCTGGGTTTAATCAATAGGAACTAAAAATTTTAAAATATGACCCAGTTATAAAATTCAAATTATTTTCTCCCAATAATCCATGTCACCAATGTATATTATGGTGGTGACCAACCAGTTTGCCCTAATAAAGTGGCTAAAGCCTGCAGAGGGCTGACCAAATCTATCTGTGTGCAAATACATGATAAAATACACGTTTTGAGATCATAACCCTGGCTCAAGAACCCCCTCATCCAAGGGGAAGCGTCTCCCCTCTTCCTCCTGACAAATTACCAGAATTTTGTTATCTGAATCCAAAATTCTGCAGTGGTCTTCATCAAAGCATGGAATCCTGAAGCAAGAACTAGCCCAGGAAATAATGAAATCCAGCTTTAAAAAAAACGGTAATTAGAAGATGAAACTCTTTTTATGCAGTCATCTAGTTATTTTTAATTCTAATCAGGAGAACATTTAGATGCTTTTGTTGTGGTGGAAATTTAAAGTTGTTCTCTCTGCAACAAGATATGATTAGCATCTAAGACGGTGATTTTTTTCATTATTCAGTGACTGCCAAACCTTTTTTTTTCTCCCCATCCTGGTTTTAAACTAGTTTCTTCTCCTTACCTATAGCTTGATGAAAACACTTAAATCTTGCGAATGGTGAGCAAAATCTGCATTGTATAAGCTTGTGCTGTTCGTGCATATAACACGCTAACAAGGCCCTTCTGGCCCATGAGCCTGTGCTACCCCAAACACCCCAATTAAACTACAACCCCAGAATATTATTTGAAAGGCAAGAAGCCAGAGCACCCACAGACATAGGAAAAACGTGCAAACTCCTTACAGAAAGCAGTAGATTTGAAGCCGGGTGCTGAAAGAGGGCTGCACTAACTGCTACACTAACCATGCGGCCAAAAAATGTTTCCTAGGTAGATCACAAGCCAACCATGTTTATTCACCCCTTGAGTGTTGGTTGGATCTATCTCTTTGTGCTTGCATAAGCAAACATGGATAGAGCTAGAAACAAAATATTCTTGATTGAACGCAGAATCATGCAGCATGGCACAGGCCTTTCAACCCAACAAGCCTTTCAGCACAAGCCACACAACCCCTGGTAGATGGACATTCACCAAAGCCCACCCCTGCTGGTCCTGGTGCATCATTGCTTTCTCCCAATATCTCAATGACAGTCTCAGTCTTTCTTAACGAGAGGGAGGGGAGGGCAATCACTGCATACTCGTCATACCTACTACATTCTTGGGTTCCCTCACTGTCTATTTCCTTGAGACCATATCACTGAGCTCCACTCCTTCAAGCAGCATCATTCCAAATCTGACTCTGATGGATTTTTTTTTTAATGGAACATTTTTGGGGATCGGGTGTGCATCCCAAAAATGCCCCTGAGACGACTTGCAATAATGAAAAATAATGGGATAGATTTGTCCACAGCTTGGTCAGTTTGGACAAACTGGGCTGAGGGATGTGTTTCCATGCAGTAAATCTCCGTGACTCTATCAGATATCCAAATCAGGAAGAAGGAAAACGTGTTGGGATTTCCATGCTCCTGCTGCCCTTGACCTTTGGAGAGAAGGCCTCAGGCTTTGTAAAAACTGTCAGAGAAGTGTGGTAAAGAGGAACTTTCCTTGGCCACGTTTGACCTTGTGCCACAAGACTTCATATTGATATTAAGCCTCCCTGGGCAAAATCCACCCCCACCCCACCCCCCCCCCGGGTAATTTCTGTCCTGTAGATGGAACAGGATTGCAATGGAAAAGTGGTATGGAACATATGATTCTCCAAATAGACCCTTTGTATGCAGTTGGTGAACCAATGTGAGGAACTTTGATCCCAGATGTTTGCAGGGAGTAACATATACACCAGGGAGGCCAAGAATGGGAGATTTTCTCTCAGAGGAGATGACTGAACAAGATGGCCTATTACTCATTACCAGTTTATTTTTCCAATTCAAGATCATTAGCTGAATTTAGATTCTACATCTCTCGAAGTGAGACGTTGGTCATGTCTCTAGATTGTGAGTGCAGTAATTTAATGACTGCACCAGCCCTGCACCCATTTCTTTGTTTTGCTCCTTCCATCATCAAGTAGGCAGAGGCAATACTATCAACAGATCATCACCTGTTAAGGACAACACTCAACAAAACTGGGGTTGTTTAAATACAACCGTGCATGATGAGCCATGCCACATATTATGAACCAGCTTTCTAAATGTACCATTCAGATATATTCCACCACTCCTCAATTTACAACAGTGCTGAAACACTGTTGAACAAAAATTCCACCAATCTATAAGTCTGACCAAAATGCCTCACAGGTGTGTTGGCACATGGGAGGAGAGCAGTGACGTTGTAACAAAATGCAGATTTCCAAATTAAAGCTGTGTACCACAAAGGATCACTGGTGACTTAGCAACAAGATGTAAATCAAATGTTTGCGAATCAAGGAATAACTGTGTATACACAATGCAGTCTGCCTGCAACCTTCTGAAGTTATGGCACTGCAGTGCTCCACCCAGCACACGCCAGATTACCCGAGATCAGAGGCCATCATGCACTGGACGCTTAGAGGATGCGACACTTATCCCACCCTCCTCTACTCTGGTTCACATCTTATGAAAGTATAAGATCACAAGAGGGTGGTCATGAACCAGACGGAGGCACGGTGAGCGCCATGCTATTACAGCACCAGTGACCCAGTCTGAATCCAGCGCCATTGGTAAGGTGTTTGTAGATTCTCCCCATGCAGGCATGGGCTTCCTTCTGGTGCTCCAGTTACTTCCCATGTTCCAAAGACGACAGGGTTTGTAGGTTAATTGGGTGCATTTGGGTGGCGCAGGCTCGTGAGTCACGAGTGTCTGAAACCGTGCTGTATCGCTAAATTGAAAATTTTTAAAAAGATGATCACTGTGTGCAGCAGATGTACGTGCAGCAGCGGCATTTAGCTCACAAATGGCCTATTTGACAAACCTTGGCTTAATGGTCATAAAATGACAAATTAATCAATGGCTATTAAACTAAAAGTCTTTTATCAGAGAAGTGAATGTCAACTCAAGGTGTTGAGGCAAAGAGAGAGAGTTTATTTTTACACTAACAATGTTCTGCCAGTTCATATCAAAATGTTAAAACTGCCATGGATTTAAAAAAAGGTGTACTGTCAACTGATTAGCCCAATATCCTTTGTGACAAAGTACATGCTTTGTCGGCTAATTGGTCACATAGGTGTATTAGGCAGCATGAGCCGGAAGGGCCTGTTATCATGTTGCATCTCCAAATTTAAAATGCGGGATGCCATTAACAGGCATTGGGTGAATCAACTTGTCGTTTATGAAGGAAAACCAGACTTTGACTATTGAGAGTTTTTGTTGTGGAAATAACTTTTTCAGTTGGATGAAGGTACACTCTAACATTTCCAAATTACATTTGAAATGATACAATGTAATGTTTTACTAGAACAAAGGTTTTGGGGGGGTGGGGGTGTGACAAGAACAGCAAGTCCAGATAAAACTGGCAAACTCAGCTATCAGAAAAATAGTTAGCCCATACTCAATTCCTCTGCCAGATATTCATTTCACATTCTTTTTGATGCAGGCAGTCAAATAGGAATGAGAGAGGCAAGGCAAGCAAGATCCCAGCCTTCCCTTCCCCGTCACCAGCCGCACCATTCTGCTTCACTGAGCGAAGACCAATGCTGAGCTACAGTGGCAATCTCAGCCCCTCAGTGGTAAATGTTGGCAATTTACCCATCCAACATCAGCATCAGATCCCATTCTTACATAACTGCTTCGCCCTTCCTGAGTCAGAAGCGCAAAGCAACCAACTGAGATCATCTGACCACACAAACGAGGGATCAAATATTTAGGATCTCACCGAATAGCTCCTATCACTGAGGCAAATTCCCTGAAGTTGCTTTCAAATTGTGTTCTCTCGAAAGATGATAGCTGAAAATTCTTGCTTTGTTCTTAAACAGGCAAGAAAATCGACGACATCGACGAGAGAGAAAAAAAAATGGGCTCCCAGAACAATTTGCCTGAAACCAAACACATTTCAACTAACTGGAGTTTTATTGCAGATTGAATGGTCTTGTGTGGACAACTTCCATATGGCTTGAAATAGTTAACAACATTAGTTCTGGCCTCAGTGCTGCATCATCAGGTTTTATTTTTGTCCCCCTGAGTTGGTCTGCCCGCCACAAATGTTAAGTGGCAGAAGGATAAACACCATTGTGTCCCCATAGGCTTCGCTCTTAATTGACACTGGGTAATTAACCACTTGGACATGGGCAAGTCTCAGTCATAGAACTCTTTTAAGTCAAAGCTTCCCGACACAATTGTCAGCATCAAACATAACCCAACTGCTGCAGACTATTGGGTCTGAGCCAAACTAGGGCTTGCGACATGATCAGTAACATTCCATAAAAAATATCTATGCTAATAATGCTCCATGCAAAAATAAAACACACTTTTCTACCCTCTGCAAATTTTTTTAAAAATTGCAATTTTCTCATTCAGTGGAAGTCCCAAGCCCTTTCTCCAGAGAAGGAAGGAAGTCAAAGAACTGGAGAAGGAAGTTCAGGAGAAAAATTTAGAAATCACCAAGGTTATTATCTTTGACTGCAAGTTTGATGCAGGGAAAATGGCGATATTCAATAGCAAGCAAAGCAATTTACAAAGTATAATGTGTATCGGCCATGGTTTTGAGAATTTGGTGGACTTCAAAAATCTATGATATGAGCAGAACTGACATGGCCACTCCCTTTGATTTAGACATTTTAGCTGAGAACGGGGTGAGGCATTCAGCTGATAACTTGGATTTGTGCAAGATCCAATACAACACATAACTTTCCACATTCAACCACTGACAGCTTTTAGACCATATAAACGTTTACAGCACGGAAACAGGCCATGTCGACCCTTCAAGTCCCTTGAACAACTCCAAATTCAAAAGGATTGGTGAAATCTTTACTATGTATTGTCAACACCAAAGTCCCTGTAGTTTTCAAGGCATTCTGACAAGTAACTTAGAAACATTACATTTTAAACACATGATATGTCAGGATAAGAAGGATTTTTCAAGGGACACAACTTTAAAAAATGACATCTAACTTTATTAAGAATGGAATACAACAACAGGAAAAACTGACTGAATCAGACAAATTCTATGAGCATTGTCGAGCAGAGAAAAATGGATTAGTTTTCCATCCCTTACTAAGCTACCCCATTACCACTGCAGGTACTCCCTGTCTTACGACCGTAATTGAGACTGAAGGATCAGTTATATCTCATCTTTGATTTTACATTCTCGCCCTATCGAAATGAATCCTAACATTGCATTTGTCCCGATCCTCGACTCAACCTGTAAGTTAGTCTTCGAGCGTGCCTTTCACAAATATAATTACCAAATCAATACAGGTCATTATTTTCCACCGGGGGCGAGCGACAGCACAAAAGGCAAAATATTATAGATTTGACAAAATGAAATTCCTGTGTTACATTTTCACTTCATACAATACAGTTGGAGCAAACTTAATACAGGCAGACGGGACGGCACCAAGGAGTGACCTTTAACAAGAGAGATTCTAACAGGTGGCTGTTGTCGAACATAAATAATTGCATTAGCTCGCAATAGTGAAAACCAGAGCAATGAAGCATCGTCTTTTCATCAGCAAACTGCCTAACCCAGACTGACCATTCAAACCCTCCTGCGGGGGGCTGAAATCCTAAAAAAAACACGACAAGGTACCCAGTCCCAGCCACACGTCTGCTATTTTAAGACATGCAACCCTCTTTCTCTGAGAATACACAATTTCAAATTACCTCACACCAGAAACATCTCTGTGAGACATGCAACTTTGTTAGACTTATTTGTACCGAACAGTGGCCTTTCTTTCACCAATGTTTTCTTGCTTCAAATTATCACCTACAGGTGTTTGTGAATTGTTCGAACTCTGGGACAGTGGGGGAAGGAAGAGGCCCTTAATGACTAATTAGATCGCCCAGAGACACCCCATCAACAGGCTTTTAGTCACAGTTTTCATTAACCTCTAACCCAAAAGTAACCAAAGTTTTTACAAAAGAGACAGCTGTCCCCAAGGTTGCAACCTTCCCTTGAAAGACAATTACTCTGACCGTGGCCAAAGAATGCAACGAGAAGGCCCAGGATGCCGGGGATGATCATATCGAGCCATCTACTTATACTGACAAAGGAATGCTGCAGCTTAAGTATAATCTGAAGTGATCGCATGCTGCCCTGTCAACGAGTGGGACTGTTGCACATAACTTCGCCACCCGCAACGCACACTACTAGCACCCCGCGAGCTTGGCGATTCCCGGATCAGTTTCCCCACAACAGTCAGTCCTGCTCCAGGATCTTGCTCTTCCCTCAAAATGCAGCAGGGTTCGAGGACGTGGAGAGGAAAAAGGCACACCTTATACAAGGTGTGGAATTCTAGCACACTGACCCGGTTTGCCCACACTCTGCTGCGATAACAAGTTGATGCCACAAAGGTTTAACATCAAGAATCAGCAAAGTGGAAACCAGCTTAAAAAGTTCTTTCGAGGGTTCTGTCAATTAAAGTTCATGAGCTTTGATGGCAATGTAAAGATGAAGTCTGAAATGTAATAAAAAACCATCAGGAACACACACACACACACACAAAATCGAACTTGTAAGGCTTGACTTCACCTCTTGTGAAGATTCGTTTCTTCACAATTGGTATTCAAATTGGATTCTTTACATAACCATATAACCATTTATGGAGTGGAAACAGGCCGTGTTGGCCTTTCGAGTCCGCACCGGTTCACTGATTTTGTGCGCCCTCTTCAGGCATTGGTCCCGGTAGATCTTCATTCAATAACGATGGGCGAATTCAATGCAGGTGGAATCTTATTGAAATTGAAAGCAAGATTGTTGTCCTGGCACCACACAACCAGATTCTTGATCTCCATCCTGCTTTCTGACTCATGGTTTCCAATGGTGGTGTTATCAGCATTGCACTGGGGCCAAATTTGTATAGGGAGGTTGGACACCCATTCATTCTCATTTTGGTCATACTACCTGGGTAAAACTGATAAGCTGCTGAACAGTACTTGCAAAAACACAAAGCCATCATGGAACAAATGCAAAAATCTAAAAGCTTATCCACATCAAATTGTGCAGAGAAGGCCTTACAAACTTCAAACAAACCAGCTGTACAAGATATGGACCACCAATTACGTAGTCGTAATTCTTGTGCACCCGCAGGAAAAAGGAATCTCAGGGTTGTACGCGATGTCATGAATGTACTCTGACAATAAATCTGAATCGGACTGAAGCCAGGTCACTGGAGTTGAGAAGTATCCTGCAGTTTGGATACTGAGGTTTCTGAAGTGATCCTCATTGGTAAAATTGAACTTGCTACTTCTAGAATAAATCAAGTGGGGAGGGGAGGGGGAGAAAGTAAATGGAGCATTTCTCAACACAGCCACAGATGCACAAACAAGAACACAGAGTAGGGAAAATGTCTTTCTCATTGTTAAAAATTTGAGAACTTCCTTTATGCAATGTGTGGAAATTAAGTAAAAAAATAACTTTAGCACTCAGGGTTCGGAGCCAGCAAGGACGTAGAATTGAATCAAAAATTGAATGATGATTCTAAACTAAAAGCTAACTCTTTCTGGAGCATGGTTTTAAATTTAAACCAAAGGGTGGCTTGGGCTTGAGTTTCTCATGTCGTTGGGTAGATTAACTGGAATGGAATTCTCAACGGTGATGTTTTTGTGGGTGACTGCAAAACATAATTCTTGGAAAATGTATAGAGGGGTTGCAAAAATGTGCAGCACAAATCAGCATATAAATTATTCATCTTCAGAGTGCTTTGACTAATAGTACTCTGGAGGTTAAAAACATTTTTTCTGGTTCTTGTCCAAGCTATAATGAAGCATTCAGCAGAGCATTGCCAGAGAAGATCCATGACGTTGTAGAAACTTTGGGAATTTCCCTTGACCCTCACCACCAGATCCATGCCACTTTTAAATGTCACAACATGCAAGATTAATAATACAATTTAAATGTGCTTGAGACACACAACTAAACATAACTCTGACAGCAGGTGCCCACTTCCATTCAATCCTCTGCTGTTGACAGATGCAAGACTAAAATTAAAAAGGACATCCAGTTAAACTATTTAATATTCAAAATAATCTCCTCAGGTTTCATTACTGGGAGATCACCACTCTTCCATTTAACTTCACAGATTAAATTTAGCATACTATTTAACCATCAATGAAATAAAATGATGTCAACGTTGGAAGCTTGAGGTTATGTTAACAAATGGAAAGCACCTATCTCAGCTTTTTAAACCATCCATTAAAAAAAAAACTGGTGTCCATTGTGGGAACGTCCATTGCGTCTGTTCACGAAAACCAACGGTGCAATACGCAATCATGCTGGAGAAACTCAGCAGATCACGCAGTATCTACAGATACAGAAGGGCTCAGGCCCATAACATTAGTTATATATCTTTACCCACTTTGGAAGCTGCAAGGCCTGCTGAGTTCCTCCAGCATTTCTGTGTTTAAATGTAACAAAAGTTCCCACACAGACCAATCAATGGACGGGATCTTTCATTTAAAAAAAATCTCTGGCGAATAACAGAAACATACAATTTCATGATGAAGATGATAAAACAAACAATACACTTGAGAAAATACCACTAGAGCTTTGTTTAATTAACACAAGTACGCCATAGGGAGCAATTGCGGAAGTTCCGCTGGCCTGCACAGTGTCCTGTGCTTTGGTAACCTGACATGCTAAGAATGCTAAAAACAGTAATCAGAGATGAACACAAAAGCAGAATCAGCACAGGATCGGGGAACAGATCAAGCCCAGTGGTTAATTTAAATTTCAAGTAAAATTGGATGACATCAATATTCACTTTTACACTGACCAAGAAAGATGATAATTAACCACCTTTTTACCATTTAATTTATTTGTGTGAATGTGACCAATGCATATTGGGGGGGGCGGTCATTTTCATCCCAGTACTTACCCACCAAGGTAGGTAGTATCAGAGCCGATGAGTTTTGCATTGGCTCCAGTGTAAAAGGTTTACCCACTTTCCCGGGACACCAACGCTGTAATTTTGCAGGTCCCAATTCCTTTTGCACCAGGATGCCAGGTCCCTATGTAAATCGGAACCCGACCTTAAACTTGGGTAGCTGACATGCCAATTTACTTGGATCTCAGTGTAGAAGGGTCATCCCCAATGAACTTGGGCTTCTTCAGTCAGAGTAACCACCCACCAATTAACAAGTCAAGATATCATCCTGGGGTTTGTTACCTTCACACATCAATGACCTGTATGTAAGGAAATTTTTCCATTCCAGGTACTCTGGTTTCCTCCCATCCTTCAAAGATGTACAGGGTTAATAGGTTAATACAGCACAGATCTTGAAGCTGGGTCACTGGCACTGTAAGAGCCTTGTGCTAACTTCAATGCTGACTGACGCTATTAGCTCTTGTCATGTTGAAGAATCTGCCTATTTTTACTTTACTTCTTGCGTTTCAAAGCCTTTATTGTAATTATGACATATTAGCTGTACATACCAGAACTGTGTTACAAAGATTTCCTTCAAATCCTCGAATTTATTAATTGGGAAAATTATCAGTGCACTGTTAACTTAGAAAATAGCCTGCTGGAAAAAGGTTAAGCTAACCAGTAAATAAATAGATTGGTCCTGCTGCCGCCCGGGGGGCCCGAGGTCCTATTGCTGCCCCCGCCGGAGGCCTGAGGACCCGCTGCCGCCCAGGGGGGTCCGCAGTCCTGCCTGAGTCCACCTGAGGTAACGGCCACATCAAGGGGAGAGACAGCCAGCCGAGACCGGGCCTGCCCGCACCGCTGCCCGAGCACCGAACACAGGCCGCCGTCGTCAGGCAAACCCCGGCAGTCCGCACAGCCCGACCATTGGCAGCCGAGCCCCGGGCCGGGAGTGGTCAATGAGAACTGTTTAGTGTATTTCAGAGTTTAATACACACCTCAAAAACCAATAGTCTAAACACTAACAACTGTGAACTCCATTGCAGAGTTCTCTCCAGTCTTAAAATTTTCTACTAAAACTTTTCTTTCTGATCCTCAACCAATGCTGCATCCCCTTTACTCGGCCGCGGCAGGAGTAAACGCACGCAGGCCGATTCCAGGGCGCACCACTCCATAACTGGGGACAGCGGTCGTAGATCTCCAGAAATGGTTCGACCTAAAAGGGGAGGAGGCAGGCCTCTTCAGCCCAGTTAAGCAACCTGCATAGGAGACGGTCACTCCGATATAAAACATATGACCCAAGGACCTCGCTGCCACATTCCAGCTTGCTTGGCCACGGCTCACGAACCATGGGTCTAAAGGGTGGGGCCAGTACTGCGCACACTGCACTTCACCAAAAAGCTCCTTTGCGCAGGCCCGAGGACAGGTCCACGTCCTCCCCCTCAAAAGATGCACACAAACTCAAGCTAGCATGCTGGAACATCAGAACCATGCTTGACAAGGCTGACAGCCACCGACCTGAACGTCGGTCTGCCCTCATCGCACATGAACTCCTCACACCCAACCCCAACCAACCAATTTTCCCTTGCAACCGCTGCAACCGTGCCTGCCTGTCCCGCATCGGACTTGTCAGTCACAAACAAGCCTGCAGCAGACGTGGACATACCCCTCCATAAATCTTCGTCCGCGAAGCCAAGCCAAAGAAGACATCAATGACCAACGAGGAAATTGACACGAGTTTAACTACGTCAGTTTTGCATTGTGTCGGGTGGAAATGACGTGACAAATTGCTTTTCAACAAAAGTGGCCATTCCAAAGGAGAACATGGTCATGGGTTAATATATATTAACCTCCGATCATGTCCTCCTTTGGAATGGCCATTTTATCTTCAACCCCAGTCAATAATGCAGAACTCTGCACCCACAAAAGCAACTTTAATGAAATCCAGTTTCAGATAATTGAACACACAAATCAGAAAATCTAAATCAAAACGAAATAGTTGTATCTCAAAGATTTGAGAAAACTTGCAGGTGAACAATCTATTGTGTTGTCAATGACATGCAGTACCAGGGACGCAGCAAGATCAACTACATGTGGAACATCATAACATCATTCAATTAGAATACATTTTTGCTCAAAATGTTACTCAAGTAAAATTGATTCTGGCCGATCTTCCACCAAGGTATTCCAAATTTCATTGTCTGTTCATAAATTAGAGGTCTCCATATACTGTTTGCTGACAATATAGTTTTGTCATTTCTGTTCAGATGAGATGCAAATAGTTTCTTTTTCTGCAGAATCTTCAAATTCAAAATCTTGTAGGATATCAAGTTTTTTTTCCTTCTGTCTGATAATGGAACATCCATTGTTTAAAAAAAAAATCACAAAATATTTCCCTCTCAAACCATATTCAAAATAATTATTTAAAAGATTTTTGCATTGATACGAAGTTTTACTTTCTGGCAAAAAGGCATTCCAATTTTTTTTAAAATTACCATGTCCCGCCAGGTTTCTAGTTTTCTTTTCCCCCCTCTACATTTTGTCAAACACTTTTATGGTCTCCCTTCATCAAATGAAGAATTATGAGTCAACTGGTGCAAGGCAGAATCGCAAGATTCAATCCCCATAGCACCCCAAGAGTTTACAAGTGGAATTAAACAGGAAAGTCAGCGGATGCTGTGATTGTACTGTAATACATACAAGTGCTGGAGAAACACAGCACCCATAGGAAGCAAAGATATATAACCATATAACAATTTACAGTACAGAAACAGGCCATATCGGCTCTTCTAGTCCGCACCGATTTACGGGAAACTCCACTAGTTCCACCTACCCTCTCCCATACCCATAACCCTCCAACCCCACTATCGTCCATGTACTCCTCTTAAATGACAGAATTGACCCTGCCGCAACTACTTCTTCTGGTAGATCAATGCACTCAGCCACCACTCTCTGAGTGAAGAAGCATCCTCATCTATTACTCCTAAAGTTTTGCCCCCTAACCCTTAACTTATGACCCCTTTACCAATCTCCCCTACCCTCAGGGGAAAGAGCCTATTCACATCTACTCTATCTATTCTCTTCATAATTTTAAATACCTCTATCAAATCCCCTCTCAACCCTCTATGCTCCAACGAATAAAGTCCCAGTCTTCTCAATCTTTCTCCGTATTCAAGATACTGCAATCCAGGGAACCTTTTTGTAAACTTTCTTTGCATCCTCTCTACCTCATTGATATCCTTCCTATAATTTGGAGACCAGAACTGTACACAATGCTCCAAACTTGGCCTCATGGAAGCCTTAAACAGTCTCCACATCACCTCCCAGCTCCTATTTTATATGCTATGATTTATAAAGGTCTGCATACCAAAAGCCTTCTTCACCACCCTATCTCCAAGTGAATCTACCTTCAAGGAATGCTGAACTGTTATTCCAAGATCCCTTTGCTCCTCTTCATCAAGGTTTGAGCAAAAAGCAGGCAAGCTTTTTTGTAACAATTGGCATCACGTACCCAGGTCCAGGAACAGAATGCTCAAGTTTCGCTGAATCAGAATTTATTGTCATGAACAATTCATGAAATTCAGTGCTTTGCAGCAGACAGAACCATTCCATTGAGCATCCTATAGCCATGTCCCTCCACTCTATCCTGTCCCACCTGGAGAACAGCATCTCATACTCAGAGGCTCAGAGAAGCGGTTCTCGCTGGGACTCAACAACTCTGTTTGTAACCGGATTCAAGACTTTGTAGCGGAACGAGCAGTCAGTCCAGGTCGGCAGCAGAGCATCAAACACAATCATGCTGAATGCTGGCGCACCTCTGGGCTGCTCTTGTTCATGTGACTGGCCCACGAATGCAATGTCAGAGCCAGGTCCAGCAGAGTCATCAAGTTTGCAGATGACAACAGTTGTCGGCCTCATCAGCAACAACGATGAGTTACACTACAGAGAAGAGGTGGAAAATCTTGTGAAATGGTACGAGAGCAACAGTCTCAGCCTCAATGTGGACAAGATGAAGAAATGATTGCGGACTTCAGGAGGATCAGGGACGACCATCCTCCAGAGCACATTAATAGCTTGGTAGTGAAGAGAGTAGAGAGCACCAAATTCCTCGGAGTCCACTTAAGAAATGACCTACCCTGCGCACACATCTCCTCACTTGTCAGAAAGGTGCAACAGGAATTGTACTTCCTGAGAAGATCGAGGCTGGCAAAGCTACCGGCCACCATCCTGTCAACCGGAGCTATCAAGAACATGCCAGCTGCATTAGTATGGTAGGGCATCATTGCACAAGACCATGAAAGTGGCAGAGACAATCATTGGGGTCTACCACCACCTCCCCCACCCCCCATCGACATGATTTTCTGGGATCGTTGCCTCAAGAGGGCTCGCAAAAACAGTGAGGACCCCTGCCACACACACACACAGCATCTTCCAGCTACTCCCATTGGGAAAGAGATACAGGAGTATCAGAGCCAGGCTAAGGAACAGCTTCTTTCCATGGGCAGTGAGAATGCTGAATTACTGATGGACTGCTCATACAAACCCTCCATGGCTCTACTATTTATTTAACAATAATATTTATTTATTTTTAAAGTGTATCACTTGTCTGTATATGTGTTGTGTCTGTATGTGTGTTTGCAGTGCTCTGCACTGAGAACTGGAAAAAGTGGTTTCATTGGGTTCCACTTGTACAATCAGATGATAAACTTGAACTTGAACAACAGGTTAGATGAAAAGGGCAGTGGTTTCAAATACAGGTGCTCCAGTATCTCACCTGCAAACTGATTCACTCAAAACAACCACTTAAGATTAATATTAGCACAAGGCAGGCTGATATATTTACAGTCTAGAATGTATTTACCGTCTAGAATGGTGACTGTAAATACACTGTCAACTCCTGAACATACAGCACAATACACATGCCTCTATACCTCAGCGCAAGGTTCAATCAATCTCTTCTGTTGCATTCTGGAAATCAATAAGAATTCAGGAATGCTACAAATAAAAAAAAGGCATTCCAATGTAATCTCGCTTTTAAAAAATGGAACCAAATCCAAGGTTGCAGATGGAACAAGTTTTATTTTCATGAATTTTCACCATAATCTTTACTGGCCTGCTGTAACGTACTTCACATGAGGTCATTCAGTCAAGAAATCCCCTGCAATGCATTTTAACAATGCCATACAAATCGATTCTGAAACATTCTGTATTTTTACACTTCTGTTGCAATTAGCTATCATTTTTCATACATCATAAGAAAAATAAAGTTCTCTTCACACCCCACTCCAATGCTCGTCTTACTATCCTCCACCCAATGCAACAACTTTATTTTTACTTGTTCCAAGTGCCAAAGACTACAAGATCACACAGTAAAAGGAAAGGCAAAAGGTCTGCAAGAGCTATTTAAGTATATTTGATTGGTTGTGTGAAAAGTATTGGTCTTTGAAATCTCGAAGCTGAATCGGTAAGATTGTTATTTTATGCTCTGAGCACAAAATCATCGCTGCTCCTAATTTGGGACAATTCGGGTGACGTGCGCAGCTTTGTCATTGAAAGTTTGGAAAATTTAAATTTGTTTTGTCATCTCCCTTCGTCATCAAGTACTGGTGAAAAATCACTGTGAATAAGTAACATATTCTAATCATAAAACACAATTTTCTGGCTTTATTCAGAACCTTTTTCCAAAACTGAACAGCACGGTAATTCCAAATCTTGTTCCCATTTATATGGCACGTGTTATGCAAAAAAAAAGACCGCATTTAACAAGCACCTAGATTATGGAAGCCTACACAAAAGAGTCTGGAAAAACAACCAACTGAAAAACCTCACAAAGATTAGCGTACACAGAGCCATTGTCATACCCACACTCCTGTTCGGCTCCGAATCATGGGTCCTCTACCGGCATCACCTACGGCTCTTAGAACGCTTCCACCAGCGTTATCACCGCTCCATCCTCAACATTCATTGGAGCGACTTCATCTCCAACATCGAAGTACTCGAGATGGCAGAGGCTGACAGCATCGAATCTACGCTGCTGAAGATCAAACTGCGCTGGGTAGGTCACGTCTCCAGAATGGAGGATCATCGCCTTCCCAAGATCGTGTTCTATGGTGAGCTCTCCACTGGCCACCGTCACAGAGGTGCACCAAAGAAGAGGTACAAGGACTGCCTAAAAAAAGCTCTTGGTGCCTGCCACATTGACCACCTACAGTGGGCTGATATCGCCTCAAACCGTGCATCTTGGTGCCTCACAGTTCGGTGGGCAGCAACCTCCTTTGAAGAAGACCGCAGAGCCCACCTCACTGACAAAAGACAAAGGAGGAAAAACCCAACACCCAACCCCAACCAACCAATTTTCCCTTGCAACCGCTGCAACCGTGTCTGCCTGTCCCGCATCGGACTTGTCAGCCACAAACAAGCCTGCAGCTGACGTGGACATTACCCCTCCATAAATCTTCGTCCGCGAAGACAAGCCAAAGGAAGGAAGACCTTTGAAGGAAAAAGCTGCAGAAACAAAGAGTCAATGCTGAGCAGGTCAAATATCATCCTTGGGGAAAGTGATAGGGTTGACATTTCTGGTCAAAAATCCTTCATCAGGAAAGCCATGCCTCATCTTCTCCCCATGACCACACCCAATTTTCTGCTTGACCCGCTGAGTTGCGTCAGTCCCATTTCCCAGAAACCTGCCCTTCTTTGAAATTTTGCCATGAAGAATTATGCTATAAATAGCCCGAAGAATACAATTACTATGTTGAAAAAAGGCAATTTTCCTCTAATTATTGTGACTCCGTTTATTTTTTTCTTTATTTGCTCTGAAGTTCTTTTCCATGTCGCGACAGTGAAGGGGGAAAATGTTCATCTGAGATTTTTTAAAAATCTTGCATCACAGTATTTTAATGGTCAATGTTCACAAACAGGTGTCTGCAGATCTGTACCTGATAAGCCTCACCACAAAACAACTTTCACCCAGTTGTGCATTTTGGCCCAAAACAAAACCTTTCATGCAACAATTTGCTCCTTTTCCTTCCCGTCTACATGTCGAAAATATAATTTCTATGTTGGATTTAACTTTACAAGGTGCCCAAATGCAAAAAAAAGCAGCAAAAGGTTTTTAAAATTTGATTGATACATGCACCTTAAGTGACATTGCTTTGTTCTGGGTGATTACTTTGTTTTACTGAGAGTTTAATTTTAATTCTCAAACTCTTTGCCAGTTTCAGAATATGAATTTGACTGTGGAAAAAAACAGAATTAAAGAACTAGTTAAAATAACAGTGACCATGAAGCTTTCAAGTTATTATGTGGGATCCAAACTCTTCTGAAAGAGACATCCAGGCCTCTGTATTATCAGGCCATTTTTTAAAAAATGACAGCTTGTATGAGGGGTTGGAGGGTTATGGGCGGAGAGCAGGAGGGAGAAGCTAGTGGAGTTGTTCAAGTGAACCGGCGTGGACTTGAAGGGCCAACATGGCCTGTTTCCACGCCGTAAACAGTTATATGGTTATATGGTATCCCAACTACTCCAGCGATCTGGCACAGTGGTCAATTATGCTCTTTGAATCTGTACTAAACTTTATAACATAGGTGATGCCGGTAGAGGACCCATGATTCGGAGCCGAACAGGAGTGTGGGTATGACAACGGCTCTGTATACGCTAATCTTTGTGAGGTTTTTCAGTTGGTTGTTTTTCCAGACTCTTTTGTGTAGTCTTCCAAAGGTGCTATTTGCCTTGGCGAGTCCGTTGTCTATCTCGTTGTTGATCCTTGCATCCGATGAAATCGTGCAGCCGAGATAGGTAAACTGGTTGATCGTTTTGAGTTTTGTGTGCCCGATGGAGATGTGGGGGTCTGGTAGTCATGGTGGGGAGCTGGCTGATGGGGGACCTCAGTTTTCTTCAGGCTGACTTCCAGGCCAAACATTTTGGCAGTTTCCGCAAAACAGGACGTCAAGCGCTGAAGAGCTGGCTCTGAATGGGCAACTAAAGCGGCATCGTCTGCAAAGAGTAGTTCACGGACAAGTTGCTCTTGTGTCTTGGTGTGAGTTTGCAGGCGCCTCAGATTGAAGAGACTGCCATCCGTGCGGTACTGGATGTAAACAGCGTCTTGATTGTTGAGGTCTTTCATGGTTTGTTTCAGCATCATGCTGAAGAAGATTGAAAAGAGGGTTGGTGCGAGAACGCAGCCTTGCTTCACGCCATTGTTAATGGAGAAGGGTTCAGAGAGCTCATTGCTGTATCTTGACCTTGTTGGTTTTCGTGCAGTTGGATAACCATGTTGAGGAACTTTGGGGGGGCATCCGAGGCGCTCCATCACCAACATCGAAGTACTCGAGATGGCAGAGGCCGACAGCATTGAATCCATGTTGCTGAAGATCCAACTGCGCTGGGTAGGTCACGTCTCCAGAATGGAGGACCATCGCCTTCCCAAGATCATGTTATATGGCAAGCTCTCCACTGGCCACCATGACAGAGGTGCACCAAAGAAGAGGTACAAGGACTGCCTAAAGAAAGCTCTTGGTGCCTGCCACATTGACCACCGCCAGTGGGCTGATATCGCCTCAAACCGTGCATCTTGGCGCCTCACAGTTTGGCAGGCAGCAACCTCCTTTGAAGAAGACTGCAGAGCCCACCTCACTGACAAAAGGCAAAGGAGGAAAAACCCAACACCCAACCCCAACCAACCAATTTTCCCTTGCAACCGTGTCTGCCTGTCCCGCATCGGACTTGTCAGCCACAAACGAGCCTGCAGCTGACGTGGACATTACCCCTCCATAAATCTTCGTCCGCGAAGCCAAGCCAAAGAAAAAAGAAAGGAACTTCATACACTATTAGTACGACAACAGTCCTTGTGAAGAAGTAATATTGCAAACAGTTTCCAGACAAGGTTGGTTATGACCAGTCATATTTATGATGGCTTTCTCCACATGTGACTTATGACTGATACCTGGGGTCAAACATATGGGAATCACCAGGCAGGGGAAGAGCAGGAGAAGAATGTAATGTTATTTTTTTTTTAAATTAACTGTTTTGAAAATATGTCGATATTTGTGAGTTGATATAGGTTTGTTCTTAACATTCCAGATTTTGGATAAAACTGAGGTCCTAATACTTTTGTATCCACTAGTTTCACAACAAGGCTTTTCACATTCTATGTTTCACTGTTTGGATCTTTTTTCCAGGAAGTATTTAGAAATGACCTTTGTATTCTAAACAACTGGCAGATCATCTCTTGGTATACACACTCTGCCGTGTTTATTCAGATCACATTTCACATACCAAAGCTACTGACTGTCAGAATTAAATTATGGCTGTTAACATAACCATCATTCTCACACAATGCCAATTCATTGACAAGGTAATAATCTTAAATTTTCTTAAAATTCACTGTGCTTCAGCCTCATTGCTAACGACTGTGGATGATACAAGTTTGAGTGATGAAGAGAGTATTAATGTTTGAAAATTCATTTCAACAAGATCTTTTAAATCAGGTCACAAGATGCAGGTAACTATTTGGAAAAGAAAAATACTTGTGCTACATTACATTTTATTTGAAGGAAGAAGGGATTCACATCACACGGATGCGTGGAAAATCCATGGTTCACCCTGACAGCAAAAGCTTCCACTACAATATGGAACTGAGCCAACTGCTTTAGATTAAATTAAGGTCTCCTGTTCCAGCTGTTGTTACCATTAGAAAATAAAGGCAGTTTCAGGAAACCAGTCTTTCACCGTGTGCTAATGCCAGCAGTCCAAGATTCATTAAAAAAAAATGGCCAATTCATTCAACAATCATTACCCACAAGCACAAACACAAAAACCTTTGCGTATATAGTCAAAAGACTAAGTCGAGAGAAAATGGGTTGCTTTGATGGACAGCAGGCATTTTGTGCTGATCAATATAAATCGCAATTAATAAGAGCAAAGTTCTGCAGGTATTTCACAGTTGATGAATTCCGTGCAGTAATTCTCATACTTTTTCTTTGTACTCACATACCATCTGTAAGTGGAAAGAAAAAGTTTGAAACCGACTGTTTTAATCGTACCTCATTGACTCATATGCATGGTTTCATAACTCCAAAGGAAATGGGCCAATGGCAATTTTTCTCAAGCAAAATATCTCAGTCACAATTGGGTCCAAAGCAGTGATTCTCAACCTTCCCTTCCCACCCAGATCCCACCTTAAGCAATCCCTAACTAATCACAGAGAACCGATGGCATAAGGATTACTTAAAGTGGGAAGTGAATGGAATGAAAGTTTGAAGACCACTGATCAAGTGCAATGAGGCCCTCCACCAGTAAATTGTTGGACAAGCAAAAAGCAGCTCAGGAAGCTAACCCTGTCTATCCAAGCCTTCAGTTAGTTGATGGAAAGGAAACTGCCACTGTTGAACAATCTACACTTACTCACTCTCCAAATTCAAACAAAGAAGTCAATGAACTGCCTGAAGCCACTGACGGAATCCAAGGAAATTTGGAGTTGGGAGAAAAGCAGAGGGTAACTCGGGGCAATGTTGACACAAAAGCATAGAGCTATAAATCCTATCAATATTGCAATCAGGAGAACAAGCCTCAAGCAGAAGAAACAGAAATAAAATCCATGTAGACCACTAATCACATCACAGTGCAGGACATTAACGTCAAGATAACACATTTGCCCAAAGCTGACTGTGTAATGAGACCAGGAATTTCTCATTGAGGGTAGCATCTGAAACCCAATTTTCCCAGAATATATTTTCTCCTTCATATTAAACAATTAATACACAGGTAGTGATGAAAATAAGTGCAAGTTACACTCCTAATTTGACACCCCAGCTGTCCATTGCATAACGTACAGAATTAATTTGTACTTGTTACAAGGAGTTACTGACTAATGCATTTCAGAGAAAAATAACTATTAATAACCATCCAGAACAACAGATGCGCAAAAGGTGCAGCTTTGATGTGTGTCAACATAATAGCGCTGAAGTTGAGTCAAGGGTCGCGCAATTCCAGATAATTGTGATAATCTGCTGCCTGGCCGTCTCAGTGTGTCCTGTTGGCAACAGTGTTTGTCGAGTTGAGCAAATAATTGTTGGACAAATTATAAGCAGGCCAACATGAAACATGGGAAGGGAATGTCTCATCGATGATGAGACTCTTGGCCAAATGATCCACATACTCATTATTCCGCCATGACAGAATGCCATTCCATGACAGTATGACAGCCTTTTTGCCAAGAGGAACAGCAAAATTTGAAACAAAGAAGGAAATTTACAAACCAACTGTGAAATTCAGCAATGAAATGGAGCTAAAACCGCTGAAAATTTCAAAATTGTCCCCTCTTTCCAGCCATCAATCCTTGGACAAGTAGAGAAGAAACCAGATGAACATCAAGGTCGTTTTGTATGCAGCCCAGCAGTTCAAATGACAAGCCACACACAATGAATGTACAAATGAATGTAGAGTTTATTGTCGTTTATACATAGCATGTATAGATGCAATGTAAGTCTCACTTGCTGCAGGTACACAAACACATTAACAAGAAGTATAATTAAAGAGGTTTTATTGTCATATGGAGCTTTTAGGTGGAGTGCAGTGTGCGCAGTACTGGCCCCACCCTTTACACCCATGGTTCATGTGCCGTGGCCAAGCAAGCTGGGACGTGGCAGCGAGGTCCTTGGGTCGTAGGTTTTATATCGGAGTGACCTTCTCCTATGCAGGTTTCTTACCCGGGCTGGAGGGGCCTGCCTCCCCTCCTAGGTCAGACCATACCTGGTCGCAAATCACCTGTGGACATGGCCTAGGTAAGTTTAATTGGGTTTGCTAACTACCTCTGAGGTAGGTCAGGGACCCGGTTGGATTCTGACGGGGTTGACCGAGTCACACCCTTTCTTACTGCTGTGTAACTTGGGTGTAAAATGTAAAAAGTGAAGGGGAGGCAGCGGCCCCAGCCTCGATAGAGTGAAGCAGGCGGAGGCCCCGGCCTCAGCAGAGTGAAACAGGCGGAGGCCCCAGTCCGGGCAGAAACGAGGCGGCGGCCCCGGTCCGGGCACAGGGAAGGCGGCGGCGGCCCCAGCCCCAGTCTGAGCAGAAGGTAGGTGGCAGAGGCCCCGATCCACGCAAAAGCGAGGGGGGGGCGGTGGCCCCGGCTTTGGCAGAGTGAAGCAGGCGGTGGCCCCGGTCCGGGCAGAAGTGAGGGTGAGGCGGTGGCCCCGGCCTCGGCAGAGTGAAGCAGGCGGTGGCCCCGGTCGGAATCCCCCCAGAGGTCTGGAAGGCTGGCGGCAAAACTCTGCATGCCAAACTGCATGAGTTTTTCAACCTCGGCTGGGACCAAGGAAAGATGGCTCAGGACCTTCGTGATGCCATCATCATCACCCTGTACAAAAACAAAGGCGAGAAATCAGACTGCTCAAACTACAGGGGAATCACGCTGCTCTCCATTGCAGGCAAAATCTTCGCTAGGATTCTCCTAAATAGAATAATACCTAGAGTCGCCGAAAATGTTCTCCCAGAATCACAGTGTGGTTTTCGTGCAAACAGAGGAATGACTGACATGGTCTTTGCCCTCAGACAGCTCCAAGAAAAGTGCAGAGAACAAAACAAAGGACTCTACATCACCTTTGTTGACCTCACCAAAGCCTTCGACACCGTGAGTAGGAAAGGGCTTTGGCAAATACTAGAGCGCCTCGGATGACCCCCAAAGTTCCTCAACATGGTTATCCAACTGCACGAAAACCAACAAGGTCGAGTCAGATACAGCAATGAGCTCTCTGAACCCTTCTCCATTAACAATGGCGTGAAGCAAGGCTGCGTTCTCGCACCAACCCTCTTTTCAATCTTCTTCAGCATGATGCTGAAACAAGCCATGAAAGACCTCAACAATCAAGACGCTGTTTACATCCGGTACCGCATGGGTGGCAGTCTCTTCAATCTGAGGCGCCTGCAAGCTCACACCAAGACACAAGAGCAACTTGTCCGTGAACTACTCTTTGCAGACGATGCCACTTTAGTTGCCCATTCAGAGCCAGCTCTTCAGCGCTTGACGTCCTGTTTTGCGGAAAGTGCCAAAATGTTTGGCCTGGAAGTCAGCCTGAAGAAAACTGAGGTCCTCCATCAGCCAGCTCCCCACCATGACTACCACATCTCCATCGGGCACACAAAACTCAAATCGGTCAACCAGTTTACCTATCTCGGCTGCACCATTTCATCAGATGCAAGAATCGACAACGAGATAGACAACAGACTCACCAAGGCAAATAGCGCCTTTGGAAGACTACACAAAAGAGTCTGGAAAAACAACCAACTGAAAAACTTCACAAAGATTAGCATATACTGAGCCGTTGTCATACCCACACTCCTGTTCGGCTCTGAATCATGGGTCCTTTACCGGCATCACCTACGGCTCCTAGAACGCTTCCACCAGCATTGTCTCCGCTCCATCCTCAACATTCATTGGAGCGACTTCATCTCCAACATCGAAGTACTCGAGATGGCAGAGGCCGACAGCATCGAATTCATGCTGCTGAAGATCCAACTGCTCTGGGTAGGTCACGTCTCCAGAATGGAGGACCATCGCCTTCCCAAGATCGTGTTATATGGCAAGCTCTCCACTGGCCACCATGACAGAGGTGCACCAAAGAAGAGGTACAAGGACTGCCTAAAGAAATCTCTTGGTGCCTGCCACATTGACCATCGCCAGTGGGCTGATATCGCCTCAAACCGTGCATCTTGGCGCCTCACAGTTTGGCGAGCAGCAACCTTCTTTGAAGAAGACCGCAGAGCTCACCTCACTGTCAAAAGACAAAGGAGGAAAAACACAACATCCAACCCCAACCAACCAATTTTCCCTTGCAACCGCTGCAACTGTGTCTGCCTGTCCCGCATCAAACGAGCCTGCAGCTGACGTGGACATTACCCCTCCATAAATCTTCGTTCGCGAAGCCAAGCCAAAGAATTGTCATATACACAAGTACAGTGGACAGATGCACCAAATTCCTACTTGCAGACTGCAAGATGCATCAACTTCAACTGTACAAATTAAAATATGCCAAGACCGATAAAGTGACAATAAATTTAAAAGGAGATCCAGATAAATATGCACAGTTGAAGTCAGTGCAAGAAAAAGTGGTGTTTCAATAGAGCAGCAGGTCTGTTGGCTATCCCAGAGTAGTTTAATGTCAAGGTTTAGGTGGTCCCTGAAGATTCAAGAGCCTGATAGCTGCTGGCAAAGAACTCGGCTAGAAGTTGTTGACTTCAGGCTGGTCGATGTCTTCAATGGAGATGTCAGTGCCTGCCATGGACCTGGTTAGATTTGCCATTTTCTGCAGCATACCATGTTCCTGGGTATTCAAGTTCCCAAAAGAAACAATGAAGCAACCAGTCAGTGTTCTTTCCACAGTACACCTGGACAAGTTTAATCGAGTACTCATTCAGCAACATGCCAAATCTCCTCAAACTCCTTGGAAAATCGAGGCATGGTGTGTGGCTTTTTCACTATTATCTCCATGTGCTGTCCCCAGGAGAACTCCTCCGATAAACAGATACCCAGGAACTTGGAGCTACAACACCCCACCCCCCCCCCTCCAATGTCCCATCAAAGAAATAAGGAGTGTGTTCTCTCAGCTTCCCCTGACTGAAGTCCACAATCAAGCTCTTGGAGTTGCCGATGTCACAAGCAAGATTGTGGTTCTGGCGCCATAGAGGGTCCGATAGATCAGTGGTTAGAGCACTAGTCTTGTAAAGCAGGGGTCGCAAGTTTGTTCCTCGCTGTGGTCTCATTTCTGTGAGGGGGCGCTTGAAGTGACGACTCTGTCTTCCTTACGGTAGACAAAGTTAAAGATTTTCATTTATGTTACATTTTAAATGTATTATTACATGACAATAATGGAACCTTTACGTTTACATAATCGAACTATCGATCTCCATCCAACATTCTGACCATATTCAGCCACCAACAGCTGTGTAATCAACAAAATGTAGAGATAGTGGTGAAGTCCAACGCAGTCACGTGCACAAAAGGAATAGCGCAGAGTAACAAGCAAGCAGCTTCAAGGTTGTGGTGATGGCCTGTGAGAAGGTGACATTGCCGATCTTCATGGATTTGAGTCCATCGATGAAGAAATCAAGGATTCAGCTGCAGTGAGAAGCAGAATCCTAGGTCCCTGGGTTTGGTCATCCGTTTAGATGGTCTGATGAATAGCATGACGTAGGAGCTCTTGTGGTTCATTGCAGAGTGGACGCCCAGTGAGATGGCATCCCCTCTCAATCTTTTTTAAATTAAGATATACAGCATGATAACAGTCCATTTTGGTCCATGAGTCCATGCTGCCCAATTAACCTACAACCCTTAGTACGTTTCGAAAAGTGCCCCTGAGGAAAATCCACGCAGACACAGAGAAACCGTACAAATTCCTTAGACAGCGCATGGATTTGAACCTCGGTCCCGATCGCTGGCGCTGTAACAATGTTGCACTAACTGTGCCCCCCGTTGAGGCGATAGGTGTACTGAAGTGTTTCAAGGTCCCTCCTGAGACAGGGGTTGATTGGTTCCAAAATGGATGCAAATGGTGGTTGTTGAGCCAGGTCACCTTGCTCTTTTTGATGGATTCCCTTTTGAAGCAGGTGGAGTCCTCATACCACACCAGTGAGAGAATGAAAATATATGCAAACACCCCAGCCATTGGTCTGCGCAAGGCTTAAGGAGGAGGCCAGACACAGTACCTGGGTCAGACACTTTGAAGGCCATCCTTTTGTCAGTCTCTGTGACTGGGAGCAATGGTGAAAGAGCATAATTGTTTTCCCTTTTGAAATTAATGTGGAACACATTAAGCTTGAACAGCAATGATGCATCACAGTTGCCAATGCTACCCGGATTCACCTTGTGGGAAGTGACGGGGTTCAAGCCCCGACATTGCTGCAGACCAATCTGTCCAGGATTTCACCCAGAATTGCCTTTTCACATTAGTAATTGGCATCCAGAGATTGTAGCTGGTGTTCCTGAAGAAGTCTGAACAACCTGATTTGAGCACTACAAATTTAATCCATGGCAGGATGCAGATCTCCTGATTCATTCAAGGCTTCAGATCCATGGCAACACTCTCATCCAGACTGAGTAGGGGTACACTCATCCATGCATTTCATGAGGAAAACAGGAAGTATAGCATCTTCAGGCCCTGAACACAGCTCAGTTTACCTACTCTCAGGAGTCACAAAATCCACCTTCTGTTTTCCAAGACAGAGCCTACTGGCGCATAAAGACAGTTTCTTCCCTGCAGCTATCAGGCTCCTGAATGAGCACCATTACGTTGCTCTCATGCTGCTCTTGCTTGGTGTGAATTATCTTCCTTCTGTACATTGTAAACTCTGCTCTTTGCACAGCTGTAAGCAATGTTGCAGAGAGTCTGTTGGCAGAAGAACCCTTCTCCCCATACCAGGTATTTTGTGACAAATAAACTTTGGCCAACTTTCACCAAGAACATGCACCCTGACTACACTTTGAAATGCCACAACATGCACCCCCTGTGCTGCTTCTTCCTGCACAGATGCAGAAAATGAAGAGTGATGGACCAGTCCAAAAAAAAGTCTTTGCAAAGCTGGACTGGGAAAACAGAAGAGTGGTGTTGTGACTATCTGGAGCCAGCAGGCTGGCCCATGTTTTGAGGCGCATGGTCATTGAGGCACAGATTAGTTTCTAATTTGAGATAGCAGAGAGAAAAAGAAATATTCTGAACTATGTTAAGAAAATTTCTTGTGCACCTACCGGTAGTTATTTAGGCTTTGCAACAATTTCCAATAAAACAATCTGACTTGAAGATAAATTAATTACACCTGTTAGGGCGGTTAAATGTCTGCACAAATTATTTTTTCACAATTGTAGCGTGGTGATTCCATTACCAGCTTCTATGCAACCCTCACAAAGCTGTCTGAAGTAGATAGTAATTTCAACCCAATTAGACCACATACTGTTTTTCAATGCAATTTGCTTTGAGGTGAATAGTATTTAATAACTTCACAGTTTTCCCTAAAGCCTTTAATAAGAAACAAGAGTTGCCAACCATTTGATATCCAATATCCTGAATAACTGCTGAATTTCTGAAGGCAACATCCAGATGATTGCCATAACTGATGCATCGGAAGTGTGGGGTTCGACTCCGAGTTGACGCAAAACTGGTACAAAATCCACCAATGCACTAAAGGCACCGTTTTAACATGATAATCTTCCTTGCTATCAGTCAGGCATGTTCACCAAAAGTGACAAGTTTTCACCTGCTAAAGATCATGGTCATAGCACTGCCATGCTGAAACAGAATAGAATTCTGTCAGAAAAAATAATGGTTACAATGCTCACATAATTTGTTCAAAGAGGCTTGTGGATAAAGAAGGGGACAGGAACCAGGGGACTTTGCTCAAGATTCACTGGTGGACATGGTTTGGGTTATGACAAAATATGCAAGAGATGAACTGATCAATAAAAAAAATCATGAAAATGGACAACTTTATCGAAGATTGTAAAATTTAAAGGACATGAAATCATAATCCTGAGTCCTTTCTTCCATTCAAATCTGAGTTCTAGCAGGACAAGCCTAGACACTCCATTAGAAATAGATCCAATATCCAGATTATTTGCATCCATTTCATTTGATTTGTTCACAAACAAGGCTTGATCTTTCATTGCACCGGAGTAACCTGCAGAAATACCCAAGACTTTGGACAGCCACCCACCATTTCAATAGAGAAAACAATACCCTTACAGAACAGTGAGGGGACCAGAGGCCAACACCAGGAAATCTCTCCTTCAGTCCAATGAGCTGTGCAACATTGGGAGGAGAGGTTTTACTTGAACACAGTTGGTCCAAAATTCTTCTGCAAGCGCTGCCAAAAGTTATAAAGCAAGATCATCCCAAAGACCTCTGAATCTTTCACTCCTCAACTCAAACATTTGCATTCAAGAAAATCTTTTCTGCAATGGTAGTAAACGTATACCAAAATAATTTCTTGGATTTAAAGAAAGGTTGAAGTCCCACTTTGATAATTCCTCATTTGCTGTTCTGATAGAATATTTCACCTCTTTCCATTTCCTTCCAACTTGCATGCTTAATATTATTCCTGGCAATTAAATAACATCCACCAGCAGTAGACATTTCCACGGTCAGAACTACAAGTGGCACTGCACACACCAAAACAATCATTAATACAAGCAAAATGAAACAACATTCAAGACCTAAAAGCACTTCACCAAAACATTCGATGTGACATTGATTCATTCTTCACCGTCTTTAAAAGCAGAGAATTACAAAAATAAAGAGAGAAATAAAATCCAAAATGTTTATCATCAAACTTAATGTGCCACAATTTTGCAGCACTTAAACGGAATTGAAATTTCTCAATATTGAGCACGAAGTCTAAAATGAAGCAAGAAAGTTTAAGTAAGGTTT
The DNA here is from genome assembly GCF_036971445.1 of Narcine bancroftii. Taxonomy (NCBI): domain Eukaryota; kingdom Metazoa; phylum Chordata; class Chondrichthyes; order Torpediniformes; family Narcinidae; genus Narcine; species Narcine bancroftii. The sequence continues at coordinate 56,689,741 of NC_091475.1, forward strand.
TATCAGTGAAGAGCTTCCAATCTATAAATAAAAGTACTTGAAAAATGAAGTGTTGTGTGTATTCCAGTGAAGTGCTGACTGAAACCTACACTACAGCTAAATTCAAGACAATTTTTAAGACAGTAATCAGACAGATTGACTGGTTATGAAAGCACACAGGGATGATGCCCAAAACAGCTCAAAGTTGCACAATAGCACAGCTTTCTTTCACACAAAATATTCCATAGTGTGCGGTGCCACCTGGTGGAACCTCAGGACATGGAGGCTCCGAGTCCAAGCAATAACCTTCTCAAAATAATCAAAGTGGGGTCATTTGAAAAATAGCATTCCCAAATCTGGATCAAAATTGATCTGATCAATTAATCCAAGGACCAAAAACTTATAGCAATGAACTGCTGAAGGAACACAGGGAACATCCATGGGTAGAAATGGTCAGTCAACATTTTGTGTCAGGGCCCATTTTCAATCAAGTGGGAAGAGACAGCAGCAAAATGAAGGGGGTGGGGGAGAGGCTAAGAGGTGATAGGGGATTGGACAGAAGGTGAGGAAGGATGGAGACAACCATGAAAATGGAAGAAAGATTAGAACCACGGCCATTAAAGAGAAAGAATCAATGGAACCAGTCAGAGGTAGGTGGGGGGGAGGGGGGGTGGGGTTAGGTGAAATTAGAAAAATAGACCTTTATGCTGTTGGATTCAAGGATGATCAGGAAGAATATGATGTGTTGTTCCTCAACCTTAAGTTTGGCCTCACTCTGGCAATTGATGAATCTGAGAACAGACATGTTAATGTGGGAACGGTGAAGGGATCTAAATAGTTGGCTCCTGGTAGTTCAAGCTTCAACCCAAAGAGGGATTTGGTAACGCAGTCACTGGAGCTACATTTGGCCTGATCAATGACGAGCAGATGCAGTAGATTAGGTTGGACAATCTGCACGCAGAACTCTACCTCACCTGGAAGGTCCGTTTATGTCCCTGAATGGAGGTGAAGGGCAGCGGGAGGGGGTGGGGGAGTTGTAGGGCCAAGTTTTACACTTTTTGAGATCACCGAGAGAAGTGGCTAAGTGGGCAGAAATGTAGGGAGGGGAGGGAAGTGCAGACAAGGAATTTCTCAGAAGATAGATCCCTGCAAAAAAGTGGACAGGACAGGAAGGGATGATGTGCCTGGTGCTGGGGTAAAAACACAAAGCCCTGGAGAAGCTCAGCAGGTCAAACAATGTCCTTTAAGTAGCAATGGTAAAGGTACATAACTGATGTTTTGGGCTTGAGTCCTTCATCAAAGTATGAGAAATCCCGGCAGGCTTCCGAAAAAAGTGTTGGGAAGGGTAAGGGGAGTGGCAGAGGCAAGTGGTGATAGGTGGAGAAAGGAGGGAGGGGGCTGCAGCAACGACGGGCAAGGGGGGAGAGGGATGGCAGGGCAGGTGGAAGATCTGGACAGAGAGAAAAGGGGGAGGGGAAAGAGAAGGCGAGCAGGTTTCATAGAAAGTAGTAAAGCCAATGTTAATGCCATCCAGCGATGCTGGGTGGGTGGGAGTACTCCCCTGACTGGTGCTGGAATTGCGCTGAAGCTGGTAGAAGTGTCGGAGCGAACATTAAATGCAGATGCTGGTGAGGTGGAAAGCAAGGACAAAAGGGATGCTATCCTTGTTCTGCCTGGGAAGTGGGTGAAGGCAGAAATATGAGGGGAAAAATATATGGGCACAGGCTTTATCAATAACCGTAGAGGAGGAATCCATGATAAAGAGAAAGATGGTTCAGACATTCTGGAGTTCAAGGCCTCATTCTAGTAACAGAGGTGGAGGAATTGGGAAGAATCCCTTCCAAGAATTGGGACTCTTTCCACTCCATTATCTCACATTTTCCCCATCAGTTCTATCATGTAGATTCTGTACAAAACAGTCTCATCTGAATCATCCATCCTGCGGAGTACAGAGCCTGATTATTTATAGCCCCATTTCTAGACTGACATTGCAAGGTCCATATCACAGGCATCATCCATTGGCCATTGAAAATAATTAGTGGAAGGGAGCTCGAATGGTTTAATGAACCAAATCAATGAAAGAAATTTGATCTCGCAAAATAGCAGATTAGCTGCAAAAGGCCAAATCCTGTCTCTGTTTCATGCATTGTTGACAAATCTGCCTCTCCTTTGACACAATCCACTGAGGGAACTTTTCCAAATCCGGGAAACAAACCGAGCTGCATGGGCTCATGAACTTGGGTCCACCTTCTCTGATTCATCAACTGCAAGTTCCTGTTTGCATCTTCTGAATGAAATTCTTCACTTTTGTGATCCACAAAGGACACCTGACAAGGGGAGAATGCCTTCTGGTTGAAAAGTATGCGGGCCTCTTAGAATCGACTGAAATGGTGTCGAGAACTCGAGCTTGTGAATCACAGAGGTGCGAAGAATGAATCTCCAAGATGGAGTAATGCCAACTTTCAGCTCATCAGATCCAAAAAGAAGAGAACATTAGGAATAAAAGGTGAAGCTGTTATCCAAGAGCATGCAAGAGACCTGCACTAATTCAGAGTAGTTTTGTTCAAGTCAATAACCAAAATATGTCAACACATCGATACACAAAAACTTCAATGGCTGTCAATATATAATGAGTTAGCATCACACTTGCCACTGAAAATCATGCCTCAACACTTACACCATACAAATCAAGGAAATCATCAATATAAACATGCACATTCTTAGTTACATCTCCAATCCAATTAAAAGCAAAACATTTTTAAGGAGATCTCAGAAGCACCCACCTCTCTTCCTTTGTGTGTGACCAAAGCAGCAAGTGGTTTGGCATAGAACCTGCTGTAGGAAAATCCCAGACAACCATACATGCTATTAGCTGTCAGCTTCAAGGCTTTTTGTCTGATGTCATACTGGAAAAGAAGGCAAAAATCACTAGCAATTTGACGTTCGCGCATCTTGAAAATATCAAGGATTAAAACGTCGTTTAGAAGCTGATGAAGAGGTTCATCTTCACTGTTCACAGGTGCTAAGTTCCAACCAGATTGTCTTTTTGAACCAGGAACCAGGATGAGATTTAATAATTATTAATCCCATTAAGAATAAGTGATAAACAATTAACAGATTATTAGTGATGCTTAATTCATTGCTGAAAGGTATTCAATATTTCTTACAAGGAAACATCTTCAAGAAGGACATTATAAATGTTAAACTGGTTCAGTGTTTCCCCCCAAGACAAATCACCCTCAAAATGCTACTGTGAAGTGATACATCAGAAACATAGCCAGAACTGTCACATTACTAAAGCAACAATCTGACTAACATTTTTATGTATCATTACATTCCTGACCATGATACAGTTCAGCTTTTATTGCCCGCCCAAGTTGCCAGTGATAAATAAGTGCAGGGGCTCGTCCAGCTTTAAAGCTTGCCATTAATTGAGGTAACATTAAAAATTACTGTGATGGGGAGAAGGAAAGAGAGAGCGATGTAATTTTTAAAACCAGTTGCTCTCTCTTGCAAATATCTGGCAAGTTGGAGGCTTCAGTTACTTATTTCCTACCCTGCCCCCACACAAAGACGAGAGAAGTGGCCACTAAATGCATGGAGATTTTAAGGAAGTAAAAAGCCTTTAAGTGCTGGAACCATTGTGGGTAAAACCTTGCTACCAATTGTTACTTGCAATTTATATTTAAAACGGTGCAATTTTGTGCATTTTAAAGCAGCACTGTAAAAAAAACCCAGCTTTTATACGGTGTGCCTCAGATAAAAAAACGATTACAAGTCACCAACTTCAATACCCCTCCACCCCTCTGAGGGAGGAATTTCAACAATCCCAAATCCATGACATGACAAAAGCAAATTGTTATGAATAATAATGTATTCTGCACAAAAATCTCATCTCTTCAAAGAACCTTTGCATTCTTAGCATCATCTGCAGCTTCATTTGTGTACCAACACGTATTTTTAAAAAATTCAAAAAAGGTAAAAATGAGTGTCATCCAGCGAGTTAAATTGAATAGGTATTCTTCTAATCTTCCAACCAGCTTTTCCCTTCCATTTGCAGAACATTGTTACTGTGCAGAGATTTTAGATTTATTGTCAGAGTACATACATGACATCACATACACCCCTGAGATTCCTTTTTCCCTGCAGGCGCAGAATTACCACTAATTGGTCATGTAAACTGTACACAACATAAACATGTAAACAAAGAACTGTAAATAAGATAACGAATGTAAACAAAATGGCTGTGAAATTCAGAGAGAACAAAAATCAATAAAGTGCACAAATAAGCCTCTGATTGAGTTTGTTGTTGTTGAGGAGGAGTCTGATAGTGGAGGGGTACAGCTGTATCTGAATCTGGTGGTGCATGTCAGTAAGAACAGAGCGTGTGCTGGGTGGTGTGGGTCTTTGATGATTGCTATGGCTCTCCAACGGTAGTGTTCCCTGCAGATGTCCTCAATAGTGGGGTGAGGGTTTTGCCTGTGATGTCCTGGGCTGTGTCCACTACCTTTTGTTCCCATACCAGACCCTGATGCAGCCGGTCAGCATACGTTCCACCAAACCTCTGTAGAAATTTGCCAGGGTTTCTGGTGTCATCGCAAACCTCCGCAAAATCCTGAGGAAGTAGTGGCTCTGGTGTGCTTTCTTCACGATGCCATTGGTGTGTTGGGTCCAGGAAAGATCCTCTGAGATAGTGACTCCCAAGAACTTAAATTTGCTCACCCTGTCCCAATGATCACTGGATTGTATATCTCTGGTTTTCCTTTCCTGAATTCAACAAACAGCTCCTTCGTTTTGGTGACATTAAGTGCAAGGTTGTTGTTGAACCATTCAGCCAAGTGTTCAGTTTCCATCCTGTAGGCTGACTCATCCCCTTCCTTTATACAACCCATTACTGTTGTATCATCTTTCATTGCATCAGTCAACACTTGAACACTCCTGACCTATCAAATCTTCTTTTTCAAAGAGCTGGCAAATCCCCCCTCCTCTTCCGCCATGCTCCCTTAATGGAAGAGGCAGACTGTAAATGCTGAAATCTGAAGCCAAATACACCCTTCCGGAAGAACTCAATGGGTCGAACAGCATGAGCAGGAGAAAAAGAACAGTCGATGTTGTTGGCCGGAACCTTTCATCAGGACCAAACAATGACCTGAGGAGCAACTGTTTCCACTCAGAGAGTAGTCCGTATCTGGAACTTGCCCCAGAGGAAGCTATAGATGTGGGTCACTTCACTCCCATTCTCCTCAGAGTCACTACATTCTCTCTCAAGCATCGTAGTTTGTCGTTTTCCAAACTATTATAACAAGGTCTAAAGTGTAAACACTGAACAGTGCCAAGTTAAGACCTCTATCAGGTATAAGAAAATCCCCAGTTTTTCCCTCACCAAAACTCCATAGTCTTCTCAGTGGAGCAGGCGACTCCATCCATTATTTAGACAAAATTCTACCCTAGCCTCAATGAGAGACTGTGGCTGGGTTTTTCATTTGAAAATAACAATGTTCCTGGAAATTGCAAGGAAACATCTGTGAAACTGGCAGCATGCTAACACTTGGCCGACAACAAGTTCCGAGTTTCCATGAATGAGCAAAGGTTGCTGTCAGCCGATCACCTCGTGACAGCTGACTACACTATGACACCACCACCACCACAGGAAATCATGGACTTTAACCAGCACACATGCTGGGGAACCTGCTCAAGGCTGATGCCAAGAGAATGCATCATACCTCATGGAAGACCCTTCAGCCCAAGTTGGCACTCTGGGCTGGCCCCATTTTCCTGCATTTGGTCCTTCTCCTTCCCAGTCCTTCCCATCCCTCCATCTGACCGCACGCCTGTTAATCATACTGATTGTACCCCCATCTATCCCTTCCTCCAGCAGCCTGCAGCAGATACGGACTCCCCACTAAGCAAAAATATTGCTCCTCAGGTCACAGTTTGGCCCTGAAAAAGGGTTCCAGCCTGCAACATCAGCCATTTGACATGGGCGGCAGGATTGGCATAGGGGTTAGCGCAACACCATTACAGCACCAGGGTTTGAATCCCATGCTGTCTGTCAAAACATTGTAAGTTAACTGGGTGTAATTGGCCAGCATGGGCTCAAGGGCTGAAATGGCCTATTACTGTGCTGTATGTCTACATTATTTTTTTTAATTCTTTTTCTCCCACAGATGCTGCTTGATCCGTTGAGCACCTCCAGAAGAGGGCACTTGGCTTCAGTATCCAGCATCTGAAGACTCCCGTTTGTCTCCTCTTCAATCTCTCCCCTCTCACCTGAAACCACGCCAATCTCTCCCCTCTCCCCTGAAACCCATGCGCTCCAGTTATGGAATCAATTCGAAATAGAGTGTGAGTGATTAGTTCATCTAGGCACCTTATGATTTAATAAAATTCTGAAACGTCACTCCTTCGCTTCCTGTGCTCGAGGGAATAAAGACCCAGCCTATCCAACCTCTCTCTCTCAACAACTCAAGCCCTCGTGTCCTGCCAACGTGTGAATGAATGTCCAGTGCGGACATTCCAAATTATTGATATAAATCCTACAACCAGGAATCCGTAGCTGCACACAGTATTCCAAGAGCGGCCTCACCAATGCGATGAAGGGAGTGTGGCTGTGAGGGAAATGTTATTTTGGTTAAACTAATTATTTATTATTGTTCGAACATAACTTTATAGCTTTAAATGTTTTTGAAGGTCAAAAAAACATTGACCTGGCCAGTTCCAAGGCAGTCAGGGGACAAGATTTCGACAGTTGCCAATTTTTCTCCCCCCCCCACCTTTTTTCTCAGCAGAATTGCTTTCTCTGCCACACACACGTGACACGTACTGATGCAGACCAAGGCCTCATGATGTAGATGGCTTTGCCCCTTAGGTTCTCCTTGACAGAAATATTGGAAGAACATAAAATGTGCCTTAGAAAGCAATGTCAAGCATGGGCAGCTGGAATCAGGGTCAACATAGTCAAGGTTAAATATCGAGAGAACAACCAGTTAAAGGAGATGATTGTGGTCTTCAGGAGGATGAAGGTCAACCTCTCTCCACAACACATCAATGGTCTGTCGCAGAGAGTGGAAAGCACAAAGATGCTTGGTGTGCATGTAAGGGTTGACCTATTTTGGACTCACACCACCACCTCCCGAGTCAGAAAGGTGCAGCTGAGCCTACACTTCCTAAGGAGGTTAAGGAGGGCAAGGCTACTGGCCCTCATCTTGAAGACATTTGACAGGCACACAATTGAGTGTCGTGTCAGGCTACATCATTGTGTGGGGTGGTAGCTGCAAAGCATCAGGGTGGAAGTCAATACAGAGAATCATCAAAATGTCTGAGAAGATCACTGGGGTCTCCTTTTCCTCTAATGATGACATTCACCGGGAGCACTGCTTAAAAAGAGCTCAAATAATTATGAAGGACCCTTTCCATCCAACACACAGTATCTTTAACCTACTACCATCAGGAAGCAGGTGCAGGAACAACAAAATCAGGACTGCCAGGCTGGAAAATAGCGTCTTTCTGCAGTTTGGGAGATTGAGGAACATATAATCTTGCAACAGCAAATCATGCCAAAATATTTATAAAAAAATATATTTCAATAATATCTTTATGTATCTGTGATTATTTTGTGCTGTATATTGCACGTATGCACACGTGCGTATGCACTGTGGTGCGGAGAAATGCTGTTTCGCCTGATTTTATGTGTAGTCAGATTATAAACTAACTTGAACCAGATATTATTACTGGGCAAAACAAACTCAAAATCAATTTTTGTGTCCTCAGTGATTAACTGTATTGGGAAGGGTTGTGGCTGCCCCCTACCACGTTGGAGGACACACCAGCTGCCAATCAAGATTTGGTTCCGCCCAACCCATTAGGGCACACCTTGCTGTTGGACCCGTGTAAATTACCTGGACTAGGTAATTTAGCCTTCCTGCACTTGGTCTTGGGCCATTGGCTGTTGTAATTGGATTAACCCTCTTGGCACTGAGCCAATGGATCCTGCTAACAGCCTAGGCCATGTGTTCTTTGTTCTCACTCCTTGCCAGATTGGGACTAACCTGCTTCACTATAAGCCTAGAAATGTGGAAGGACACTAGAGAAACTTAGTAAGATATGCACTTAGTATCCCTTGTAGCATCGAGCCGTGCCTGCACTGAGTCAAGGGGTGGTGGGCCATCGTAGTGATTTTTCCTTGATCATTGTATGTACTGGTTCATTGTGTGTATATTTTGTTCCCATGCTATTTTCATGAAGTTTGTTATTAATTGTCCGCTATTACTTTCCCACGGCTGTTGTGTGTGTGTATGTGTGTGTGTGGTGTGGGGGGGGGGGTGCGTGTGGGGGGTGTGAGCGTGGGGTGTATGTGTGGGGTGTGTTTTTTTTTTACATCTGTTACCATTTACCACATTTCCCTTCTGTAAATAAAATCCTTCCCCATCAAAACTGTGCCCAGATTCCTTGCCTTTGAGACCTACCAAATCAGTTTCTTCACTCACAACACCTCATTATTTCGCTGGTCAAACCTAAAAATTGTGACATTTGAAAACAATGCGTAAGCACATCTTAAATCCACAGTTTTGCCATCTCAATTGTTAAATATTTTTTCCACCAACCACCCCCCCTCCCCGGGAAAAAAGAACATTAGAAAGAGGTGGATAATTACCTGCAAATAGAGATCTGAATTTAAATCTGGTTGTTTCATCAGGTTCTTCACTTGCCGTCGCCTCTCCACCAATTTCCGGATTTCCTTCGGTAGGACACCCATCTCCTGATCTTGGTCTGGGATTTCAGGAATTTCTTCCAGTTCACCGCCCTTTGGGAAAGAAGGTGAAGAGTATAGGTCAGATGGGATGCTGCCAAACCTTAATGCCTGCAGTCCTTCTGGCTTGCTGAAACCAGATCCAGGTATGGAGAGTCTGAGAATTCTCCTGCCAAGTTAGGCACAGACTAGATGGGCCTAATTTAATGAAAAATCTATTGTAATTGACTTAAAATCATAGAACATTACAGTGCAGAAACAGGCCCCTTGCTGCACTTTTTAAACAGGTGACTCAGGACAGACCACTGTTGGCCCAGATACTCAGTTGGTTAGTTGTGCTCAGTTTTGAGCCATGGGTCAAATCATGGAACTATCCAACCTCCAGCTCCTCTTGGAGTTCCACATCCACAAGTTGGAGGTAGGAGGTGGTGGCCAATGAAGTATGAACATGAAACAGTCTATTAATGTTTCAAATCTTGTACTTGCTGCACTAGAGTTGACGAGGAGTGAATAGTCCCATTGCTTCAAGTGCCAACAAAACTGGTCTAAGTATTTTCAGTGAAGAGATTTTCCAATGGAATTTCATCAACTATCAAAGCACTTATTAAAATCAATACCATTCTGGGTCAACAATATCAGCAAAAACACACTAAATATGCAATATAGCAGAACATGTATTTTTTGAAGGTTGTTTCAAATGTAACCTCAGTAATAAAGAAAGCCTCTACTTCCTCAGGAGTTTGCGGAGGAGCTAGTGGAGTTGTTCAAGTGAACCAGTACAGACTTGAAGGGCTGACATGGCCTGTTTCCATGCTGTAAATGGTTATATGGTTAACCTTAAAAAATTAGTTACAATAGAATTGAAGTGTACAACAGAATATAAACAGTAGTGATAAATAAATAAAAGTTAATAAGCAATAGAAAAAGCTAGAAATATGAAGTAAAAGCAAACAGTGTTGGAAATATTGATGGTCAGGAATCAGGTAAGAGAGATAGCTTCGAAAAAAAAATGCAGACGTGCCTTAAAAAAAATCTTCATCTTTTCACACAAATTATCTGATTCCAGTTAAACTTAAATGCAGCACTTGGGTATTTGTAAGCAATAAGCCAAGATCTTGAATCTGTGAATTTCTCAAGAAAGGATTTCCAAATAACAATAGTCTTGTATCTGAAAAACTCGTGTGGCCATTGTAGTGCAAGATGAACAGCTCCATTATTCACATGGGTCTTCACTTTTGAACTGGATCATTTTTGTTGCAAGGAAGGTGTTGCAGGAAGTGAGTATTCAGGGAAGTGTTAGGGGAGAATGTTCATTCAGTGAGCTGCGCTTTTTCCTAAATAGTCTCGAGCCTTTTAAGTGTTGATAAAGTTCTTCGCACCAAGCAGCTGGGAAACTGCGGTCTTCTTTGTGGATGGGAAGGCCTTGGGAAATCAGGGGGAAAGCCAACAGAAGCATCCAGCTTTTGACCTTCTCTTGTGGCACTGGTGTTTTTGTGGCCAGATTAAGTGCTCAATTTAGAAAGTAAAACACGAAAGTCTGCAGACACCGTGGGTGAAGCAAAAACACAATGCTTGAGAAACTCAGCTGGTCAAACAGTGTCCTTTACATAGCAAAAAATAAAAATGCATAACTGACATTTCAGGTTTGAGTCTTGATCATACCTTGATGAAGGGCTCAAGCTCATTGTGTTTTTGCTTGATTAATAAAGTTCTTTTCAACCATATATTTTTCCTGATAGGTTTTTATATTTCTGCAAACAGGAGTTTAAAAAAATGAACAGAAATTTATGTCCAAAATGCTGGGACCAAGCCATTTTGCCTCACTTGATGTTCTGACTTCAAACCACACTCTCAGTGCGAACTTCACATTTTATGGGATTTGCGTCCTTCATCTGAGCTTCCCAATTCTTTATAAAAAGCTATTCCCTGACAAACTCAAAGATCCAAGTTTGCTTATGGCAGACAGTCAAAGTGAAATGTGAGGGGCAAGAGAAAACTCGTTAACTGGGCAGAAGAAGCAGTTCTGATGGGTCTCAAAGGCAAGGACTCTGGACACCAGTTTTGGTAGCAAAGGATTTTATTAACGGAAGGAAAAACATGGGAGAATGGGAACAGTTGCAACACACATACACTTTACAGCAGCCATGGGGAAAAAAGGTAGTGGCAGTAAAATAATGTGCGCAGTTTATTAGCGATCGTGGGAAAAAGTTAGTAAGCGATTAAACACACTCACAGGCGACTAATAACGAATGTGAGAACAAATTGCAAACACACACAAACAACCAACGTGACAGCCATGACCCTTCCCAATACGCTGGCCATCACACCTTGAAGCAACCAAGTAAAAAAAATAATAGCAGTAACAATGTAGGTGCTGTCTCGGTGCAGGAGCAGTGGAGATTTAAAAGTTAATAAGCAATAAAGCCACATTGGCAGCACCTCCTAAATGCATGACCTCAGCTGGGCCAACAGCTGAGAGCAAATCGAGAACGCCCCACCACCAGAAGCTTCCCTCAAAGATGTACATCAACCTGCTCGGATAGACATGTGATGTCTATGAATGGGCACTATAAACAAGAAGATTTTGCAGTTTACTTCCTGGTCAATCTCTTCCAAAGTTCAAACATTGATCCTACCTCCAGATCCCTCTGAGAATTTGAGGCAGCTCTTTCGACAGTGGTGAAACAGATATTGAATTCTTGAATGATTGAGGGGTACAAGCTATTGAAGTCAAGCAGCAATATAAACTTATCGTAGAAGCCTGGGAAAAAAGAAAGTTCAGATCAGTGATAAGCATCCTACTCCTTTCTGATCAGTCAGACGAATGAAGTTGAGGAACAAATCAGACAGAGGGACTGAGCACCTTGTATGCCATTATCAGGATAGAGATGAGAAACCTATATCTGATTGTAGTTGGAATTGGGAGATTCATCCAAGTGAGAAATTCAAGTAAAGGGCAGGTTAATGTTCTGCATTTGGAGCCAGCGAACGCGAGGGTGCAGAACTGGTTTCAAATCTTGTGCTGTCTGTCAGGACCCTGTCCATTCTTCCCGTGTCTGCAAAGCAGCATGGGAGTGGAAAGTTAATTGGCCGCATGGGAGTATTCAGGCAGCAGAGGCTTGTGGGCAGAAGGGATTATTTCTGTGCTGTATAGCCAAAATGTAAAATAAAACTACTTTCCTCTTTCCCCGTTCTGACAAAGGGTCACTGCTCTGAAATATTAATTGCCCGACCTGCTGCATGGTGCCAGCATTTGCAGTTTTATGATAAGTGGATAAATTCTTGACAAGCAAGGGGGGGGCAGAAGGTTACAGAGGTTACAGCTGGGGTTACAGCTAGATCCACCTTAATGTTATTGAACAGAGAAGGCTTAAGAGGCCAAGAGGCAAACTACCATACATCATTAATCTGTTCATTTGCAAATCCTTCAGCTGCATCTTAACCCAGCTTTCTGGAAAAAAAAGAGGGAAGTGGTGAAAATCAGATGCAAGAAGAAAAAGTGAGGTTGAGAAGGGGAAGTGTGGTTTTATTTCCACATACCAACTTTTGGTTCCAAAACCAAGCCACCAGAATAGGCTGCCTTTCGTCGACATTTCTTCATTCTCGTCGCATTTCCATCTCCACCATCAAAGTGCTCCTCTTCGTCGTGAACCTGAAAGTCCAAGAGTCAAACCATGTCCACGGTGCTGTCTGTGAGTATCCACTACATTTCTGTCAGTGCCTCAGAAATATCATTGTCAGCAAACAGATTCACATGTCCAAAGAGGCATTGAGGGCAGGGCTATGCAAACACAAACACAGGTTCTTCCTTGAACAACTATTGCCACTTGTGAGCAAACCGGTTTAGTTTCGGAAAGTTTGAAAAAGTCCGTTTTGGTAAACTGTGCCAGAAAAAAATCATTATCTCCTTGAAATACAAGTGCAGATCCGAGCACCGACAGACAATCAAAAAAAAATTGCATAGAAACGTAGCAAAGGGGAGGGGGGAAATTCAGGAAATTGGGCTAATTTTTTTTTTTAAATCAGTTTTTCCGACACTTTCAAAATTTTTGAAAGCTCATCAGATCTCTAATTTTACAATTCCAGTTATTTACCCTGTCCACTCAGCTGTCTCACTGTATCTAGAATTTTACTGCAGCATTGACATCCAATTGTCTTCACACGAAATTGCCCGTCAATTGAAAATAGATTAATTCAGCCAGATTTCAGTATTCAAGTGATCTGTCACTGAAAGCACACTATAGCAGAATTATACAGGCACAGAAATAAAATATATACAGCATCCAACCACCCTCTAATATTAATTGCAACTCTGATTATTTGATCATAAGCTACTTCAATTCACATTAAGCACAGAAACCACTGCCTCAGAGACTAAAAGAATCGTCCAACCCCGGCCACACACTCTTCCACCTCCTCTCGCCAGGAAAAAGATCCACAACTGTGAGATCACACACCACCAGATACAAGGACAGTTTCTTTCTTGCCTTTATCAGGCTCAAATCAATGCCAAACAATAAAATTATGCCTTTGCTCCAAATCATCTGATCTCCCTTTCGTTCTGCATTTTAATTGTTGATTCGTGAAACAACATTCACTGATCTGCTCACAGAAGGACATTCTTGATACCTGAGACGATAACCTCCTCACTGTAGCAGTCAGGAATGGACGCATTAACTTCTGTTCTTTGTGGGAATGGTTGCATTGTGATTCTGATATTGAACTGGTAAAATCCAGGAGAGTGACCTGGGGATGAATTGAAACCCACCATAATATCAAAGGCAATTAAATTGGTTTAACTTAACAAGTCCATGAGAAACAGCTTGCATATTTGCTACCCGCCACCAGGTGGGTACCAGCATCTGCTCGCAAGCCCTGAAGTAAATCTCTCAACTGTACCAAGAAAATCTGCAGATGCTGGAGAAACTCAGCAGGCCACGCCGAGTTTCAGGCCTGAGCCTCTCCAAGACGCCCTTGTCCCCTCGTCCCGTCCCACAAATATCCTCCATGGTCCCTCATCCCATGACCGCAAGAAGTGCTGCACTTGCACCGACATCTCCTCCCTCATCACCATTCGGTCCAAATAGTCCTTCCAACAAGCCACGCTTCTCCTGTAAATCTGCAGGGGACATTTACTGCATCTAGTGTTCGTGATGTGGTTTCCTCTGCATCGGACTGGACGCCGATTGAGAGATAATTTCATCAAGATTCTTCGTTATCTGCTGCGACAGCAAACGTCTCCCAGTGACCAAATATTTTAATGGAACAAACAATCGCCTCACAATGGTGACATGTTTGCATCATGGCCAAATTGAGGCCACCTGCAAAATGGAGGAACACCTTGTATTCCATCTCCGCACTCTCCAGCCAGACAGCATCAATATCAACCTCCAATTTCCAGTCACCTCAGGACTATTTCTCTCATCCTTGTCTCCCTTCCTCCAGCTCCCCCCTTCTCTTTGTCCTCTCCCATAATTTCTTAGTCACATTCTCTTCTACCCTCTCGCCTGTACCCACTCATTACCTGTTACCTATGCTCCTCCCCCTTCCCCCATCTCCTCTTTATTCAGACACCTGTCTGATTATCCACATTTCTGACAAAGGCCTTGCCCGAAATATTAATTGTCCTTCACTTCCTGTGGATGCTGCATGACCTGCTGAGTTTCTTCAGCATTTGTGGATTGCACTGACCTTTGTCGTTTGCAGGCTTCCTTGTCTAACTGATTGGAGTAAGGACTTCAGAATGCTTGCACAGAAGCTTGCTTTCACACAAGATTCTTTTCTGTCTGACAGCTGCATCAAATAGGAGCCAGATCCAGCAACACAATCCTGTTCATACACAAGATATTGTGGCCCCTCGCTCCACCACAACCTAGCTCTTCATGGCTTCTATATCCTTCACCCCCACCATTATCATTAAACCCAAGAATTAGTCCAATCATGCCAATCCCATTATACTGTAGGAACAGAGTAATAGCTCAGCTACTGGCCTTTTTATGCCTGCACCACAATTTATTAAGATCATAGTTTACCTCTCATCTCCAAGGCTATTTTCCACCATTCATCCAATGTCCAAAAAGATAACGATCTGTCTTGCATATATCCAATTACAGTCATACAGCATAGAAACAGTCCCCTTGGCCTGACAGATCTGTGCAAATCGACATGTCCGTGAATGCTGATCCCGTGTGCTCACATTTGGCCTCGATCCTTCTTTTCCTTTCCAATCCATATACCTGCCAATCACTATGGCTTCACAACCCCATTTTGATAGAGAATTCTGAAGTTATTACCCAACGTGCGAACAAATCCCTTCTCATCCCTGTTCCAAATGCCATTGCCTCACTTTGAAAGATGGTTCTCGATGTCAAAGCCAAGGCAAACATCAACCCTGGATCTACCCTGTCAGCTGAATGGTCATTCCTTCTCAAGCCTGAAAACAGCCCATTAATTCTTTTGTTTGTTTTATGCCCATTAACCAATCCTCAATTCATAGCTGTACATTACCTCAAAAAACATACGCTTTTAATCCCTTTCATGGCATTCTGAAATCCAAATTCATTGCACCAACTGATTTACCCTCATCTCTGTTGGCTGTTAATATCTCAAAAATATTAAACAAATTTTTCAAACACTATTTCCCTTCCATAAATGACCCAACTTTGCCCAACCCTTTTATTGCAACTGCTACCACTTCCCCATTTGTAGATTCCATTTTTTTTCCCCCGTTACTAAAGTCTGTCTAACTGGTGTCCTTTCTCACCATGTGGGGCAGCGCCGTTAGTGTAGTTGTTAGCGCAATGATGTAACAGCGCCAGAAACCAGGGGTCGAATCGTGCACTATCTGCAAAGAGTTTGTACGTTCTTCCCGTGTCTGCATAGGGTTTCTTCTGGGGGGGGGGGGGGGGCTTCGGCTACCTCCCACCGTTCAAATCGCAAGGGGGGTTATGTCAATTAGATGTAACTGGAAACTGGACGGCATGGGCTCCTGGGCTGAAATGGCCTATTGTCTAAAGTTTTTAAAAATCTCAATTTTTAAAACAGTAGAGTTAGTTACTCCAACTGTCTTGTTGGTGAACCAGTCCTGTACTTTAATATTTTAGAAGGTACATTCATTGTCATCTCCTTCTGAAACTGAAAATTAAGACTCTGGAAGATTTATCACTTTTCAGTCCCATTAATTTCTCCAGTGTTAAATTTCTTCACACTCATCTTGCGGTTTTCCACGATTTGCCGATTTTCTCTTTTTTTCTTTTCAGAGACAAAATACGTTTAATTTCTCTGCCTTTTCTTTCTTTTCCAGTAGTTCCTCAGTTCGCTGTTCCAGGTCCATTCATCTTCTTGGAACTTGGAATCGAGGAGGTTTGCTGCGCACAATTCCTCAAATAATAAAGCTAGAAATGCCCCCGTGCAGGAACAATATAATTGATGTGCAAATTCAAAGCAGAGCAAGTCTCAGACTACCACTGACATTCAAAGGTATTAAACATAGAATCCCTTGCCAGCAACAACAATAATCAGGAATTTCATGAGCCAATCACATAAACAACGTGCTGTCTTCAAACCGATTACTAGGTGACAGGTGAGTCATTTTCCCATCCATAATATATTTACAATAGAATGTGCTCGACACACCAGTGTGGCTGAAAGATCACTCATGAAGCTCGGTTACCTACCACCAGAGATGGTGTGCGCACCATTTACACAATGCCATCAACAATACACCAAGGATTCCACAACAGGATTTGCAGCCTCAACACACAGGCCAGGAAGCAGCAGCATGGAAACAATGGGACCAAGTTGGTGGACGTCACAAAATTAGCGGGCATGGTGGATTGTCTGGGCAATTGCCAGAGGTTACAGAGGGCCATTGATAGGATACAGAGCTGGTCTGAGAAGTGGCACATGGAGTTTAATCTGGAAAAGTGCAAAGTGTTTCATTTTGGTAGGTTAAATTTGAAGGCAGAATACGATGTTAATGGGAGGACTCTGAGCAGTGTGGATCAACTGAGAGACCTTGGGGGTCTGTGTCCATGAGACATTCAAAGCTGCTGCACCAGTCGATAGTTTTGTTAAGAGGACAAATGGTGTGTTGACCATTAATCATGGGATTGAGTTCAAGAGCTGTAAGGTAACGTTACAGCTGCAGAAGGCCTTGGACCCCACTTGGAATACTGCATCACCTCAGGACAGGAAGAGTGTGAATGCTGTAGATGGGGTGCAAGAATGTTGCCTGGATTGGAGAGCATGCCTAATGAGGATAGTCTGAGTGAACTTGGATCCATTCTCCTTGATGCGATGGAGGATGAGGAGAGACCTGATGGAGGTGTTGAAGATGATCAGAGGAATTGATTGCGTGGATGGCAAGTGGCTTTTTCCCTGGGCTGAAATAGCCAACGTGAGAGGCCATATATAAAAGTGCTTGTGTGTAAGCACAGGGGAATGCAAGATTTTTTTTTAATTCGGAGAATGGTGGGTGCATGGAATGTTGGCGGCGGCAGGTATAAAGGACCTTTTAAGGAACTGTTAGATAGGTACAAAGAACTGAGAAAATAGAGGGCTATAGAATTTTGAGGCAGCTCTTAGATAAAGTTATTAGGGTGGCACAACATTGAGGGCCAAAGGGCCTGAACCGTGCTGCAGATCGCTAGGTTGTACACAATACCCCTCCAAGTCACATCCTATCCTAACTTGGCAATACATCACTGTTCCTGAAACTCAGCAATTCAAAGCATCAGTCTTCGAAAGACCAATTGGGCAATAAATACTGACCTCACCAGCCTTTGGAAAAAAAAAATGGAAGCATTCACTAAAATTATGGAATGGCATTTCAAGGCACCAAATCCTTTCTGGCACACCCCAACAGCCACACCAAGATGACACCATACAGTGAGAATATTGGATGCAACTGCTGGAGTACTCACATGATCCTGCACATGCTTCTTGAAAGTCGGCTTGTCAGGTACAATGTAGTTCTTTTCATGGAATGCATGTAGCAGCAAATATTCATTTCTCTCTGAGCGGCCCCCCATCAGTGTTCGTGACTAAAAGAAATAAATGAGCATCTTTTATCAGCGAGAGAAGTCCTGCACATCTCCTCCATTTGTCATCAATGCAACACAAGAAAGTGCTGGAGAAACACAGCAGGCCACACAGCATCCACAGGAAGCAAAGCCAATATTTCGCGCCTGATCCTTTTATCAAGCCGTGAGCAAAAGGCAGGCAGGTGCTGGAAGAAAAAAATGTCAGGAGTGAGGGGAGATGGGGCAGGGAAAGGAGCACAGGCTGACAGGAAAAAAGTAATTGGTGGAAGGGCAGAAGAGGAAAAAAAGCAGACAAGTGATAGGGGAGATCTCTGAATGGAGAGGGAAGGGGGGTGGGGGGAGAGGGAGAGAGAGAGAGAGAGAGAGAGAGAGAGAAAGAGAGAGAGAGAGAGAGAGAGAGAGAGAGAGGAGAGAGGGGGAGAGAGAGGAGAAAAAGTTTGGCGAATGTCCAGACAGAATATTACTTTAAATATTCTTTAACGGATCATCGTTAGCATTCATAGAGTTACAGCGTTGTCATCAATGATTTTCATTATTTATTGGTGATATTAAAAATCCTTCTCGTATCTCATTTCTCATCAAGATTTGGTAACATCCTCACAAATTACAGACAACATCACCTTTGCCTATTTATAATACTGGATAAATGTATGATAAATCAATAAATATTTTATGCCTCTCACAGGAATTTCTGCCAGCTCAAGAATTTTCCCCGTTCCTCATTCTGACCTCTGAAAGCGTGTCCCTTTCTTCATATTCATATCACTTCAATTTATCTTTTTTTAAATTTAATTTAGGGATACAAAAGGGTCACAAGCCCTTCCAGCCTATGAACTGGCCCTGCCCAAATTCATCCATGTAACCAATCAAACTTGGGCCCTATACGTCTTTGAAATGTGGGAAGAAATCCATGTAGCTACAGAGAGAATGCACAAAGTCTTTACAGACAACTGGGGATTTGAACTCACGTCACTGGCGCTGTAATAGGTTCGCACTAACTGCTGCACTAACCAGGATTCCTTATTGCGCAACTTAAATTTTGCAGTCTGCATTGTCAATCACACTGCATCTACCTTTTGGGTAACTGGCTTCCTCCAGAATCATCCTCACTGTGTCCTGGCCAGTTTTACTTTCTCTGATCTGTCTTTAACAGTGAATAGGACTTTACCCTCTTGATGTCTCTTGCTCTCCCCATCTCAGCTCTGTCTCCATGCCATGACTCTGTCCATGTGTCCCGTCATCACCCTGCACCACCGCACACCCCCCTCCACCCCACGCCCCCACCCCACCAACTCCTTTTAATCTCCAGTAAGCTGCTTTCGGTTTTCCATCTCTTTAGGAGGTGGGTGGATTGTCGGAGGTCAAAATTGGCAACCAAGGTGAGCAGAGGCATCCACGTCCACTTGGGAAAACGGACAAGACCCTTACCAAAGGAACTGCTCACACAAACCAGCCAAAACACTTATATGTACAAAACAATATATTTATTTATTTGCAATGATAAAATACTTGTCCTGAATATGTACTGTTTGTCTATAGGTGTGTTATGTCTGATTGTGAGTCTGCGTGTTTTGCACTGAGGACTCGAGAATGCTGTTTCGTCAGGTTGTACTCATACAATCAAATGACAATAAACTTGACTGGCGCAACACACAGTTGAATTAATAAAACCAGGGAAATATCAGTGGGATAAAATTAAATGATTATTTTGGAAAGCAAGGTGCTCAAATTTGCAGAAGATAGAAGAAACAGACAGAATACATCAAAAGCAGAAATCCTGCAGTTGCAATGAGTCAATAAATATTGACTATGCATTTTGTCATGGCAAATGCAGACATAAAAATCCACTTTTACAATCAAGATCCAAATAGATTGGAAATGCGCACATTAAAAACAAGCAAGCATAAATAGCTTTTGCTGGGTTTCACAAAACTAACAAAACATGATTTTTAAAAGTTGATTAACAGGGATTTTTTAATGCTGGCTTGTTGAATTAAAGATCAATGTGATCAGGCAATAAAATCAATGGATTTCAGATCAAGGAGCATTTTGATAACAGTGTGTTAGTGTGAAACGAGAGAGGGTCTGAGTTTTGATTCACTCGAAACTCAAACACCACATGAAGAGTAGGGCCGTTTTGCACCAAACTTTCAATCACTCTGGCTGCACGTTATGTGTGCAAGAGCAAATTCTTTCAGCTGTACAGGAAAACTGCTGCAAAATTTCATCGGCAAAGTTAAATATACACGTACTCGATTTATGGTGCACAGGTTAGAAGTGAAATATATTGATCATCTTACAGTCTCTAATGATGAGAAACTGAAGCTTAGATACATTTGAAAGAAATTTGCAACAACAAGAAATCTTTACTATGGGCACTGTTGATACCGAATTATTTTGATAATGGCTTTGATATTTCAACTTGAAACAATTAAATACTGACTTTTAGAACTAAAACTCTAGATAGATTGACAACATCAACAGGAGTTTTGGAATGAATTGAATGTCATAATTCATGAAAATTACATTACCATGACATTTCCAGCAATGCTGGTTATTTGCAGAGCTAAAGGAAGCACATTGAGTTCACACATAACTTGCAGGATGTATTTTGCATCCATCCAGGTATTCTCAACTAGGTGCAGGAGTTGTCGAGAGTTGCTAGTGGAACAGGGGGAATAAAAAAAAATTAAAACCATCACAATATACAGCCGTAAATAGATACAAATTTGTTTCCTGCAACAGTTTCAGCACAAGTTCCTGCCTTACACAGCTCCAGTGATCCACTTTGATTCCCTGTCTGTCTGCAATTTGCCTGCTCTCCCTGTGACTGCATGGGTTCCCCCCACCCCACCCCACCCACCAGAGAAATCCAGATTCAGTTCATATTATAAAGATGTAGAGGCCTGTGGGTGTGTCACCTTCTGCAAATTGATACCTGTGTGCTTGAATCTGGAGGGAGTTGTTGAGAATATGGGGAGAGAATACAGTTGGTGGCTCTGACATCCACCATCATGAAGTGCTTCGAAAGGCTGGTCGCGGCTGACGTTAACTCCAGCCTGGCTGCCACCCTTGACCCACTTCAATTTGCACATCCGCCACAACAAGCCACGACAGATGTCATCGCCTTGACTCGACACTCAGCCTTGGAACACCTGAACAAGGACACCCTGTATTTGACAACTCTTCATTGAAGATAACTCTGACATCAACACAATAGTACCAGAAAAGTCATCCCAAACTTTGGCCTCAGTACCCCTCTCTACAATCCGATCAATAACTTGGTGAGAGCACCACCTCCGTGATCACCTTCTGATCAGCGAAGCAGCATACTCCCAGCTCCCTGTTGAACATCACTTCCACTTCTAACCATGTGGCTAAACACAGCTCCAACATCTCCATAGATGACACCACTGTCATGGGATGCATCACCAATGATAACAGGTCGGAGTATAAAAGGGAGTTTTGGTGGCTTGGTGCCAGGTCAACCACCTCTCCTTCATCAGCAGCAAGAGCAAGGAGCCAGTGTTTGGCTTTTGGAAGTGAAGTGAACTCGGTCATTGGTGAGCAACAAGGGCGATGAGTTGGAGACCTGACAGAGGTTCAAGCTCCTCAGGTTCAACATCTACAGTGGCCTGACTTCTACCATCCACGCTGATGCAAAGGCCAGGTCCACCAACGCCTGGACTTTCTCAAAAGCTTGAGGAAATTTGGCATGCCGCCTGCTTCCTTTGCCAACCTCTGCAGAGGCACCAGTGAAAGCATCCCATCAGGGTGCATCGCTGTGTGGAATGGGAAACTACTCCAGCCAACACCTCGGGAAACTGCAGAGGACTGTGACCATGTCTCAGGGCAACTCACAAACATTACTAGTTTCCAACAACTCCATCTATTTTCTCTGGTCGCCTTGGAAAAGTGCCAACGTTTTAAAGGACTCGTCCTACCATGGCCACATTCTCGGTAACTTTGCACATCAACACTGTGTTGTCCAATGCATGCTGCACTGAAAATCACATGTCCAGGTGAACTATTCACATTCATTCACAAGTTAAACATCACACACCACCGGATTCAACGATAGTTTCTTTCCTGCCATTATCAGACACCCCAAATGAACCTATTGAGGGTGGTAAGGGATTTATATCTGAGATGTATACTTTACTACAGAAATAAAATGCTTAAGTCGGATATACATAAATCTAGATTAAAATAGGAGAAAGTTTTAGGTATATGTACTTCTCAGGATGATTGGATGAATCTATGTGAGGATAGTATGACTAAAATTGTAAATGTAAGGTATCGATTGGTTCATTATAATTTTATTCATCAATTATATTTAACTCTGGAAAATTTAAGGAAATATAATTTTATTTCTTTGGATTTATGTTTTAGGTATCATAAGTACGTAGGTTATTTTTTACATTCTACTTGGTCATGCGAAACATTGAAATCTTTTTGGAATAAATGAGGAATTTTTAGAAGTTATTTAGATCCTTTAGTATTTTTGTTGGGTATTATTAAGAGGATTAATTTAGAATTAAAATTAAATAGATTTCAAAAAGCTTTTTTGAGATTGGCATTAGCAGTGGCTAGAAAAATATTTGGCAATTACTTATAAAAATGAGACTGATTTGAGTATTCAAAGACGGCATATGGAGTTAAGGTCTTGTATTCCATTGGAAAAGATAATATATAATTTACGAGATAATTATCTTTTTTATCGTAAAACTTAGACCCTGTATTTGAATTATATGGGGTTGAATTATTAAATCTCCTTGCCGCACAGTAGTGTGTTGCTCCAAACCATGGTAATTAACTGATGAATTTTGATGTTATCTGATGTCCTCTTTCTTTTTTTCCTTTGAGGTAGGTTCGAGGGTGGTGGGTTGGGATGGGTGGGGGATAAGTTTTACTCATTAATTGTATGTTTTAACATATGCGTCATGATTCAATAAATAAAATTTTCAGGAAAAAAATGTTTCGGGTCACTGAAACCCTCTGGCTTATCACGATTTGATCAGTTATCCAACTCAAATGAACTTCGCCGAAATGGATAAAACGAATTGTGGACGGGAATAATAAATAAGATTCATTTCACATAGAAACATAGAAGATAGGAGCAGGAGTAGGTCATTCGACCCTTCGAGCCTGCTCCGCCATTCAACAAGATCATGGCTGATCTTAAAGTTCAGTACCCCGTCCCCGCCTTCTCTCCGTAACCTTTAATACTCTTATACTGAAGAAATATATCTAATTCCCTCTTAAATAGATTTAATGAACCTGCCTCCACTGCCACAAAATTCCACAGATTCACCACCCTCTGGGTCAAGAAATTCCTCCTCATCTCGGTCCTTAATGTTTTGTCTATTATCCTCAAACCATGGCCCCGGGTTCTGGATTTTCCCATCCTTGGAAACATCCCATCTGCATCCATTCTGTCCAGTCCTGCCAGAATTTTATAGGTCTCTATGAGATCCCCTCTCAATCTTCTAAACTCCAGGGAGTACAATCCCAATTTGCGCAATCTTTCCTCATAAGTTATTCCTGCCATTCCAGGTATCAGCCTGGTGAATCGCCTCTGCTCTCCCTCCATTGCAAGAACATCCTTCCTTAGATCAGGTGACCAAAACTGCACACAATCCTCCAGGTGGGGTCTCACCAAGGCCCTGTACAGTTGCAGTAAGGTATCCTTGTTCCTATACTCACTCGATGTCATCATCAGGAGCTCCACATCGAATGATAAAATATTTTTCCACCTTCAGAGCTACAAGTGCAGGCCACCTGTCTCATTAGAGGCAGAAGGACCATCAAGTGCCTGCAGACAAGTTTATATGAAGTCTCTTTCTCACCAGGATCACAACTGGATAAAGGATGTTTTCCACAGCATGCCAGATGAGTTCAACTCTGATCAAAGGTCAGAGCTGAGTACCCTCCCCCTTCGGTTCCCCACTCAATTACCTTGGGATTCGTTGAACAATAGGTCAAAACTTTGACTTATAAACAGAACAAAAAACTTAGCAAACATTTCAGCATTCCTTACCTGTAAAAATTCCGAATACTTTCGGCTGGAATGACGTCCCTTGTTGCTTTGAGAATCTGATGGACCAGTTCAGTTAGACTGTAGCTCTTACATCGAATCAATTCTTTTGCCGAAATTTCAACATCACAGATCAGCCGCCCACAAGCTGCATTCTTCTCTGCAAACCTTCCACGGCCCTTCGATAAAACAGTGACGACACAATGAATCACTAAGTGAAAAGCAAGCTCTGTCGAAGGGGAAGCCTGGGTGCCAAGAGCTCATGGATATGTAGCTCAGTACCTGTCAGCTGCATTCAACCAGCCACAGCACTGACAGACCTCAACCTGAATGCAGGCAAGGGAGCAATCTCACTTGGCTCAGTACTTTCAGCATGCATCACATTCCCATTTCAGAGATGATTTTTTTTTTAAAATTACCCATCTCTCCAATTGAGCACTGACAGAGACTTAATTTTGCTGCAATTATATATTGATTTTGAATGGAGCTATGTGTTCATGGGCCTTGTTGCAGCAGAAGATTGCAAAATTCCTTTGGCCTTGGGCAGGATGTTTATTCCCTTGGATGCAGAAATGGAGAGAAGAGGGGGAGCCAAAGTGAACACCTGACCATTATTCATTGTTCCTTTTCTTTTTATCTCTTGTTTTAGTTTTTCAAGAATTTATTTTGAATATGGTTGGTTGGGTCAAAGAGTCATGTAATATTGACTGGGTGAATGATAAATGTCTTGTTGAAAGGAAGGGGGAAAGAACTTAAGAGAGAAGGTCTGGGATGATGGATGAAACAATTACATTTCTAAGTTTCAATGTCAATGTTTTAAATGGGTGGTTAAGAGGAAGAGAGTCTTGGCACAATTTAAAAAATGCACGTGGATGTGGCTTTTTTTTAAAAAATGACCGATCTCACAAGTCAGGAATATCAAAAACAAAAAAAAGGTTGGATGGGATATGTGAGAGCATCCTCCTTTAATTCCATGGCTAGGGGATTAGCTATCTTACTAGGAAAAAATGTTCCAGTGAAGGTGGAAGCCACAGTCATAGACCCAGTGGGAAATTTTGTAATATACTGTCAATTATACTCAGAATCTTGGACACAAATAAATATGTATGCCCCCAGTTTTGAAGATGAAAAATTAGTACAAACCTTTTTTAAAATTTGGCAGAAGGGCAGGAAAACAACTTGATTGGAGAAGATTTTAATTCTTGCTTGGACAAGCCAGTGTAGAAAGTAACGAGGGCCAAACCAGCAAAAACAACCCAGGAGCTAAATTAGGTGGATGCCTGGCGGCGATGCCATCCAAGAGAGAGAGATTACTACTTCTACTTGAAACATCACAACCCCTACACCAGGATTGATTTGTTTGTGGCTTCATCCCAGTTAGAGGTTGCTTGGGTATCTTCTTGGTTTATGTTATGTTTGGGTTATTTTCATGACCTGTTTGTAACCATTGTTATTTTGTTGTGTTTTATTTTCTTTTTTGTAATTAGCATGTGCATGTTTATTTATTGTTTTGGGGTGGGGGGGTGAGGGAAAAATAAAAACAAAATAGTGCATTATACTCTGAAAGGGAATGAATGCTCCCTTGTGGTGTTTGAAATGCACGAGTCTGTAAAATCAAAAACATTCAAAACAAAGGAAGAATGTAACATCATAAAAAGCAATTAATACACAAAAATACGAGAGAAACTCAGCAGGTCCCAGCAAGTACATGGTTGTAGTGCTTAAGAGCAGCAGGGTGTGCAGATGGGGAGCAGTGAGAGACTCTCACAGAACTCCCTTCAAAGAGAGAAGGGGAACTTCTTCAGGGTGTGCATTCCTTGAAGAGAGTTTGCAGAGCTGCTGCTCAATGGAGTGAAACACAAAAGTCTGCAGACACTGTGATTGTAGTTGATACACAAAATTGCTGGAGAAACTCAGCAGGTTCTCAAGCTCTACGACCACGCACTTACAGCATGCCTCTCCCGAAGATGTTGTCATCTCTTCGAAGATGGTTCCGTGAGGATCTTTCTCACTTCTCCTGCACTCCTTGCTGCTCTCAAGCTCTACGATGATGCACACAGTGGGACCTGCTGAGTTTCTCTCACAATTTTGTGTTTTAATTACAATCACCTCATCTGCAGACTTCCTTGTTTCACATCATTAAAAGCAATATTCACCGAGGAGAAGGATATTGGGATATGTGAGATAAAAAAAGCAAATTGGGTAAATATGGAGAATATAGTGATTACGAAAGATGTAGTGTTAGGGCTTTTGAGGAATATAAAGGTGGATTAAGTCTCCGGGACCAGACGGGATCTTCCCCAGGACATTGAGAGAAGTAAAGGAGGAAATAGCAGAGGCTCTGACGGTAATTTTCCAAATGTCATTAGAGATGGGGATAGTGCCAGAGGATTGGCATATTGCGCATGTGGTTCCGTTATTTAAAAAGGGTTCAAGGAGGAAGCCTGGCAATTATCGGCCTGTAAGTTTGACGTCTGTGGTAGGTAAATTAATGGAGAAAGTTCTTAGAGATAGTACTTATAAATATCTGGATAGACAAGGTCTGATCAGGAGCACTCAACACGGATTTGTGGGCGGAAGGTCCTGTTTGACCAATCTGATTGAATTTTTTGAAGAGGTGACTAGGAATGTGGATGAGGGTAGCGCGGTGGATGTTGTCTATATGGACTTCAGTAAGGCCTTCGATAAGGTACCACATGGAAGGTTAGTTAGGAAGGTGCAGTCTTTAGGTATAAATTTTGAGATAGTCAAATGGATTGAACATTGGCTGAAAAGGAGAGGACAGAGAGTGGTAGTGGAAAATTGTCTGTCAGGTTGGAGGCCGGTGACCAGTGGTGTGCCTCAGGGATCTGTAGGCAGATGATACTAAGATAGGTGAAATAGTGGATAATGAAGAAGGTTTTCAAGGATTGCAGAGGGATTTGGGCTGCTTAGAAAAGTGGGCTGAAAAATGGCAGATGGAATTTAATGCTGATAAGTGTGAGGTGCTTCATTTTGGTAAGAAGAATCAGAACAGGACATGCATAGTAAATGGGAGAGCATTGATGAATACAGAAGAGCAGAAGGATTTAGGAGTAACGGTACATCGTTCCCTGAAGGTAGAAACTCATGTGAATAGGGTGGTGAAGAAGGCTTTTAGTATGCTGGCCTTTATCAATCATTGCATGGAATATAGGAGTTGGGAAGTGATGTTGGGATTGTATAAGGCGTTGGTGCGGCCTAATTTAGAGTTCTGTGTGCAGTTCTGGTCGCCTAATTATAGGAAGGATATAAACAGAGTGGAGAGAGTGCAGAGAAGATTTACCAGAATGTTACCTGGGTTTAAGCATCTAGAGTACAGGGAGAGATTGGGCAGATTAGGTCTTTATTCTTTGGAGCGTAGAAGGTTGAGAGGGGATTTGATGGAGGTATTTAAGATTATGAAAGGGATAGACAGAGAGGATGTGGATAGACTATTTCCGTTAAGAGTAGGAGAGATTGAAACAAGAGGACATAAGTTAAGAGTTAAGGGGCAGAGGTTTAGAGGTAACATGAGGGGGAACTTCTTTACTCAGAGAGTGGTAGCGGTGTGGAACGAGCTTCCGGGAGAAATAGTGGCGGCAGAGTCAATTTTATTATTTAAGAAAAAGCTGGACAGGTATATGGATGAGAAGAAGGTGGAGGGTTATGGTCATTGTGCAGGTAGGTGGGACTAGAGAGGAGTGTTTGGTTCGGTGCAGACTAGAAGGGCCTAATGGCCTGTTTCCGTGCTGTAATTGTTGTTATGTTATGTTAATACTGGAAAGTTTGCACACAAATAAGTTAAAGAGCAGAAGTGCACAAATGCATACAAATGGGAGATAATGTCATTGGACGACGTGGAGATGAACAGCAAATGTGGTTGGGGATAAGGTACAGGAGCCTAAAGATGAGCACTCAACGGCACAAGGACAGCTTCTTCCCTGCTGCCATCAGATTCCTGAATAATCAATGAACCAAAAACACTGCCTTACTTTTCGTGCACTATTATTTTTTTTACAGTAAAGTTGCAAGATGGTTAGAATATGAATGTTTGCACTGTGATGTTGATGCAAAATACTGAATGTCATGACTCGTTCATGACAATAAATTCTGATTCTGATCTTTAAGAACAATTTTGGAACCCAGCAAAGTATCTTTAACCAAGACATTCTTAAAGGAAACTCTTGGGAGGTCTCATGTGGAAAAATCAAAATTTAGCGGGCACAAGTAGAGAATTGCTGATGAATACAAGATGGAAGTATCATCTGAGATGTAATAAAGAGGTAGGAACATGCAGTATGGCAATGTGAAAAAAGCAGAAAACATTTGGGAAGATACGAGTATTCTACTGGGACAGATCATGAAGATACAATTCCAAAAGACCCAAAAAATATTTTTGTTAGGTGATATTCATAATTTGAAGTTAGATATTTATCAGAGGGAGTTTTTAAGTGCAGCAGTAGCAGCAGTAAAGAAATGTATGGCGGTAACATGGAAATTAGATAATAATGTGGGGTTGAATAGATGGCAAATGGAATTACAAAATTGTAAACTGTTAAGAGAAAATAACATATAATTTACAGAATCAATCAGAAAAATTTTAAAAGATTTGGAAATCATATACGGATTTCATTGCAAGAGTTCATCCCCAGCATCTGCTACTCCCGCTGCAACTCACCCTTGTTAATTTAGAGGTTTAAGATTATATTTGTGTAAATTTGAAATTTAATTAATCAATGAGTGATACATGACAAATTCAGGTAGAGTTTTTTCTTTTTTTCCTACTTTTTTGGAGAGGGAGGGGGACAAAATATAAAACTATGCATTCTTTTTGCTCCATTTTATTACTCTGTATGATTATGGATATGCATGTTGTTTGTCGTTGATGCAAATGAAAAATAAAAATTTTCAAAAAAAGATGGTAGGACCTACAGGCGATGGTTAGAATGTGGAACTGACCAGCATACAAAGTAGTTGGAGCAATGAGCTTAATTATCTTTCGTAAAGAAGATGGATGAGGGAGTGAGGAAAAAGGGGAAGAGAATTTAGTGCTGAAAAGCTGAGGTCAGGCAGATGTGTGGAAAGCAAACATCACGCAGTCAAGATGTGGTAACTGGCTGGTTTGCGTGTTGCCTGTTTGAAGTAGTTCCATGTGATAAAAGATCAAGTCTCCTCCAGACAGGAAGCATGAACAGCTCGTTAAAACACATCGTCCATCTCTAAATGCAGTGAGAGTCAACAAAGTTGATAGCTCTGGATTTAGATTGGATGAGGACAGCAGAGTTCCTTTCCTTTAATAATAGTATGTTAGTAAACCAGGTAAGTATCTTTCGCTCGCCAGTGATGTCATGTCACTATTATGATGAAGAACTTTAAAAAAAAATCCACGTTTGTTCCATTACTTGAATTTAAATTCCCCGACTGCCACAGTGGAATTCAAACCATTGTTTCAGCATTAATGGCACAGAACTCCGGCTGTAAATTCAGTTATCAAGCTACTAAGTGACAATACACTTCAGAATAAAACCCCGATAATTACACAGGAGACTACATTAAAATAATCCCTTGAATGTTTAACCGTAGATGCAACTAAATGTGAGAGAGAAGTGGTCCACTTCACTGAAAGGGGTACTTAGACCTCTCACTTCAGGAATTGAATTCATTTGGTTAATTCTTCTGTTCAACAAGTAATTGCTTAAAAATTCTTCGTGGACATCCAGTTTAGTAAACTGTAATACACCTTTGTTCCGGTAATAAATCCACTCAAGGAATTGCAATCAACTTTTTTTTTAAAAAAGCCAAGTATTTTAAACCTTGCTGTGAAGCATCATAAGTAACCCTACTGAAAAATTCTTATAACATTAACTGTACTTATTCTCACGACTTTAACATTACCGGTGTCATTGTACAGATGGTTAATTTTGTTTTTTAAATGTAGCAATGATGACAAGTGTTTTCTCCTTCACTTTGCATGTGGGATAATACTTAGCATTCCCAGGTCACATATTGTGTGGGTTTCCATTAGAGTGGTAATGGCATTCCATTATTTAGTCAGTTAGAATATATCAAGAGCATAATGACACTGGGTTAAAAGCATCTTTACCAATATATGTGTCAATCTACTTCCATCACTTGGGCACATTGCTGTTTAAACACAAGTACAACTTCATTTCTTTTATTGTCGCTCTCTGGCAGATTGTGAGTTTCTTGTTCGGAGAAAGCTAGACATGGCTTACCCCAAGCTTAGGCATCACAGATCTCCTCAACCGCCCAACCTTTGACCAGTGAGGAACTTTGCAGGCACCAACTCTTTGCAGCAGAACGTCAAGGTCAAACCCATACATGTCATGGCCCTGAAAGCAAGATATCAAAAATCACCATCACCACCGACACCACCATCACACGGGTTTCTCTGAGAAATTCTGGCAGAACCCTGAAGTGCTGGCATTTCACTGCTGAAGGGTCAGGAGGATTGAGCCTCCCACATGAACCCAGCAGTCCCGGCCTCCGAGGCACCTCGGAGAGCAACCGTGGACATCTGCAATGCTTACCAGTGCTCGAAAATAAAAACAAGACATTCCACAAATACGCAGCAGGTCAGGTCTGCAGACCGAGAAATCAAGTTAATATTTCAAATCAAAGTCCCTTCATTAGAACTGGGAAGGATCTACACCATCCACCACATGCTCTGTTCTCTCAGCTGCCCCTCAGGAAAGAGGGCTTGGTGCCACAAGACTCGCACCTCTAGGTTCAGGAACAGCTGCTCCCCTTCCACCATCAGACACCTCAACGACAAACTCGATCAGGGACTCATTTAAGGACTCTAACTTGTGCACTTCATTGATTTTTTAAAAAATGTTCTCTCTGTATTGCAGTTTGTTTACATTCATGATCTGTTCTCAGTTCTTTATTTGTTTACATGTAAACGATGTATACAGTTTTTTTTTCTCTATCAATAAATGGTAATTCTGCCTCGACCACTGAAAAAAAGAATCTCAGGATTATATTGATGCCATGAATGTACTCTGACAATAAATCTGAGGTGTAGAAGCTCATTAAGCTGCAAGAAGGATGGTCGAAACCCCTCCAGCTTCAAGAGTTTTCTTGTTTTTACTGTTTCAAGCTAGGTGAGTGGGAGGAAGTGATGTACCATTTAGGGTCAAACCTTTGTAGTTTGCAGAGTTGGAGAGAGGGGAAATAATGTCTTCGTTTGGGTAAAACCCTTGCAGTTTAAACAAGCCAGTAGAGTGGGGATGATATTGCTTCTGTTATGGTAAAACCCCTTCAGTTTACCGGGCTCCTTTTGCCTCCTTCCCAGTTCCGATGAAATGGCGACTCCCTCTCTTCCCACAGACGTGGCCTGATCAACTGAGTACGTCCAGGCATTTTTGTTCCAGATGTACATCAGCCGTGGCTTTATTGATTTTTGTGAGTGGCCAACTGTCTGCAGTAGCGCCTCCCTTAATTGCAATGGAGAAGAAGAGCTCGATAGGTATGGAGTACAGGGCAAGTAACACTTTTAAAATTCAGTTCACTTGTAAGCTTTTATGTCCTTTTAATCAGGTGTATTTTTTTTAATGAAATGAATTGCAATAACAAAAGTAAACGACGTATATTAATCGCCCAATAGTGATAATCCTCCATTAATGTGGTCTTTTGAAAATGGGCTTTATTTAGACATGGGTTTTCCCCCCAGAAATAGCCAAATCCAGCAAGCTGAAAATGGATTGGGAGATAAAAATTGGTAATGCTTAAAAAAGATACAAAAATTTAGGTAAAATATTCATTTGAATTGAACTTGTATGTCTCATCATTATAATAGATAAAGGTGACCAATCCGATAACGATAGAGTAGTACCCAGAAATTCTCTTTCAACAAGTTTTAATACTAAATCCTAAATATGGGAAATGTTCTTTCACTATTTTAAATGGAAAATTAGAATAATCTGCAAAAGCACCTTTTGAGGGTAGAATTTCACTCTTGTGTAAATTTAATTTATACCCCAAGAACTGACTATACGTAATTTACTTTTATTATTACATTTGGATAAGACAACGAATCACCCCTCTTGGGTAGAAATGGAATTGCAGTTCTCCAAAAAAAAACTTCTATGTTGACAAGATTTTTTTTAACCATTTTCATAATCCATTAATGAGAATTAGGTTGAGAATTTGGACTCAATTTAGGAAATTCTTTGGAATTAATGGTTTTTTATTGGCTAGTCCCATTATAGATAACCATCTTTTTCAACTGTCTTTTTTTGACGCAGGTTTCAAGGAATGGCATAGAATAGGTATTCAATGTTTTAATGATCTCTTAATTCGAGCAATTTTTGCCTCCTTCGAACAATTATAACTAAATTTAATCTTTCCAACAGACACCTTTTTAGATTTTTATAAATTAGACATTTTGTTCAGTCTACAATTTCAAATTTTCCATGAATTTTCAGCACTAATATTCTCGATCTGTTTTTTAACTTACGGTTTTATTTTTATGGTGGATTAACATCATGTATTTATAATAGTTTATAGGATTTAAATTCAGTTCCCATGGCTGAGATTAAGAGCAATTGAGAACGAGATTTGAACTTAACATTTTCGGATGAAGACTGGTATTCTAGTCTCAATTTGATTAATGACTTCTCATTTTGTGCAAGACACTGCATATTTAAGGTGGTACACAGTTTTTATGCAGATATTGATCCATTATGTGAGAAATGTAACATTTTTGAAGCTTCTCTGATCCATATGATTTGGGAGTGCTCAAATTTAGAGAGATTCTGGAAAGACATTTTCCAAATTTTATCATCAATTCTTAAGATGAATTTTGAACCTTGCCCCTTAATTGCTTTGTTTGGTCTTTCTCCTGATTCAGATAAACTTGTATTGGCATCTCAGGAAATGGTTTTAGCTTTTACCACTTTGAGAGCTTGATGAGCAATTTTATTGAAATGAAAAGATGATTCATCCCCTACTCATACCCAGTAGTTACATGATGTAATGTCCTATTTAAGTTTGGAGAAAATTAGATATAATATTAAAGATAGAAAGTTCCAATTTATGAAATTGTGTGGTCATTCTTAGAATATTTTTATAAATGGAAGAATTAACAATTATTGTATGTTGCAATCGTTCATTGCCTGTTCTCTGGGGGGGTCGCCAGTGGTTCCACGTCATTGATTTTTTAATTAATTTATAAGATAACCTTGATTAGAGGGAGGGGATAGATTAGATTTAGTTTCTTTTTTTTTCTTTTTCTCTTTTATTTTAGATGTTATTTCAACAAACGGGTTTAGCATTTATTTAGATGATTAGATAATTTAGATAATTTCTCCAAAATGTTTTTGAGGTATTAGAAGTAATTATTGATGTTGCTTTATCTATTTTCTCTCATTGGCTTTTTTTTTGTGTGTGCTTACTTGTATACAAATGAATTATGTAATTGTCAATTCTGTATTTGTGCTGAAATGTTAAACGTAATAAAAATATTTTGTTTTATCAGCCTTTCATTGTGTTCAACGTTGCAGAAGGTCAATGACCTCTGTGCTCTGGTTCGTGTGGCATTGTTGGCTTTTCAGCATTCTTGTCATTTCTGCAGGTAGGCCTACAAGATTTACAGTCAGGAAAGACAGCCTCTACAAGATGCTCCTACAAAGGGATCCAAACAAGCCAGGTAGTGGCTGCACAAGAGCGACCATGGCAGGTCTGTGTTGCTGGCAAGTTATCACCAAAAGTTAGAAACAAGGGCAAGCTGTAGGAACTGGTTTCTGGAGCTTGCTCCAACTTTAACAAAGTCAGTGGCTGATCCAACATTAAGCTCATCTCCACTTCCCCCCCCCCCCTCCATTTTAACGATATAGCATGGTAGGAGGCCCTCTGGCCCATGAAACCTGTGCCATCCAAATAATCTTCGAACTCCGTAGGTTTTGGAGGGTGGGAGGAAACCCACACGGGTCACGGGAGAACATACAAACTCATTACAGGCACGATTTAATAGCATTGTGCTAAGCTAACAGTTCCACCCCAAAATGACTGTCCAAATGATCACCAGCCTTTGCCTTGAAAATATCCAAGGACTATCTCCACAGTTCTTCGAGGTAGAAACTTCCAATGACTGTACCTTACACTGAAACTATCCATGTGATCATCAAATGCAAGAGGCTCTCAGTTGTAAGAATGTACCGGAACTAGTGGGGGGGGGGGGGGGGCATAAATTGCAATGAGAGGTTGAGTTGGTTGGAATTTTGCACCCTGAATACTGACAGGGGTCCTAATAAAAGTTTATAAAGTCATGAATGGCATGAGAAGGTAAATCGACATTGTCTTTGTCCTCGAGTAGGTGAATGTAAAATTGAAGGGTGTACATTTCAGGTGAGTGGGAAAAATTTAAAAGAGATGAGGGCTTCTTCTCTACACAGAGGGTAGTGGGCATATGGAACGAGCTGCCAGCAAAAGTGGCAGAAATGGGGACAACTGCCATCTACAAACGACATTTAGTCTGGTACATGGATAGGGAAGGTTTTGAGGGGTATGGGCTGAAAACAGGCAAATGGAAAGAGCTTGATCAGCACGGACAAGCTTGGCCAAAGTGCTTTTTTCATGTGTGTGGAACTCATTGAGGAGCAGCCATTTTAGAAAAGTGCCACTGTCTATGGGAACAAAATTAACAGGTTCTGGGAAGAAGTTGCGGGGCAGGGAAACAACTATAAGTTGGCAAAGATGCAAAAATAAAAGGCGTTTGGAAATGATGACTGTCAGACACACAAATTTGCATCATTTACAATTGTTAACCTCAATTGAATATTACAGTTAACTACACTTTGCTTTGTTTCCTGTAACCAGTGATCTCCAGTTAACCAAAAGACATCTTGTGCGAACCCATTTACTAAGTAAGCCTTTGAGACCCCATCACAAACAGAAAATAATGCATATAACTTGATATTCATGTATTCCCACACCACGATGCTCATTTCCCAACAGCATTGTGCATACGGCTGCTCTTCATCGATGAAAGCTCGGCCTTCAATACCATTATTCCCTCAGTACTGGGCAAGAACTTCAAATTCCTGGGTGGCAACATCTCCGCGGATCTGTCCTGGAGGTTCCACGTTGATTCAATCACAAAGAAAGTTTGCCAGCGGCTATACTTTGTGAGGTGTCTGAGGAGATTCAGTATGTCACCGAAGACTCTCATAAATTTCTACAGGTGTTCCATGGAGAACATTCTGGCTAGTTGCATCACTGTTCTGGTATGGAGGCGCCAACTCTCAGGACAAGAATAAACTCCAGAGGGTTGTTAACTCGGCCTGCGATATCTCAGGCACCAGACTTCACTCCATCGAGGACATCTATATGAGGCGGTATCTAAAAAAAAGCTGCCTCTATCCTCAAAGAAACCCCCCCCATCACTCAGGCCATGCCCTCTTCACTCTTCTACCATTGGGGAAAAGGTCCAGGAGCCTAAAGACGAGTGCTCAGATGTACAAAGACAGCTTCTTCCCCACTGCCATCAGATTCCAGAATAATCAATGAACCACTGCCTTACTTGTTGTGCACTATTTAAAAAAAAATATTATTGTTGTAAGATGGTTTATAATATGAATGTTTGCACTGTGACGCTGCCACAAAACACTGAATTTCATGACTTGTTCATGACAATAAATTCCTCATCCTGATGAGCACACACAGCACTGCTCAATTTGGCTCCTTTGTCAATTTACTCAGAAAACTGAATAACCTTGTTCTCAAATTTCAAAAATAATTCCGATGAATTAATATAAATAATCAGAAGCAACTTTTTTTTTTAAAAAAAAAGCAATTTAATTCCAAATATTGTCAGAATTTCACAACAATCTCAGAAGGGCAAATCCACTGAATGGATTTGCCCTGCAGAGATTCAGAAAAAAAGCAGCATTCCAGTAATTGGAGGATGACTTGTATCACGCCAGTTCAGTGTAAAATTAATATAATAAAACCATTAGCATTTCTGTAATGAAATGTTCACCATTGCACCACACTTTAATTTTTACATTTTAATTTAAAAGTTCAACATGGAAACTGACCCCACAAACCTGCGCTTCCAAAATACACCCATGTGACCAATTAGCCTACCAACCCTCATACATTCTTGGAACATGGGAGGAAACCCGAGTGCCCCGAGGAAACCAAGGGAGAACCTACGAACTCTTGCAGGCAGCGTCGGATTCAAACCCAGGTTGTTGGCACTGTAATAGCGTTATGCTCATCCCTACACTAACAGTGCTGCCCACCCTGGCTGCGGTGAACTTTTAGTTATGATTCCTTGCAGCAGAGTGGGGGAGGGGGGGGGCGCAATCCTCAACAATCTTACTGAAAATCTCAACTCACCACCAGGACGTCAGGGTCAATCTTGTGAATCTTTGCCAGGAAAAAGCCCAAAAGAGTCCTTTCAGTAGCAGCAATCTCAATTTTGGAATTCTGCAATCAAAGATAAAACAGCTCGAAAGTTTTAATTGAAGCACCAGCTGCTTTTTGCCAAGAATTTAAACAAATTAACTACCCCTGCTGAAATGAAGTATGCCTATTAACCGGGCCCAAGCAATCACTTGAAATGCATGCAGTTTTAGGCTTCCTGTGTTACCTTTTGATGCACATCTTCAACTTTTCTGAAGGAAACTTTTCAACTCCACAAAGTATTTAAAATATTTTTTAACCATTATGTTATGCATCCACGTTCGGCCAAGTCTTTCAGAAGAGCTGCTTCTTCATTTGACAATTGGTTATTTTATGATGACTAATGTGGCTGATGGATATGCTAGTTTTCAAATTGAAGCCGAAAAACTGGATGCTGTACCCCTCAGTTAAAAGTACATGTCCAATTGAGTGAACAAAAAAATTTTTAGTGATTTTTAAACTTTCATCAAAAACAAAATAGCTCGACTCGTTACACCATGAAGTACAAGTAACTTTAAAATCTGTAATTGCCCAGTGGAAGGTCCATCATATTTTAAGGAAGTATGATTCAAAGGTAGCTGCTCAGCAACTTTGGTAAGTTAACATCTCAGCATGGATCTTCAGATGGCGCTGGCAACACCTGAAGTTTGCAGACTTACTTCCCAAGTACAACACTCTCTGGGATTTCCAAAGTTGCTCTCTTACCAGCTGAGAACTTGCCGCCCACTTGGCTTGAGATTTTTTCTTAAACGATTGTGCTTGATTGTGTGTCCACTCAACTGAAAATTCAAGTTGCACCATACGGCAAAAGACCCACAGCCTTGAGATGCCTCATCTTTTGTTTCAGTTTGATTTTGGGGTTACTCAAAAACAAAAACTCGTGAAAGAAAGTTAATTCCCTTTTCATTGGATACAGCATGGCATGTCTGGTGTGAGATGTTCATTTAAATTGCTAAACGGGCCATTTCATAATGCACTGCAAATATTTGCTTCAATATTTTAAATATGTGCTTTGCAAATTGAAAATAATCTTGTCCTTCTCAGCGCAACGGAAAATTTAGCACAAAAATTTCCAATCTATTTATCGTCATGACCCAGAGTTCTTTTCTGTAGTTTTGAAAACTTCCTTCCCAATGTGCGTTCTGAAAACAATTTGCCAGAAGGTTGAATAGTTGATTAAATGCAGAATTACATTGAAACTGTTTTTTTTGACAATGACTTTTTAAAAATTTGATGTATCTTGCTCTCAATGCATTTTTTAAACCAAAAACAGACTTTATTCACTATATACTGGTATATTGTGGACAACTGTTCAAAGTCTCTTCCCACCTTCAGTTTAATATCCCTGCATTTCCATCACTGTATATTGTTACATTCATTTCTATTTACACCATTGCAACCACTGTGGCACCTTGTTGTTATTCCACACCACCACCCCAGCTCTATTGTTTGAGGGGCTTCCCCTCAGTCTCGTCCCTCAATCCCTGGTAACAGAAGGAATCTAGACTGTGTTTCTCCCCAATGTGCCCTCACGTTGGCTCCACATGCCCCTCACCACATACTCCTCGAGCTGGGAATGTGCCAGCCGGCTGCATTCCCGCATCAATATCACTGCGTGCTGAAAGCCCAACAGGTTTCAGGCAGTCCAAAGTGTGTCTTTCACTGAATCATTGGACTTCTAGCAGTTCTGGATGTCTGACTCTGTGTGCGTCCCTGGGAACAGCCCATAGATCAGTCCTCTATCACGCTGCTGCTGAGAATGAACTGTGACAAGGACTCTCACGTTTTTCTCTACATACTCTTAGCGAATCTACATTCTGAAAAAAAGAGGTGGGCGAATACCTCCACTCCACCACAGTCATCTTGAGATCAATGTGCCATCAGAAAGCAGCATCAATTATCAAGGATAAGCATCAACCAAGCCTTGATCTGTTCGCACTGCTGCCATCAGGTACAGGTGCCACAGGACTTGTACCACTAGGTTACGACCCCTCAACTATCAGACGCTTGAACAATTGAGGATAACTACACTGTTTGAGACTCACTCAAGGATTCAAATGTTCGTTATTTATACTTACATTTGCACTTTGTTTACAGTTACTGGTATAGAAATTGCTCAGCCCAGCAAGAAAGAGAAACTCAGGGTTGTATGTGATGTTACATATGTACTCTGACAATACATTTGAACTTTAATCTGCTGTTCTGAAGAAGCTAGTTAACAGTATTCTGTTATTCCAGTGACTGAACGTCTCCAGAAGCTTAAGTCAGTGAGCATCAGGAGACCACAACACTGAGGGAGTGCTGCCCTGGCCAATGCATACTTCTGGATTTCATCCTTACCAAGAAGTTATTGTCAGTTCAGCTAACTCAGTGCAGTTGGAAATGCATCAAGAGACCTTTGCAATGTGTTTAAAAAAACCTCCAATCCACATAAAGCAGTTAGGGAAGATAATGCTCAATACAGACAAGTGCTGGAGAGCCGAAATGAAAGGGTGTTTTGGGGAGGGGAGAGGGGAGGAGCAGGTGCCAACAGGCAAGGTTGAGAAGGGATGGAGAACAGCAGAGAAAACAAAAGCTGAGAAGTGACAGGGGGAGGGGGCAGCTCATTGCAAGGACAGGGAAGGGTGCGTTGAACTGGAGGAAAGGAGCCAGTGGGATAGGGAAGGAAAGAGAGGCAGGGAGGGGCCCAAACACAATCCGGAAAGGTCAATATTAACGCCATCTGGTTAGAGAGTGCCCAGACTCAATAATCCATCTGCAGACTTTCGTGTTTAACTCTCTTCAGGGAGGATAATGGTTATCACATGTTTCTCAATGGGGATGATTTTTGATGCAAATCTTCCAAATTATTTAACAGCAATAATCTGGACAAGTTTAAATCTCATTAATACATTCAAAATGCTGCAAGTAAGTAATAAAGGCAAAATTTCTGCATGGGGTGGGGGTGGGGGGGGGTAACATTTCCCTTTTGAAGAATCACCTTAATAATTGAATAAAAGAGAATAAAACAGAAAGTACTTGCCTTTTTTGTCAACACCTCTCGAAAATCATAAGGAAAAATGCAATCACTGGGCTTGCAAACAACTAGAAAGGGAGGAAGGATTAACATTTCAATAAACTGTGTAGTGCAGACTTCCTTTTTAAGAATATTATTAACAGATGAATCAAAAAAAATCATTATTGTTTTTTCCTCCAAATTCCAATTTCTCATCAATCCCAAATACACTCAATGTTGTGATGTTCCCTCAAAGAGACCAGTTTCTAGTATTGGTACTTTAAAAATAATTCATTAAATGCCTTGCAAATACACCAGTATGAGCATATTCCTAACTCACGCTGAGCATTGGTGTGCAACGGACTATGTGTTCACGCTACTGACTCATGATTGCACTGCCAGATGCAGTTCAAACAGAATTAAGTTTACAGTTGATACAACAGTCCATTGGCCTCATCGGCAACACCAAGTCAGTTTACAAAGAGGAGGTTGGGAGGCTCGTAAAATGGTGTGGGAACAACCACCTGAGTCTCAGTGTGGACCAGACAAAGGATGTTATTGTGGATTTCAGGAGGATGAAGGTCGACCATTCTCCATTATGGTTCCCTCATTGAGAGAGGGGAGAGCACAAAGTTCCTTGCGTGCATGCAAAGGACGACCTCAGCTGGACTCACAAAAATTCCTCATTAGTCAGGAAGGCACAGATGCGCCAATACTTCCAAAGGACATTGAGGTAAGGTGAGCGGCCCCATTCTGACCACTTTCTACAGGAACACAACTGAAATTTTTAAGATTTAGACATACAGCACGGTAACAGGCCATCTCGGCCCACAACTCCGTGTCACCCAGTTAACCTACACCCCCAGTATGTTTCGAAAGGAGGAAACTGGAAACCCCAGGAAAAACCCATGCAGACACGGGGAAAAAAATACAAATTCCTTATAGACAGACAGTGTGGGATTCGAACCCCAGTCCCGATTGTTGCCGCTGTAAAGGCACTGCCCTAACTGCTACAACATCCGAGCAACAATTGAAAGCTGACTGCATCATTGAGTGGTGTGGCAACTGCAAAGCAATTGTCCAGAGTTCAACACAGAGGATAGTCAAAGCAGCCCCCAGAAGATCGCTGGGGTCTCCCTTTCCTTTATTCCATCGGGGCACCCTCCAACCAGATGGCATTGACAAAGACTTCCAGTTTCCATTAGACCCCTCCCATGTCTCTTTCTTTCTTGATCCCTCTTGCCTCCTTTTCTCCTTCCCTCTCCATTCAGAGAGCTATCCCCTCCCCCATGACTTCTCGGCTTTTTTCTCCTGCCTTCCCATCCATATCAATGTCTGTTGGCCTGCCTGTTCTTTCCTCCTTTCCTCCTGCCAAATTTATTCAGGCACATGTCTAATTTTTACTCATGACGAAGGGTTCAGGCCCAAAATGTTGGTTGTACCCCTTTGCTTCCTATGGACACTTCATGACTGGCTGAGATTCTCCAACACCTTTGTGTATTTCATGATGATCACAGCCTGTGCAGACTTCCCTGTTTACCTTCATTACATAACTTCAACCCAGATTTGAAACCCAGTCTGCTTTCAACAATAACGCCCACTCTGTTCCATCCACCAATTAAATAATCAGTTCACAGACATACATTTCCACGTTGAATGCTTCCTTGCAACAACCTACCACAGAAGTGGGCCTGGAATGGAGGCTGGGGAGCAGCTCTGTCCAGAGGAAACTTGTGATGAACTAAAGCTGCCATGGCCACGATCTGGAACAGAAAGAGAGAAGTACAAGTGGATTCTTTCATGAGACCTACTGTGACAAAGTACATAGAAATGTTTTTGGGAGATAAATTGGGAAAGGTTTGTTGGAGTAGGTCACGTACAAATACGTTAAAACAGATCTTATTTGAAATACTGGAAACAGTGGCTTCTCACACCTTTTTGCAAGAGCTTTGAAGAGTGCTCAAGAGACATCACTAATGGATTATTGTTTACCAAGGCAACAGATGAAAGAGCAGACTGGAGCCGCTGCTGTCTGAAAGGAAAATTTGCTGTTGTAAGAGGGTCATGTGGTTTTGTAAGCAGGGAGAGTCAAACAGGTTTTCTCTCAATCTATGAGAGAGACAGAGACAGAGAAGCAGAGATAACTCTGACTGTGTTTCAGCCAGCAAGAGCAGCTGGAACTGAAACAGGAAAAGCTGGCAAGAAGCCCCAGTGTGGAAGATGACCTAGTCACAGCCCTTGTGGTTTATGCAAGAGGAGAGGACTGGCTGACTAATGTTTCACTTGGAAAAAGATAAACAAAAAGGAACTCTGTGGTGACCTGAAAGAAAGAGGTTATCATCTGGAGAACCCTGACGGGGCAAGTTTCGTCAGCAAAACACTGAGGTGACTGATGGAAGTTCATCAGTTGTGGATGTCCTGGAACAACAAAACTCTCTGAAAACCTCCAAAGAACCTTCCTGAGCAGTAACCATTTACCTTTCGAGCACCAAAGCCTGGTGAACTTTATAAATGTTAAATTCTGTGCACAGTATAAGAATTGCCTGCAATCAAAGAATTTGAAGAAGTGAGATTGGACTGTGAACCAAAGAACTTTTCTGAACTTACACACACATTACACACTCGTGTGCTTTGAATT
Source organism: Narcine bancroftii (assembly GCF_036971445.1). NCBI lineage: Eukaryota > Metazoa > Chordata > Chondrichthyes > Torpediniformes > Narcinidae > Narcine > Narcine bancroftii. The sequence goes on from NC_091475.1 coordinate 56,731,615, forward strand.
AGAAGGGGGATTAAATTAGGTTAAGTAAGTTAATGATAAGTTAAAGTTTGATTCTATTTTCATGTTTAAAGATAATTAAGTAACCATTTTTCTTGGTGAATATCTATTGCTGCTGGGTTTATGGGTCCTCTGGGCTTGTAACACTACCATTAAAGGACTTGTTTAAATTGCATGTGGCCACATTGTGAATCACAGCTAAAATTTGGTTTTACTCTGCTCATGATTAATTTTTATTTTAATGCATAGCAAAAATATTACCAGTCTGAAGAATCTAATATTAACATAAGTAGATTCAATACCAATGCAAAACTGATTCAGCAAACATTTCCCCCAGTCACACCACATAGTCTCAATATTCATTTAACATGTGAAATGGTGAAGAATGAAGTTTAAACACAGATATTAAGTGAGGTCATATGGTACTGTTCTTGAGCCAGAAGGTTCATTCCCACCCCAGAGACTTTAGTATAAAATTCTCCATGGATACTTCAGTGCAGGATGAAGAGTACAGAGTAGCTCCTTTTCCACTGGCATCTCAGTTAACTGGCCATGCAGTGTCCGGGATAGGAAGCCCTTGGCACCGTTTCCACTGGGCCACCCTTAACTGGAACATAACTCATCACCGGGTATCAAGAGTGTTCTACCTTCAACTGGAAATGGGTGACTTTCTGCTGTCCCTTTTCCACTGGTTTTTAATCAGCATGCAGATGTCAACTGACGCCGAGGATGAGTAGGAGTTGAGGTGGTTAATCCACAGTGTGAAATGACATCATTTGACGCTGGCGTGCTGACAATATTCTTTTTCCACTGGCCCCTGTCCCACTTAATTCCTGAGACAAGGTGCCAGTGGAAAAGGGGCTAGTCTTTCTGGTGAATGATAACCAAGAAGTCCCATCTCAGATGCATGCAAAAGTTCTTGGAAACTCTTTCCTAAGTTAGCGTTGACCAGACATTGCACCAAGCCGATGATTTAAAGCAGGAACAGACAGTGGGTGGAATCCCTGTCAGTGGTTACAGTGGGAGTGGGGTAGAGAAATTCCCGTGTGCGCAAAAAAGACCAGAAAAAAGTAGGAACAGGTCAATCAGCCACGGCAGCATGCACAGCCGGTCAATCAGATCAGCATCGATCTGTCAGTTCAACTTCATATGGCCAACAGCAGGTGGTCACATTGCACCCCTTGCTCATCAAAAATCTATCTGATTCAGCCCTAAACATAAACTGCTTTCAAGTCTTTAGAGGAAAGGGAATTCTGAAGACCCTTCGAGAGAAAGTATTTCATTCCAGTTTCAAAAGGGCATCAAGAAGAGAAGAATGAGGTGGCTCAATGGCCATCAACCACATCTCCTGTAATGAAATGCTTTGAGAAGTTGATCACAGCAAGAATTCATGTACTCAAGTAAAGTCCTGGATGCACTGCAATTCGCTTCCCTCTACAATCTCTCCGTGGCAGATGCAATTTCACGGGCTCTCCACTCAGCCCAGGATCACCTTGACAACAGCAACTCATACAGCAGGGTGCCTTTCATCGACTGCACCTCAGCTTTCAATCCCATCATCCCCTCAGTATTGGTCAGCAAGCTCCAAAACTTGGGCCTCTGCAACTGGATCCTTGGTTTCCTCATGGGAAGACCAAGGTCCATGCCATCAGTAACAACGTCTCCTCTTCAGTGACAATCAACACAGGTGCACTTCAACCTCAAGGAGGCATGCTTAGCCCACTACTCTACTCTTTATATAACCATGACAATGAGGCAAGGCACATTTCAAATGCCATCTACAAATTTGCCGATGACACCATGGTCACCGGCAGAATTACACAAGGCAATGAGGAAGCATACAGGAGAGACAGCTCAGCTAGTTCAGCGGCATCACAACAACTATCTTGCACTCAGCGTTAGCAAAAATAAGGAACTAATTATGGACTTCAGGAAGGGGAATCCATGAGAACACAAACTTGCCCTCGTCAATGTATTGCTAGTATGTGGAAAGATACAAATATGATTGATATTAATAGATGGCATAATGAGATGAAATATTGTTTAATAATGGAAAAAATTATGTATGTTACGCATGATAATTATAATTTTTTTATTAATAAGTGGCTGTTATACTCGGAATATTTACATTTCAATTTATATTGATTAGATTTTAATATGTATATTTAACTTTTTCTTTAATATTCTCTTTTTTTCTTTTTTAATGGCTCTCCTTAGGAGAGTTGGCTGAGGGGGGATGCGGTTCTTTTCTTTTTTTTTCTATATATATTAAAAAAAACATGTTCATGTTTAATTGCTGTATATGTCATATTATTTGTTTTTTGAACAAATAAATAAAGTTTAAAAAAAAAAGGAGTGGACCGGGTAAAGAATTTCAAATTCCTGAAGCCTTCGTGTCGATGCAATCATGAAGGTGGATTGCCAGCAACTATACTTTGTTTCACCAAAGACTCTTGCAAATTTCTACAGGTGTATCACGGAGAGCATTGTGACTAGTTGCATCACTGTCTGGTATGGAGGTGCTCATGCAAAGCACAGGGAAAGGCTGCAAAGAGTTGTGAACTCCATCAGTGGCATCATGGACCTTAGTCTTCACTCCCATCTACAAGAGACAGTGTCTCAAAAAGGCAGCCTCTATCATCAAGGAGCCCCCCCTCACCATCCAAGCCATGCCCTCTTCTCACTATCAGGAAGGAGCCTGAAGACAAACACCCAAAGGTTCAGAAACAGCTTCTTCCCCTCAGCCAGCAGATTTCTGAACGGACAACGAACCTATGGACACTTTCTCTTTTGCATGAATTTTTTTAAAAATATGTTCACAGAAATGTAACTAATAGCAATTTTTGCCCCTGTAATGTAGAATAGTGCTGCCACAAAACAACAAATTTTGTGACATGTTTAAGGCAATAAATTCTGATTCTGAAATGGGGGTGTCGCTGGTCAATTTCACAAAGCTGTTTGCAGCAAATTTACCTGCCACATATTTACCCCTCACCAGGGACTGCACTTCAGAAGTAAGTCGTCAATGCTAGGCATACAAGGTGCTATACAAATGTAAATCTCTCTCAGTACCTGAAACCTATTTCACTTAATCTTCCAAAGTACCAAAGAGCAACTGTCAGCTCATTCAAAAGCGTTTGATATGTAGACTTTTGCACCAAATGCTCAGATATAAACAATTCACCAACTAAAGTAATGGCTAACAAAACAATTCGATCAGTCTCCATTTATCTGTGCAATACTGTGCATGACAGTCAAGTATTTTATTTTCCCTGTTGACATGGATGGAGAACTTTTAAACAAAAACCCACTCTCTTCATATCTGAGTACCATCTACATCTCAAATCCACTTCAAATGCGTACCATTCTGATGCAGTTTTTATTGGATGAACTGATCTCAAACACAAAGTTCAGACAGAGCTTTCGGGCTTGTTATTACAAAAGCAGCAAAACTGTTGGTCGCTGAATTAACAGCTGGGGGGGGGGGGGCTGGGCTGACAAATGTAATTGTTATGCATCAGAACACAAAGCTCCCCACTTCAGGTGCCTGTCTATTTTTGCTCATCCCTTGAAGAGGGCCTCTTGCCCAAAACTGTGGTTTTGTATGTTCACCTCCTGTGTATGCTGTGAGACCTGCTAAGCTCCTCCAACAGTTTTGTGTTTTTACTACAATCACAGTGTCTGGAGACTTTTGTGTTTCACTCCATTTACCTCATTCTGATGGGTTTTGGCATTCTGCACAGTCTTCATGCTGATGGACATAATGATCAGAGGAGGAGGGGCCATATCCTTCACCACAGACAGGTGATCAGGTCTGAGCAAGACAGCCTCTACTTTGCACCAACTCATGGGCTGATTGGGGAGCTCTAAAAAGGAGAAAAAAAAGACATGATATATTAATGCAGAAGCATTCATGTCAAGTTTCAACTTTACATCCTTGTCTCATTCTTCTGCCCCTCGCCAATCTACATCACCTGGAAGTCAGGCGGAATACTTAGCACAATGTTATTAAAGCGCCAGTGGTCTGAGTTCGAATCTGGCGCTGTCTGTAAGAAGTCTGCACATTCTCCACGTGCCTGCGTGGGTTTCCTCAACTGAGCCCATTTTGAATCAAATCGATCACTCTCCCAAACCCCCCCCTCAACCGAGTCCTGTGGGTTTTTAATCATTTGGACAAGATTATCCAGGTCAAGATAAAATCTACCATGCCCACCTTCTCAATACATGTCGCTTTCCCCAGCTTCCCAGAACCTCAAAATTGTCAAACTGCTGGAGACTGGATGAGCAGAAATTTCTTAAAATGAGCATTGTGAAGATTCCAACTGCCATTTTTAAACTCTGTCCCTGGCCAGGAAATCCATTCTTCTCACAGGCAATAGTCCCAATCAGATAGTTCATCAATCTGGATGTCGAACGGGAACTCAGTCGGGGTTTTTACAGCTGACGAGTGAAGCTACCCATTTCTATTTCAGCAATGCTAGCTGGCTACTCGGGACTGAACTCACCTTTCGCTAAACATACATCCACGTTTGTCTTATTGCCACAACACTTGCTAGTTCTTCCACAAATTCTGGTTAATTCATAGAATTTAAATGACACAGTTGGCATGCATGGTGAGATTAGGTCTATTAATTGTTGGTCTACATCTCTGGCATCAACCACTGGGTGCAAAAGACTAGCAGAAGGAACAAATTAACCAAATTTATGGTTAAATCGATGCAGGAAATGCAACTTCTGGATATATGGAGGAGACAACACCCAAAGGAGAAGGAATACTCATATTATTCGGGTAGACACAAAACATACTCAAGGATAGACCTGTTCCTGTTGTCAGCCCACATCCAAGGGAGAGTTAGAAAAACGGGATATAAAGCTAGATTGTTATCGGATCACTCACCCCTGTTATTAGCAATAGAGCTGGAGGACATCCCACCGAGAACGTATAGATGGAGATTAAACTCCATGCTACTTAAAAGACAGGATTTTAGAGAATTCATTGAGCGACAAATTAAAATGTACTTTGAAATAAATACGGAATCAGTGAAAGATAAGTTTATACTATGGGATTCAATGAAAGCGTTCATCAGAGTGAAGAAAATAATTTATGTAACTAAGATGAAGAAAGAATACAATTGGGAAATAGAACAACTGGAAAGGGAAATAGCAAGTACAGAAAAATAATTAACAACAAGGAAAGATACAACAAAGAAAAGAGAATTGGCGGACAAAAAAATAAAATATGAAACACTGCAAACGTATCAGGTGGAGAAGAACATAATGAAAATAAAGCAGAAGTATATGAGCTAGGAGAAAAAACGCTCAAAATACTAGCTTGGCAACTTAAGACAAAACAAACTAAAAGAACGGTATTGGCATCAAGGAAAAAGGACAAACAAATTAAATATAACCCATCGGAGATCAATGAAAACTTCAAGGAATTCTACGAGCAATTATATCGAATTGAGAACGAAGGGAAAGAAGCCAAAATAGATGAGTTTCTAGCTAAAATTGAACTACCGAAATTGCAAGAAGAGGAGCAAAATAAATTAATAAAACCATTTGAAATAGAGGAAATACAGGATATATTAAAAAAAACTACTGAACAATAAAACGCCAGGAGAGGACGGACTCCCAATATAATTCTATAAAACATTTAAAGACTTATTAATTCTTCCTCTCCTGGAAGTAATGAACCAGATTGAAGAAACACAAAACATGCCAGATTCATGCAAAACAGCAATAATTACAGTAATACCAAAGACGGGGAAAGATCCACTAACACCAGTATCGTATAGACCAATATCTCAACTCAACACAGATTATAAGATAATAGCTAAACATTTTCTTTGGCTTGGCTTCACGGATGAAGATTTATGGAGGGGTATGTCTACGTCTGCTGCAGGCTCGTTGGTGACTGACAAGTCTGATGCAGGACAGGCAGGCACGGTTACAGCGATTGCAAGGGAAAATTGGTTGGATGGGGTTGGGTGTTGGGTTTTTCCTCCTTTGTCTTTTGTCAGTGAGGTGGGCTCTGTGGTCTTCTTCAAAGGAGGTTGCTGCCCGCCGAACTGTGAGGCACCAAGATGCACGGTTGGAGGCGATATCAGCCCACTGGCAGTGGTCAATGTGGCAGGCACCAAGAGATTTTTAAGCAGTCCCTGTACCTCTTCTTTGGTGCACCTCTGTCTCGGTGGCCAGTGGAGAGCTCGCCATATAACACGATCTTGGGAAGGCGATGGTCCTCCATTCTGGAGACGTGACCCATCCAGCGCAGTTGGGTCTTCAGCAGCATGGATTCGATGCTTGCGGACTCTGCCAGCTCGAGTACTTTGATGTTGGTGATGAAATCATTCCAATGAATGTTGAGGATGGAGCGGAGACAGCGCTGATGGAAGTGTTCTAGGAACCATAGGTGATGCCGGTAGAGGACCCACGATTCGGAGTCGAACAGGAGCGTGGGTATGACAACGGCTCTGTACACTCTGATATTTGTGTGTTTCTTCAGGTGGTTGTTTTTCCAGACTCTTTTGTGTAGTCTTCCAAAGGAGCTATTTGCCTTGTCGAGTCTGTTGTCTATCTCTTTGTCGATCCTTGCATCAGATGAAATGGAGCAGCCAAGTTTGGTAAACGGGTTGACCGTTTTGAGTTCTGTGTGCCCAATGGAGATGTGGGGGGGCTGGTAGTCATGGTGGGGAGCTGGCTGATGGAGGACTTATTATTAGCAACTGGCCGACTGTGTACCAAAAATAGTAAAACTAGATCAAACTGGATTTATTAAGAAAAGACGAACAACGGACGATATCTGTAAATTCATTAACTTAATCCATGCAGTACAAGGAAACAAGACACCAACAGTGGCAGTTGCCTTAGATGCAGAGAAAGCCTTTGACAGAGTAGAATGGAATTATTTATTCAAAGTACTACAGAGGTTCAACCTACTAGAGAAATATATTAATTGAATTTCTTTACCCAGAGGGTGGTGAATCTGTGGAATTCATTGCCACAGAGGGCAGTAGAGGCAGGTTCATTAAATATATTTAAGAGGGAATTAGATATATTTCTTCAGTATAAGGGTATTAAAGGTTACGGAGAGAAGGCGGGGATGGGGTACTGAACTTTAAGATCAGCCATGATCTTGTTGAATGACGGAGCAGGCTCGAAGGGTCGAATGACCTACTCCTGCTCCTATCTTCTATGTTTCTTCTATGTTTCTATTAAAGCATTATATAAGGGACCATTGGCGAAGGTGACAGTAAATGGATATATATCAAATCAATTTAAATTAAGCAGATCAACTAGGCAGGGATGTCCACTATCTCCCTCACTGTTCGCGCTAGCTATAGAACCACTGGCAGAACTGATAAGAAGAGAAAATAAAGTAAAAGGGATAAAAATAAAAGAGAAGGAATATAAAATCAGTCTATTTCCAGATGACATTATAGTACACTTAACAGAACCAGAAATATCAATAAAAGAACTACTTAAAAAATTGAAGGAATATGGAGAAGTATCGGGGTACAAGATCAACGCAAATAAAAGTGAAGCGATGCCAATGAATAATGCGGATTTCACAAAGTTTAAGAAAGAATCACCATTTAGATGGCAAAGACAAGCAATCTGATACCTAGGTATATAACTAGATAATAATCTAGGCCATCTATACAAACTAAATTATATGCCATTAATGAAGTAAATACAAGACGACTTAGAACATTGGAAAGATTTACCACCAACACTGATAGGAAAGGTAAATTGCATTAAAATGAATATCTTCCCAAGGATACGATACCTATTCCAATCATTACCAATTCACCTAACAGAAAAATTCTTCAAGGATCTAAAGAAAATAATAAGGAAATTCTTATGGAAAGGGGGGAAACTGAGGATAGCGCTAGATTAATTAACAGAATGGTACAAACAAAGGGGCTTACAGCTACCAAACTTCAAGAATTATTATAGAGCAGCACAATTAAGATACCTATCAGATTTTTATCAAACATGGGAAAAACCAGATTGGACCAGATTAGAGCTAGATAAAATAGGGGAGAAGGTACCTGAACATATACTATATAAGTGGGATGAAAAGCTGGTGCAACATAGGAATTCACCAGTAATGCACCATCTGCTCAACATTTGGAAGAAGATTCACGTAGAAAGGAATAAAACAAATGATCAACTACAAAAATTAATATTGACACAAAATCAACTAATCCCTTTCACAATAGATATCCTTTCCTTTAGAGAATGGGAGAGGAAAGGGATCAAAAGAATAGAAAATTGTTTTTCAGGAAATATATTATTATCTTTTGAACAAATGAAGTGCAAGTATGGTATAACTCATGGTACAATGTTTGCATACCACCAACTGAAAACCTACTTGAAGGACAAATTGGGAAGCAGGCTGAGGTTACCAGAAGGAAGCAATTTTGAATATGTGATTACAGACACAATGATACATCAAACTGCAAGAGAAAGAGAATGAGGAAACAAGCTGTAAACCCAAACAAAAATGGGAACAAGATCTAAACATAAAGTTAAAGAATGAAACATGGAAAAAGCTATGCTCCGGAACTATGAGAAATACAATAAACACGAGGTTACGCATGATACAATATAATTGGTTACACAATCTATACACCACGCCCCAAAAGTTAAATAAATGGGTCCCAACAGTATCAGACAGATGTTTTCATTGTAAGAAGGAAACAGGAACAACAGTAGATACAACTTGGGCATGTGAGAAAGTGGAAAAGTTTTGGGAAGATCTAAATCAGGTATTAAATAAAATCACAAAAAGCAACATACCAAAAAATCCAGAGATCTTAATATTTAATGTATCATATGTTGAACATTGAGTGGGTGGGGAGGTGGGGGGGCGGGGGGGGTGAAGGAGGGAGGGAAGGGAGGGGGGAAAAGGGGAGAAAATGACACTGTGTATATTCAATAGGGAAATGTTTGTGTGTATTTTGGTCAGTATGGTTCATAGTGTGAAAAATAATTTTTTTTTAAAAACCACTGGGTGCATCAAAATATTCTAGAGTTTACCCTTTGCTGTTAGAATATGTACATTTTCTGTTCAGCGAGGTACAGAAAAGTTCTGATTTGCTTTCTGGAGAAAGAATATCAGAGCAACTACCTTTCTTCCCTCCCCCTCCCAAAGGAGTGCATCAATATCTATCATGTGGCTGCGTATTGATATCAGTTCTGATTAGATGTTATCGATCTGAAATTATAGACTGTGCCTCCCTCCAATTATGCCAACATTTCCTACCTTTATCTTAAAATCTGTCCTCAAGTCTTACACAAGATTCCATTCCAACATGCATGTCTGATTTTTAGTGCTGACTACAGGACCACAGCCACACTTTTGCGTAACAAATGTAAGGACTGGAGTGTCTTGGTGTTCAGCAACAAACCTCGGAAATGATCTAACCATTCGTCACAGGAAAATGCTGTTGCTATCTTGCAAGAAGTTTCATAGTCAACATGCTCGATTCTAATATCCAACTACGAAGCTGCAAAGAGTTCTGAGTCCATCTTTATGCAATGGTGGAGTGAATTCACTGCCCTTTGAGATTGGGTTGCATTCAAAACTATACAGAACAATGCAGGAGCAATATAATAATCTGGTAGCACTCAATTTAGAAGAACTTATAGTAAATCTCTCTTTCACCACCCGCAGAAAGGAGGAGCAGGAAATATTCTCTCTATCAACAGGAAGATGAAGGCCTCTTTAATGCATTCCCATGAATTTCTTGTGGTAATTCAGGAGTTACAAAAACAGACAGCTTGAGAAACCCAATAAATGGCAAACAAAAAAGATTTTAGACCCACTTGCATTACATGTATTCCCAATGATGGCACAATAAAAGAGTTGGAGTACAGAAAAATGCTAAACCTATATTTATGTAATTATCTTGACAGAGCAATCAGAGACCACTTAGAGTATCATAATAGTGTTAAAGACAAAGTTAAATGAGCTATGTGATGTTACAGCTGAATTTTCAAATGCATAAATAATTTGCCAAGAAATATTTTGCTTGTACAAGTCCACAACGAACAGAGAAAACAAGGGAAAGGTTCTCATCAACCCTCCAATGGGCAAGAATCAGAGCGAAGCTTAGGGGAGATAAGCAGATTAAATCTTGAGAGATGAGCACCCCCAATTCAGATTTATTGTCGGAGTACACACGTGACATCACATTCAACCCCGAGATTTGTTTTCCTGCGGGTGAGGCAGAATTACCACTTATTGGTAGTGCAAAAAAACTGACAACGCATACGTGTAAACAAATAAAGAAATGCGAACAGAGAGGAAAAAAAACAAAGTGCAAGAGCAAGAGTCCTTGATTTTGTTTGTTGTTGGGGGGTCTGATGGTGGAGGGGTAGCAGATGTTCCTGAACCTGGTGGCACCTCGACTCCTTTCCTGATGGCAGCAGTGAGAATAGAGGGTGTGCTGGATCCACGATGCTTGTTGCTGTTCTCAATGGTGGGGAGGGTTTTACCTGTGATGTCCTGAGCTGTGTCCATTACCTTTTGCAGGTTTTACACTCAGGGGTATTGGTGCCCACATGCCAGACTGTAATGCAACCGGTCAGCACTTTATCACACATCTGTAGAAATTTGCCAGGGTTTCCGATGTCACGCCAAACCTCCGCAAACTCCTGAGAAAGTAGAGGCACAGAAGTCCTTTCTTCACGATGCCATTTGTGTGCTGGCTCCAGGAAAGATCCTCCGAGATAGTGACTCCCAAGTATTTGAATTTCTCCACCTCTGATCCCCCAATGATCACTGGATCGTTCACCTCTGGTTTTCCCTTCCTGAAGTCAACAATCAGCTCCTTGGTTTTGGTGATACTAAGTGCGAGGTTGTTGTTATTGATGCACCATTCAGACAGGTTTTCAATCTTCCTCCTGTATGCTAACTCACAGCCTCCCTTAATACAACCACTACTGTGGGATCATAAACAAACTTGTCGATGGCATTGTTGTTGTACCGAGCCACAGAGTCATAGGTGTGCAGCGATTAGAGCAGGGGCTAAGACCGCGGCCCTGTGGTGCTCCGGTACTGATGGAGATTGTGGAGGAGATGTTCTCACTAAGCCTCAGATTGTGGTCTGGAGGTGAGGAAATCCAGGATCCAATTATATAGTGGGGTGCTGAGACCCAGGTCTTGGAGGTTGATGATCAATTTTGAGGGGGGGGGGGTGCTGGTGTTAAATGCTGAAATGAAGTCAATAAAAAAATATCTTTGCTTTGTGTAGAGCCAGTGAGATGGTATCTGCCGCTGACCTGTTGCTATGATAGTCGAATTAGAACAGATCCAAGTCGTTGCTCAGACAGAAGCTGACGTGCTTTAACATCAGCCTCTCAAAACACTTCACCACTGTTGATGTTGATCACTGCTGAGGTGGATCAAGAAGATGGTCAACAAATAAAAAGGGGCAGGAGAAAAAGTTAACCCCCCCTCCCCCTGCTTCCCACAGTTATATGTACTCAGCCCCTCCCTATGCTGTGTGGGCAAAAACTGCTCTAACTCCATCTTCAACCTTCCAGATGATAGCATCATCTTAGGAAGAATCTCAGATGAAGTATAGGAAGGAGGTTGAGAAACATGTAGCATGGTGCTAAAATATCAACTTCCCACTCAATGAAGGAGATGGTCACTGAATTCATGAAACAAGAGGAGCACGTGTCCCTGTCTATCAACGGTGCTGAGATGGAGGGCCTCACTTCATCTGCAACTGGTCCTGTTCAACCATAAATGTTGAAAATGCACCAATGCCTTCACTTTCTCAAAAGCCTGAGGAAATTCAACACTTCTCAAGAGACCACACCAATTTCAACACATTCAGGGGCATCACGACCTGGAAAAGAACTGCTCTGTCCACAAGAAACGGCAGAGATCAGTCCATCATCAAGCCCACCCCTCCTCAGTCGACTCCATCTTACTGTTTCAGGAAAGCAGCCAAGATAAAGGAACTATCACACCCCAGTCCTAGTTTGATCTCCCATTTCTTTCAGGCAGGAGATACACGCGCACGAAAAACATCAACCTTCGTGCGCATGTATCTCCTGCCTGAAAGAAGTAGGACATAAAGCTATGACTGGGGTGTGATGGGTCCTTTAAATCAATTCAAGGGTAGAGGAAGAACTCTAGATCCCAAAATGTTGCCAATTCTTTTTTTCTCTTGTCTTCCTCCAGCAGTTTGCATTTTGCTCAAGGACAGTAGGTTTCTTGCTGTTGTAGGAATCTCTCACTGGAAGAACACGACGCACTTGCACCATCTTTTAACTGCACTTTGCGACTTGTTGTAACATTGCTCCCTACACTGTAGTTTTATTCATTTGATCATCTGTTATTCTTGGACTATCAGCTGTACATGTTTATGTGCCTGGATAGCACACAAAATAAAGCTTCTGACTGACCCACTGGACAACAAAGATTTTCCTTCTTAAACACTTTGGGTGTATTCTATGGATTTTAAGCTGCTGATGACAGAAATCACATTAAAATTTTCCCATCACGTTTTTTTTTAAAAAGGTACAACCTATTTTTGTGACGTTTACTAGCATATTGCCCACAAAGCAAGCTGTTTTGGCCAGTCCAAGCAGGCCTGGGCCTGCACTCATTGCAGGTGCTATACAAATGTTGTCTCAGGCCTGGTCATGCTTAGGATAGACAGCTCACATATGCAGGTGCTGGTGTGCATCTACTTTAGGCAATAGCGTAGTGAGTGTACTTAACAATAGCATTTATTGTTTTCCAGAAGATTCTTCTTTTTCTTCTTTCTTTGGCTTGGCTTCACGGACGAAGATTTATGGAGGGGGTAAATGTCCACGTCAGCTGCAGGCTCGTTTGTGGCTGACAAGTCCGATGCGGGACAGGCAGACACGGTTGCAGCGGTTGCAGGGGAAAATTGGTTGGTTGGGGTTGGGTGTTGGGTTTTTCCTCCTTTGCCTTTTGTCAGTGAGGTGGGCTCTGCGGTCTTCTTCAAAGGAGTTGCTGCCCGCCAAACTGTGAGGCACCAAGATGCACGGTTTGAGGCGATATCAGCCCACTGGCAGTGGTCAATGTGGCAGGCACCAAGAGATTTCTTTAGGCAGTCCTTGTACCTTTTCTTTGGTGCACCTCTGTCACGGTGGCCAGTGGAGAGCTCGCCATATAACCCGATCTTGGGAAGGCGATGGTCCTCCATTCTGGAGACGTGACCCACCCAGCGCAGCTGAATCTTCAGCAGCGTGGAAAAATGTCACAGTTGTGATCATTCTGTTACATTTGAGGCGAGCATACAATTAAGGCTCAAAGACGCAGCATGACTGCACTTATTTAGAAATCCTATGAGCTCTACTTGGTAAAATTGGTGACCAAGACAAACCCTGGGCTCCTCACATTTGTTGTGCAACATGTGCAGTCAACCTGAGAGGTTGACTCAGAGATAGAGGGAAGTCGATGCCATTTGGAGTCCCAATGACATGGCAAGAACAGAACGATCACGTGACGGACCGTTACTGACCGATGTATCTGGATTCTCTGCTGAAAATAAGAAATCTGTTGAATACCGCAATCTGCCTTCCGCACGAAGCCACCGGAGACATGGAGTCAAGATGAGGCAGATGAAGACCCCACAATGCATGAACCAGATGTGGAAAACCACACTGATCTAGATGTTAAACCGTTTATGGCTGGTTACCCTCATCTGATATCACAGCTGGAATTAAATGACTTGGTCAGTTAATTAGGTTTTTCAAAAGCAAAACTATTTAATTCAAGACTGCAAGGATGGGGTTTGCTGTCACCAGGTACAAGTATTTGACAAACTTCTTTACACAAGTTGACAACCTGTTTCTGCTCTGATATTAATGGGCTGTTCATGGGTTTATGTTGTGGGCATAACCCACCACAATGGCGTCGTTTATAGATTCAAAGTTAAACCGAAAAGCTGTACTGTTGCATGATGGCAACGTCCACCCTTCAGTACCTTTGATAACATATTAAAACACATATAGTACTACTGGAACATCTGTGGTGATCTAGAAGCAGTGGCACTGCCATTAGGAATGCAGCTCGGATACAGCAATGTTTCATTGATAAATGGGATAACCGTGCTAAAGAGTCACATTATGTTAAAATGAACTTGCTGCTCCGTAAGCATTTAGGGCCTGCTCAGAAAAGTGTGGCACATAAACCACTTGTCAATGCAATAAATATATTTCTGCCTCCTCTTCCTGCAAAACTCAGATTGGTAAAAAAATTTGTGAACACAATGAACAAGGAAGGTGATGGATTTCACAATTTCAGACAGGTATTTCCAAGAATAACTGATGCCAAGATTAAGGAGGGCATTCTTGTTGGTCCATAAATCAGACACATTATCAATGACAGGCAGTTCAAAGATCTGCTAGCGAGGCCAGAGAAAATAGCATTAAAAGATGCTACTGAAAATCGTCTTGGCAACTGTAAAGGATCAAGTCACATCCAGCTGATTGACAACATGCTTCAAGCAGCAATTGCAACATGACATTGAAAATTCTTCTTCCCTGCTGATCTTGGTGCAGTCAGGGACAAACACGGTGAAAGGTGGCTTCATCAGGACACTGCGACCATGGAAAAGCAGGATCAGGGCTGACTATTGATGGATGCTGACATGAGAGGCATCAGATGCTGAGTACAAATGTAAAATCAACAGCAAAACATTTTTAGGTCAGTTGAACAAATGCAAGGCGTCAGCATCAAAATGCAATTAAACATGCTAAATTCAATAAAAGCTCATTCAATTTTTCTCCATCATCCGACATGACATAGCACATTTGAAACCATCTTTGGCATCACTAGGGGAGGGTTTGGTGGGGCGGGGGAGGGGGGGGTGTGTGGACTACACCAGGTGACACCAAAGTGACTGTTGATAAAAAAATTTATGCAGTGTTTCAGCAGAATTTTGTTTTGAAAAATATCCCTGTAGTTATAACAACAAAAACATTTTTCTAAGTCCATCTTACATGTATCAATACACTGACAAGGCTAAAACTCGATGCTAATTTACTTTTCTAATGCACTCCGGTCAGAGCTGTCGTTATTACCCACTTACAATGCTTCGAATCGCGCGCTGTTGTTTTCGTTGCTGCTGGTGTTTTTATAGTCGCTGCTTTTCTCAAATTTTCTGGTGCAATATTGTGGTCATTAGTATTTGTGAAACTTGTATCAATAACTTTTTTGATAATTAAGTAGTAATTAAAGGAAAAGGAGCAAAATCAAAAAAGGTGTCTGCTCAGTTACTAATAATGTTGTAACTAATAATGTGGTCATTCAAAGTAGAAAAATTTTACAAAACAATGTACAGTACACCTCTGATTATCCGAAATGGTCAGGACCGGGCCTATGCCAGATAAACATTTTTCTCGGATAACTGGTCATTTTTTAAAAACAGCCCAGTAGCAACAGCAAATCACTCGTATCAATGTTTAAACAACAACAAAGAGAAGGCTTTTTAAGCAATAAAATGTTTAATTCTCACTAAAAAACATAGGCCGCAACGCCGTCGCCGATCACCAAGACCTCCCATCTACTGCACTGATCCCCGACACAAACCCACCGCTGTCGCTGAACCCCGGGAAGGCTTCCTGGGCTGGTGGAACATTCACTGGTGAGTCACCGGGCTCCTGTCTCCCTGGTCACTGGAGCTCCCAATGCCACACAATCCTCGACTCCGAATCCTCCCCTCGGCCTACTGCACACAACCACCAGGGAGACCAGTGTGCATATGCGGTAGTAGGCTGAGGGGAGGGTATGGAGTCGGCGTCAGGAGTTCTGATGTGTCGAGGGAGGGAGGGAACAGAAAGCCACTGAGACCAAGGTCCAGGTCCTGCCCAGGAGACTGTTCTCCTTGATGACACAAGGAAGAGATTCTTCTGACCACTTGTGGCTGGGAGACAGTGGCACGCAGTTTGAGAGGGAGAGTTGGAGAGAAAAATCAATAGGGGAAAGTAAAGGAGAAATGGAAAGAGAGAAGGGAGGGAGTAACCTGAAACGAGGACAATTGGCATTCTAATTTCATGTCAGGTGAATTTTTTTTCCCAACCAGAAGTCAGTTTAGCTCCGAAAAAATTTCAGATAAATGAGGATTTTGGAGAATCAGATTTTGGATTATCAGTTATGCTGTAGTTGTAAAATTATAGAATAATATGTAATAAATATAGTTGTAAATTGCTTAAATGTCTTAAATTAAGCAATTTACAACATCACATATTATTCTGTATTTTTACAACTACAGTATGACTCCGATGTAGCTCTTCAGCGCTTGACGTCCTGTTTTGCGGAAACTGCCAAAATGTTTGGCCTGGAAGTCAGCCTGAAGAAAACTGAGGTCCTCCATCAGCCAGCTCCCCACCATGACTACCAGCCCCCCCACATCTCCATCGGGCACACAAAACTCAAAACGGTCAACCAGTTTACCTATCTCGGCTGCACCATTTCATCAGATGCAAGGATCAACAACGAGATAGACAACAGACTCGCCAAGGCAAATAGCGCCTTTGGAAGACTACACAAAAGAGTCTGGAAAAACAACCAACTGAAAAACCTCACAAAGATAAGCATATACAGAGCCGTTGTCACACCCACACTCCTGTTTGGCTCCGAATCATGGGTCCTCTACCGGCATCACCTACGGCTCCTAGAACGCTTCCACTAGCGTTGTCTCCGCTCCATCCTCAACATTCATTGGAGCGCTTTCATCCCTAACGTCGAAGTACTCGAGATGGCAGAGGTCGACAGCATCGAGTCCACGCTGCTGAAGATCCAGCTGCGCTGGGTGAGTCACGTCTCCAGAATGGAGGACCATCGCCTTCCCAAGATCGTGTTATATGGCGAGCTCTCCACTGGCCACCGTGACAGAGGTGCACCAAAGAAAAGGTACAAGGACTGCCTAAAGAAATCTCTTGGTGCCTGCCACATTGACCACCACCAGTGGGCTGATATCGCCTCAAACCGTGCATCTTGGTGCCTCACAGTTCTGCGGGCAGCAACCTCCTTTGAAGAAGACCGCAGAGCACACCTCACTGACAAAAGGCAAAGGAGGAAAAACCCAACACCCAACCCCAACCAACCAATTTTCCCCTGCAACCGCGTCTGCCTGTCCCGCATCGGACTTGTCAGCCACAAACGAGCCTGCAGCTGACGTGGACTTTTACCCCCTCCATAAATCTTCGTCCGCGAAGCCAAGCCAAAGAATGACTCCGATGATCCAAAATCAGATTCTCCGAAATCCTCATTTAACCAAACTTTTTGGAGGAGCCCTCTCAAAAATATCGAATCAGGATTTGTGAAACAATCAAACATCCTCATTCATCTGAAAATCATTTGCCTTCCAAAAAAAAAATATCGGATAAATGAGGATTTTTGAAACAACCGAAAATCCTCATTTATCTAAATTTTTTTTTGGGTGCCAAATTCACTTCACAGCTTAAAAAAAATTCAAACCCAGCATGCTCATGTGCACGTCTGAGTCGCCGATTTGATTGTGAGTAGAACTTCAAGTGTTTGGTGATTTATCTTACAGCATTTTGTTCAGAATTTTTTTTGGAGTGAATTAAACATTATTTTAATGATTAAAAAGCATTTCCTTGTTGTTTAAACATTGTTACAAGTGATTTGCTGTTGCTACTGGGATTTTTTTTTATAAATTGAGCAGTTCTCCAAAAAAACCTGTTTATCTGACATAGTCCGGGTCTCGACCATTTCAGATAATCAGAGTTAAATTGTGTGTGTGTGTGTGTGTGTGTGTGTGTGTGTGTGTGTGTGTGTGTGTGTGTGTGTGTGTGTGTATTTTTTTTAATTTAAAAGCTGTAATTTTAATTTTGCAAGTTGTTCATCTCAACTATTACCGTTACATTCATTGATGTACGGGAATTACGATTTATAAGTTACATTAGTACAAAAAAAATTTGAGGTCGATCAGTCAATCTGGTTCAGCTTGAAGTTGTCGATCATTATCTCCATTTCTTTTCAGGAAGCAGCCCTTTTGAAAAAATTGTTGTCCTTGGAGACACTAAACAAATTCAACTCAAGTTTGACCTCTACAAAATATTTGACACCTCTAACCAAATTCTGCAAAAGTAACAGATCTACAAATTTAGCATTGAAAAGTTCATGGCATTCCAGCCAGCAGATCATACTTATGAGACAATGTTCGATGATTCAGATAAAATGACCATTTCATCAAAAAAAAAACAATGCAGAACATGAGACAAGCACAACACGGCCACTTGCTTGGCGGAACTGCAAGCACACAATCTCTGTTGTTGTGGAAGTGGCAAGAGTTTCCACTGAATTATCATGTTTATGATTTAGTGAAATGCATCGATAGAATGAAGTGTTAAAACGATGGAGAATAGGAAAACTTTGCAATGGACAAAGTGAACAAGCAGCTGACTGGCCTGAGAAAAATTGGAGCAATCTTAAAAGTATCAGGTCCAAAGATTGCAGGATTAAGTGATGAACTTTCTTCCATGGTTTTGAAGTTTTGAATTTGTTTGAGGGAAGAGAAACACTTTTAGTGTCTGTTGCTAGGTCAAAAGTTTTGATGCACCTTAAATCCATTTGCAAAGTTTAATTGTATCCTGATGAAGAATTAATGATGTTTGGGTTCTTTCTCGATTTATTGAGAAATACGGCCAGTATTGGAGGAGTTTGTTTCTGTCAAGGTGACCAAGTTATTGGAAGTGGAGGAACACAAGATACACTTGCAAGATTTGTTGCAAGGCAACTAGATTTAAACCTAGGCACCCTGTATCAATTAGCCCCTGATACAAACTGGCGACGATTGCAGCAAGCACAGACTTGTACTTCTGATTGAAGGAAATCTGTCATGTATCCAAGAAAACAATTGCTGTCAGAGGAGGCAAATTGCTGGTTAGAGATGATTATGAAGGATTTACTAGTTACTATGTTGTCCAGGATCTTTGCTCCTTTGCCTCAAGGAGTTGCGTTTTTGCTGCTGAGCTCTTTTCCCATTTGCACCCTGTAACAGAAATTCCATCATCCCTCCATCTCACAAGCAAATATCGTCTGATGTCAACGCTCTTTATCCCAATGCAGGTACTTCCAAAATCCTTCCATCTCACAAGCAAATATCGTCTAACGTCAACGCACTTTATCCCAATGCAGGTATACAATCCTTTATCTGGAACCCTTGGGGGAACAGTGTGTTCCGGATTTTGGATTTTTCCAGATTTCGGATTTTGGAAAGCCAGATTTAAGCCCACCCGAACTGTGCTGCCGTATCTATCCTCGCCTGCCCGACTCGCGCTGCTGGTCTCCCCTCCCCAACCGCCCGACTCGCACTGCCGTTTCTCTCCCCTCTTGTCGGATTTTAGATGTCCAGATAAAGGATTGTGTACCTGCATCTCTTTTGCCTTGGTTTCCACCTGCAGCTGACTGAACTCAAGCTCGTCACATTCCCATAGAGAGGGAGAAGAGTTGATGGTTAAAAACCAGGATTCTTCTGTTGATGAGCACTGAGCCACATCAGCAGCTGAGGCTTTGTAGATGGCCAGGGACTACTTTAACATAGCCTTTCACTTTGTGTACTCTTGGTAAGGTCCATCTCTGGACAACTCCTGCCTGGAGCTTTTGTTGTCTTTGACTATTTTGACTGATGAAGCTCACTTCTTTAATCAGAAGAAAATAGTGAAATGCAATTGGCAAAGAGTGTGTTAGTAACAAGATCCCAACGAACGTAGCATTAGGAAAGCGGGTATGTGCTGAAGTCGCAGACGAGCTTCAACATAGTTTGAGTTAAGGTGAGAAATAGTGGCCTACGGTCACGCAATTAAAATTAAACAAAACTTCAGCAGAGGAAAGAAAGAAAGGTGCAGAAAAACGTCTGAATTTTCAGCTGAGATGTTAAACCAATATCTGATCTCCCAGGTGAATTCCAAGAGACCCCATAACAAAGTGTCACAGACTAATCCCAAATCCAAAAGTACCTAATGTAATCTTACAGTTTGATAGTAAATTATCTGCCACATTGCTAATATTCCAATACTAAACAAGACAACTAAAACACACGAGCTGACACGAAGCAGTTGAGATGGATGGAATTCAAGGAGGTGGTGCATTGATGACAGCTCTTTTCCTTAAGTTAGTTGAAATAATCCCAAGGAAAATAAGAAATCTTACGTGGAGCCTTGAATTCCAGCCAGCTCGGACCCTTGATCTTCTGGTTGAGGAGAAGCAGCTCAAGACTCGAAGTGTTGGTGCCAAACACATGCGAAAACGTTTCCCCTTTCAGGTCAGATGGCAAAGCAGGAAGTTCGGCCTGCAGCAAGTCACAAAGGCAATTAGACATGCTTCACAAACTACAACAGTGACATTACCACAAGAAACTCCTGGCAGAAGTCTGCTTAGGCTCCAGGCAAGCATTCATAAAGATTTTCAGGCTTACAAATAAACCAATGAGGACCAGCAACTTGTCCCAAGGGACCGGGGCTTCAGCATCTGCCCATTTCATAAAATTTACAGCAGAGAACTCGATTATTTGGTCAAAATTCTACCAGAAATGACCACTATCAAAAAGGGATCAGAAAACCACCTTAACTTGACATCCAATGGCATTATCATAAGCAGGTTCTTCAACAACATCCTGTTGATTGGAAATGCAACTGAAGACCTATCACATTAGCATTGTACAGTGGAAACGCCGTTATAAGCAGATAGTTGGGGCATAAATAAATAAATAGATTGCAACAAAAAAAAAAGCAGGGTCGCACTACATTGGGGTTTCACTGTGTACAATACACATCCTGCCCCCCAAACCCCACCCTCACCACCCCAGTTCGGCAGCACTCAGTCACACCTCCCGCCCCCAATCAGCAGCACTCACCCACCCCCCCTCCCCCAGGTAGTACTCATCCTGACTGTCACTATCGCTGGAACTCTCCATCCAACAACACTACAAGGGTACCTTGACCAGTGTACAGTTCCTGGAGCCAGCTCCCAATACAGAAAGGCCAGTTTGAGATAAGCAACTACAGGTTGTACCTCTTTAATCCTGCGACATTGGGAACTGGCCACCGCCAGTTCACTGAAAATGTGGGAAAACAGAAATTGACCCTGAAGAGGACCCCCCACCCCCGCCATGTCAACACATCAAAGAACAAAGCATAAAATAGGAAATGATACTGTGGATGGCATGGTTAGCGCAACTCCAACAATCGGTACCAGGGTTCAAGTCCTACGCTGTTAGTTTGTACTAACGGCGGCAGATTCAAACATGCCAGACCACGGGAGGTGCCAGACCACGAAGCTCTGGATAAGAGAGAAACAACCTGTACAGACAAACTGAGTGAAAGTTTTTTTTTTAAAAAGCATCGACTTTGAATAATTGTGAATATACTCACTGCATATTTGATTTCTAAGTATTCACAATCTTCAGGGACATCTGTAATTTCAAAAGCATATTTTTTCTCCACTCTCTAAAATGTAAAACATAACTATATCAGTCAAGTCACAGGACACAAATAACAGACTGATATTTGGACACTGCTCCATTTACTAACCTTGGACTTAAATTTCATTATTTTGTATCTTTCTGAAATTGCTTCGCTGAATTCCTGATAAACATCCATTATTCCCACAGGTGTTTCTGTGTCCTTGCCGGTTTTAAGATTTAGGCGCTGAAAAGGAATCATAGTGCATAAATTCATTACCATTTTCAAAATATCCCAAGATCTAAAACTCTTTCAAGTAGAAAAGATTGGTCTTCATCGTTCATGTTGATTAAAAAAAGTGACTAATGATGCAAGTTCTCAAGTACTGAACCCCAAGAGGGGAATTTAAAAAAAGACAATATACCAGGATTACTTTCAAAAGAGTTCAACAGATAGCTGGATATGAGTGGAATTGCAGATTACTGGGTTGGGACAGGAAAATAGTGTTGAGGTAGACCAGTCATGATCTTGCTAAGTGGCAGGCAGTGCTGACTGAACTTTGTAAAGACATCGTAGAGACCATTAGAACACGTATTGGAGAAGAACTGGCTGCTCTCAAATCAAAGCTACAGATTGTAAAAATGCAAATCGTGGCCAAAAAAAGTACCCAGTCACAAGACTGAGAGAAATTAAAGATACTGTTGAGGAGATAGAACATTCAACGTTGGAGTGCACCGATGACATCTGCTCAATGCAAAATTAAAATAGGTGTGAGGATTTGGAAATGGAGTTTCAGAGAAATATCATCATGATAGTGGGGGTTCTCTAAGAAACCGACAGCACGAGTAGAGCATAGTATCTGCTTTATTAAGAGGCATTCACCCTGGGTGGCACTTTAACTGAATGAGTCCCAAGCGAGTGCAGGAGGTGGTAGAACAAATTCTCTCAATAACCTCCTCCCACAGTTTCTCTTCAATTTCTATTTAACTGGGTCAGATTGGAGAAAACTTTGAAATCTTTTGATAGGGCTTCCCATTCTTCTGATATTCCAACTGACACCCCGCCAAGTGTGCTCAGATTCATTGGATTCTACATTTAGATTTTGTTGGCTGTACCACCCTAATTGATTGTAAGTGCCAAGGTGGATACCCATCCCCCCCAGTCCCTCCCCAACATGCACAAACAAATCTGCAAACATGTGCACATACTTACTACACTTGATCTGGAAGCCTGATTGGGAGGGGGGGGAGGGGTCCTTCTATTACACAATGAATTAAGGATATCAGTTTCTTTATTAAACTGGAGAATATCAAATATTCATTAAGAGGGTCTCCCCCCACAAATGGCATTTTTTTTTCCTGAATGGTGAGTGCTTACGGTGTAAAAGACTAACTGTGAGACAGTTGTACCAATACAAATCGGTAATATACTGATGACACCTTCAGTAAAGGTGCCAAGGTGGAGGGACGTCCTGGCGTGTATCAGAGGGTGTATGTGAACATTTGTGTACACGTGTTAGTTTTTCTGCTTAAAATAAAAATAGGAGCACAATGTATATCTGAATAACATGTACAATGTTGTTTTAATGTCAATAAATATATTTTTGAAAAACATATAGTATACAAAGAAAGAAAAGATTGCAGTAGATAAGTTATTTCTATTGGTAGGGGTCCAGAACTAGGGGATAAAGCCTCAAGATTTGAGGAAGTAGATTTAGGAGAGAGATGAGAAGGAACTGCTTTTCCCAGACGGTGGTGGATCTGTGGAATTGGCTATCCATTAAAGCAGTGAAGGCGACCTCAGTAAATGTATTTAAGACAAGGTTGGATAGCTATCTACATAATAAGGGAATTAAGAGATATGGGGAAAAGGCAGATAGGTGGAGATGAGCTTGTCATCAGGTTAGCCATGATCACACTGAATGATGGAGCAGGCTCAATGGGCCTACTCCTGCTCCTATTTCTATGTTCTTAGGTCATCATGTTAATAACAAGTTAACAGACTTTACACACCGTTTCCCTTGGCAGCAGGTATACGGTGCGTTCAATGTTTCTCACAGCCACACAGCAACTGACATACGTTTTTGCGGAGTCAATCCACACTTTGCCAAAGAAGTAAACCACTCCTGAGGAAGAGAAAAATGATCAGTTATTGTCCTTGCAACACAAATCATAGAACCATATCTTGGCATAGTTCCTTTGTTAGGTCTAAAGTAGGACAAATGCATTTCATTTGGTTTGAAGCAGTGGTACTCAGCTTTTTTCTAGTTATTGTTAAAAAAAGCATGTAGATATTAGCTCAAGATCTGTCTGATACAACATTTCATTGCCGATGGCAATCCAACTTCAGGCTGGAGACACTGGCTGAGCATCAGCAAATGCTCAGGATTTCTTAAGAATTAATGTAAATGGACAGAGAAAGCCTGATCAGCAAAGTTTAAATTTAAATTTTTAAAAATTTAAATTTAGGCATACAGCACGGTAACAGGCCACTTCAGCCCACAAGCCCGCGCCGCCCAATTTACACCCCGTGAACCTACAACCCTAACTGTGATTTCAAGGGTGGGAGGAAACTGGAGCCCCTGGGGGAAAACCCAAGCAGACACGGGGAAAACGTACAAATTCCTTGCAGACCGCGCGAGATTCAAACCCTGGTCCCGATCACTGGCACTGCAACAGCATTGCGCTGACCGCTACGCTAATCATGCCATTCTAGAATGAAATGGTGGGACCCTCAAACTGCAGGTTACAAATGCTGGTAAGACTATAGAAATGGAAGAAAAAGATAGCAATGTCATCATCTGCTCAATAAAGGTAATGATGAGAGCAAAAGTTGGGAGTGCATTTCAGATCACTTGTTCAATTATTGGGCCAAACTTTACTGTATACTGCATACAACCAACTTGCATGCAAGCAAAACTTAAAGATATGATTTTAAAATGCACAAAGCTGTCAAGACAAAATAGGTATACGAACTTGGTGTCTAACCCAGAAGCTATAACTTGGTTGAACTAAATATTGTATGGTACTTACCCCCCACCCCAAGAAATTGGAAAGAGAAAAGAAAAAGTTACAACTCAGAACATCATGGTAAAATTAACATCATGGTGAAAGAGCAGAAAACACGAGCTAATAATAAACTAAACCTTATACTTCCTCGCACATAATTATTAAAACAGAGCAACTATTTTCCCACAGCCAGTACCAACCACCATTGCCAATGTAACTTAAGGCAAACATCATTACCATAAGATTTTAAACAAAATATTTATGGAATACTGCTGTTAACCTGGTTGATGATACTGGTCCTCATAAGCATCCACCCAATAGAATCTGAAGACTTGGTCTCCTGCTGAATCTGTTACTAATTGGAAACGACCAGCTTCTTGTACCTCAACCACCAGAGGGTCACTTTCAGTTTGGCTCATGCAGCCCCAATGACATTCAACGTCAGTAAAGTTGCTGAACAAGACAAAAAGAAAAAGAAAAGTAAGAGTGTGCAAAGCACTGACCATCAGGAATAAAATACACTTTAACGGGACCACCAATGAGATGTGATATGGACCAGCACAAAGGACCAGACTCAGTAATGTTTAGCCTGAAACGTCAATGATGTATTTTTACCTTTGCTATATAAAGGATACTGTTTGACCTGCTGAGTTTCTCCAGCTTTGTTTTTACCTCTTTCCAGTGCTCTTCCCTGTGCCCCTCCCACCCCCCCCACCCATTTTATTCAGGTGCCTACTTCATTTTGCTCATATCTTGATGAAGGGCTCAAGCCTGAAACGTTGATCATGTATTCTTATCTTGGTAATTTAAGGTATGTTGTTTGACCTGCTGAGTTTCTCCAGCATCATGTTTTCACCTTTATCCAACTCACTGGCCAACTGCAAACTCTTTCCATTGGTGTTTTGAAGTATCTGGATTTAAGTGCTCCTGATAACCCACTTCAATTAAGATCACACGGAACCAATGCTTTCAAATGAAAATGAAGGGCTGAAATTGAGGGCAAATAAAAACTGAGATCACTGGTCAGCATGAGCACTAGACCAATTTTGCAAGGCTCCTTGGAGATTTGTCAGCCTGGCAAAACACAGATTCTTTGGCGACTGGTAATCGGTCTGTTCAATCTAACAGTTTTACCCTCAGCAGAGGCCTCACCTTCGTCTCCGTCCATCCACACCTTAAAGACTTCCGGACATGGCGCAATGCTGAACTCTTCCGTCGCCTTCGTCTCCAGGCCCACTACTTTGGCTGCAACTCTCCAACACCACCCCCCCCCCCCGCCCCAAGATCCTTTCTCCCGCTGCAAGACCTCTTCTTCCTCCTGGACACCTCCTCCTGGCCAGCTGGCTGCCAGGACATCAACTCTCTCAACTTCACTACCCCCTTCTCCTTCTCCAACCTCACCTCCTCAGAACACTCCGCCCTCCACTCTCTCCACAACAACCCTAACCTCACTATCAAACCCGCAGACAAGGGAGGTGCTGTTGTACTCTGGTGCACTGACCTCTACCTTGCTGAGGCTAGTCAGCAGCTCTCAGACACCTCTTCCTATCAACCCCTCCCACAGGACCCCACCATCACACATCAAGCCACCGTCTCCTCATCGACTCTGGGCAACTCCACCCCCCCCACCCCACCACGGCCACCAACCTCATTGTCTCCCATTCTCGTACCGCCCGTTTCTACCTTCTACTCAAGAAGTCTGTGGACATCGTGAAGTAAAAGCACACAATACTGGAGAGACTCAGCAGGTCAGACATTGCCTTTTATGTTGCAACAGCCGAGATACATAACCGACATTTCAGTCTTGAGGCCTTCATCAAATCTGAGAAAATGTCAGCGAGCGTCAGAATAAAAGAGGTGGGGGGGTGGCAGGGCAAGAGATGATAGGTGGAGAAGGAGGGAGGGGACAGCAGCACTGAGGCGGAGGGGGTGGAAAGGCAGGGCTGAGCAGGTGAAAGAACTGGAAGGAGAGGAAATGGGGGGGGGAGGGGAAGTAAAGGAAGACAGGTTTAATGGAAAGCAGTTAAGTCAATGTTCATTCCGTCTGGCTGGAGGGTGCCCAGACAGAAAATAAGGTGTTGTTCCTCCAATCTGCGGGTGGTTAAAGTGCGACAGTGCATAAGGCACTGACAGACATGTGAGTATAGGAGTGTGATCTGGAATTGAAATGGTTGCCCACTGGGAGTTCCATTGTGGCTCCGATCAGAGTGGAGGTGATGAGGGAAGCGATCTTCCAGTCTGTAACCAGTCTCTCCAATGTAGAGAATGCCACAAAGGGTGCACTGGATGCAGTAAATAAGTCCTCTGGATGTACAAGAAGTGTTGCTGAACATGGAAGGCCAATTTGGGGACCGAACCATGGAGAGAGCGCAAGTGTTGCACCTCCTGCAGGTACAGAAGGGGATGGAATCCTTGCAGGGGGCAGGGTGTGAGGAAGTGTAGTCCAGGTAGTTGTGGGAGCTGGAGGATTTGTAGTATATATCAGTGAAAAACTTGTCTCCAGAGATGGAGTCAGAAATCCAGGAAGGGGAAAGTGTTGTCGAAGATGGTCCAGGTGAGTTTGAGATCGGGGTGGAAGTTGGACGCAAAGTGGATGAAGGTGATAAGCTCATCGTGGGTGCATGAGGCAACCCCAATGCAGCTGTCTATATGCCGGAGGAAGAATTAGGGTGGGGGGGGTGTCTTTACCTGTGTTGGCTTGCAGCACGGATTGTTCCACAAAGCTTACAAACAAGTAAGCTTAGCTGGGACCCATGCAGGTAGCCATGGCTACTCCTTTAAATTGGAGGAAGTGGGATGAGTTGAAGTTATTTAGAGTGAGGACAAGTTCTGCCAGGCGGAAGAAGATGGTGGTAGAGGGTGACTGGTTGGGTCTTTGGTCCAGGAAGAAGCGAAGTGCTTTCAAACTTTCTGCGTGGGGGATGGCGGTATCAAGGGATTGAACACCCATTGTGATGATGAGGCGGTTCGGTTCGGGGAATCTCAAGTCATGGAGGGCATGTGAGGTATCGCAGATGTAGGTGGGGAAGGATTAGAGGGAGCCATGGTAAGATGAAATGAGTTCAGTGGGGTAGGAGCAGGCAGAAACAATGGCTCTACACGGATGTGTATAACATAACATAGCAATTTACAGCACGGAAACAGGCCATTAAGCCCTTCTAGTCCGCACCGAACCAAACACCCCTCTCTAGTCCCACCTACCTGCACAATGCCCATAACCCTCCCATCTTCTTCTCATCCATATACCTGTCCAACCTCTTGGGTAGGAGGTAAAAATGGGCAGTTGGGGGGGGCGGGGGTGGGAGAGAATGAGATTGGTGGCTGTGGAGGAGAGGTGACCAGAGGTGATGAGGTTGGAGATAGTTTTGGAGACAGAGGCTTGATATGTGGTGGTGGCGTCCTGAGGGAGGAGTCGATAGGAGGTGCCTGAGAGCTGTCGTCTGGCCTCAGCAAGGTAGAGGTCAGTGCGCCAGACCACAATTGTCCCACCCTTGTCGCCAGTTTTGATGGTGAGGTTGGGATTGTTGTGGAGAGAGGGGAGGGCAGTGTGTTCTGAGGTGAGGTTGGAATACAGTGGGGGGGGGGGGTGGGTGGGGAGGGTGGTAAAGTTGAGACAGTTGATGTCTCGGCTGTCATGTTCAATACTCAACCCCTTCATCAGATCCATTCCCTTTTTGCCTGCCCCATAAAAATGTTTGGGGGGGGGGTGGGTTTGTAGGTCAATTGGGTATAATTGGATGGCATGGGCTTGCGGGCCAGAAGGGAGTTACCGTGCTGTACGTCTAATAAATCGATCAGAATATCCGAAAATTCCAACACAAGTAATTCCCTGAAGATCCTTTCCCTCAACCACCTTACTTGACAGTTTTGCCTTCTTTCCCAAGGTCTTCCACTTTGATGGCCTTCTCACACTTAGCTTCCATTTTGACAGTGGACACAGCTTCAGTGTCCATGGGCTCATCAAAGTCTCCCTCATCCAACTCCATTACCTGCGCATCCCCTGCAAAATCAAAATTCAGCATTTAAAACATGCAGTACAGATTCTTACAAACCACGCAGAAAACATTTCTGTGCAAGTGGTGTGGTGGCTCGGCAGTTGGTGCTGCTGCCTCCCAGCTCCAGGGACACTGTTCAATCCTGACCTCATGTCTGTCTGTGCAATTCCTCACTGTAACCATTCAAGTTTCATCCGGCCGCTCCCTTTTCCTCCGGCATTTCCAAAACATGTCAGTGGGTTTAACAGGCTGTAATTGACCCCTCAGTGCAAGTTAATGGCAATAAAAGAAACCATCAAAGAGGAGTTAATTCTTAAAAAAAAATTTAGACATACAGCATGGTAACAGGTCATTTCAGCCCACAAGCCCGTACTATCCAACCCCCGGTATATTTCAAACAGTGGGAGGAAACCAGAGCACCCAGAGGAAACCCACACAGGCAACTCCTTACAGACAAAAAATCACAGAGAGGCACCAAGTAAGAAGCACAAGGGTTGTTCGCAAATTAGCAAAACAGACGCTTTTTCTCTTAGTCCTGATCCGATGTGTTGGTGGGAACTGACCCACCTTTCAAGAAAATTGGGAATAGGGTATCAGAACTGGGATTCGAGAGAATGTTCAGGGCAAGAAGGGCTCCCCAAGGACTTTGGGAGCTTCCTGATCATATCAGAGGTTTGGATCGGAGGTCAGGTAGCCAATGGATCAAACAGGAATCTGTAGACCTGCAGAGGCTGCGGGAGCGTTGGAGGTAAATCCATGGATACAGAGTTTCTCTTTTGCTTCTCTTTCTCTTTAGTGAGGGTTGCTGGACAATACTAATAGCAACTCTTTGTTTGACTTATGGCAGTGTTACAGGCCCAGAGGACCCCAAAACCCAGCAGCAATAGATATTCACCAAGACAAATGGTTACTTAAACAAAAGTTGCTTTTAATTATCTTTAAACATGAAAATAGAATCAAACTTCAATTTATCACTATTAACTTACTTAACCCCCTTCTAATTCTAAGCACACATGAATGTAATGTGTGTGTAAGTTCAGAAAAGTTCTTTGATTCACAGTCCAATCTCACTTCTCATTCCTTAAAGTACACCAGTTGTAGGCAATTCTTATTCTGTGCACAGAATTTAACATTTATAAAGTTCACCAGGCTTTGGTGCTTGAAAGGTAAATGGTTACCGCTCAGGAAGGTTCTTGTCAGTTTTCAGAGAGAGATTTGTTATTCTAGGACACCCACAACTGATGTACTTCCATCAGCCACTCCAGTGTCTTGTTGACAAAACTTGCCCTTTCAGGGCTCTCCAGATGATAACCTCTTTCTTTTAGGTCACCACAGAGTTCCTTTTTGTTTCTCTTATTCCAAGTGAAACATTAGACACCCAGTCCTCTCCTCTTGCATGAACCACAAGGGCTTTGACCAGGCAGTCTCCCAAAATTGGTAAGCTTGCCAGCTTGTCCTGTTCCAGTCCCAGCTGGATGTAACACTGTACAAGTGATGTGAGCAAGCAAATGTGTGAGCGAGACCTTGTGCGTGTGTGTGAGCGAGACCTTGTGCGTGTGTGTGAGCGAGACCTTGTGCGTGTGTGTGAGCGAGACCTTGTGCGTGTGTGTGAGCGAGACCTTGTGCGTGTGTGTGAGCGAGACCTTGTGCGTGTGTGTGAGCGAGACCTTGTGCGTGTGTGTGAGCGAGACCTTGTGCGTGTGTGTGAGCGAGACCTTGTGCGTGTGTGTGAGCGAGACCTTGTGCGTGTGTGTGAGCGAGACCTTGTGCGTGTGTGTGAGCGAGACCTTGTGCGTGTGTGTGAGCGAGACCTTGTGCGTGTGTGTGAGCGAGACCTTGTGCGTGTGTGTGAGCGAGACCTTGTGCGTGTGTGTGAGCGAGACCTTGTGCGTGTGTGTGAGCGAGACCTTGTGCGTGTGTGTGAGCGAGAGCTTGTGCGTGTGTGTGAGCGAGAGCTTGTGCGTGTGTGTGAGCGAGACCTTGTGCGTGTGTGTGAGCGAGACCTTGTGCGTGTGTGTGAGCGAGACCTTGTGCGTGTGTGTGAGCGAGACCTTGTGCGTGTGTGTGAGCGAGACCTTGTGCGTGTGTGTGAGCGAGACCTTGTGCGTGTGTGTGAGCGAGACCTTGTGCGTGTGTGTGAGCGAGACCTTGTGCGTGTGTGTGAGCGAGACCTTGTGCGTGTGTGTGAGCGAGACCTTGTGCGTGTGTGTGAGACCTTGTGCGTGTGTGTGAGCGAGACCTTGTGCGTGTGTGTGAGCGAGACCTTGTGCGTGTGTGAGAGCGAGACCTTGTGCGTGTGTGAGAGCGAGACCGTGTGTGTGTGTGTGTGTGTGTGTGTGTGTGTGTGTGTGTGTGTGTGTGTGTGTGTGTGTGTGTGTGTGTGTGTGTGTGTGTGTGTGTGAGCGAGACCTTGTATGTGTGCATGAGCAAGACAACAATCCATTAGTGAACTCTCTTGAGCACTCTTCAAAGCTCTTGCAAAAGCTGAGGCCCCAATATGTCTAGCATGGGGCAGAGCTCCAGTATTTCAAATAAGATCTGTTTTAAAGTGTTTGTATGTAACCTACTCTAACAAATCTTTCTCAATTTATCTCCCAAAAAGATATCTTTATACTCTGTCACAGCAGGCAAAAGTTAATTTGATGTTTATTTCCTTTTTTTAATCATGTTGGAATACAAAAAAATGCATAATTGAGTTCATCATTCACTCGACAGCAGAAGAGAGCAGTGCAGTTAAGTTACGGTTATGGGAGTTTTTAAAATTCAGATCCAGCTCTTTATCTGGCGTCATTTTTTGGGGAGCGAAGCATCCACTGCAGTAAAGGAGCAGCAGAAACTCGGGGGGAAATGGCACAAACACACAAAACCCTGTCGAGGTGATGGGCAGACGAGTTGGGAAACAGTCAGAAATTCACTCTTCACCTTCCAGAACATGGAATTCAGACTGCGGTGCTCCCAAAAGCTTGGTTAGTAGCAATTACTGTGACACGGGAAAAATAAGCACAAAATGCTGGAAGAACTCAGCGGGGCAGGTAGCACATGTAGGTGGAAAATGGTTAAGACCTGACATCAAGCGCAAAAGCATGGAGGGAGAAAGACAAGTATAAAAGGGTGGGGGGAATGGGAGGGGGGTGGGGGGAGTCATCAATGGGAGACAGGCAAGGAAGGAAAACCAAGGGAGCCTGAGGATGGGAGGAGAGAGTGAAAGCCAAGGATGATAAAAGGGGTTACAACAGATGCAAATGCTGGACTCTCAGAGGAAAGGAGGGCTGATGGGGAAGGGAATCGGATACCATGTGCAGAATGTGTGGGCGATAGGAGCAGGAAGGAACAAAACTGGACAATGGGTAAACAAGGGGAGGGTATAGAAAAAAAAAGGTGTGGAGGAAAAAAAAATGAAGGACCAAAGTGGATTAGGAGAGTGGGAGAAACACATGGTTAATTTTGGAAAATTGATCATTTATTCCATTGGCTTGTACTCTACCCAGGCAGAATAGGAGCTCTGGTTCTTCAATATTCATTTTGGCCTTACCAATGACAAAGGCCAAAGGTAGCCAGGTTTGCATGGGAATGGGGAGCTGAAATGGTCTGCAGCAGAGAGTTCAGGATGGACACTGAGATGCACTGCGGCAAACCAGCTGCCTGGTCTGAGCTTGCATTTACAACGCAGAGAACACAGAATGCAGTCGATGAGGAAGGAGGGGGGTGAATCTTTACCAAGACATGGAAATTGCTCAGCCTAAAATATTAAATAGCAAACTGTATTGCCACTATGGCAGCACTACAACTCCCAGGAGGCATTGAACTGGCTATGTGGCGTGGTGACCTCAGCGCGTGATACTGGCTTTTAAAAGGTTGCATGGGTGATGAACACACTAGAAGCACCTTGTGTGGTTATTTCGATGTGACCTCTGAGATTCCAGTGGCCACAATTGGTGATCCCGATGTGTTCATAAATGTATTTTTGGACAATCATGGACTTTGCAGCCTTGGCTGTGAAGCTACCACCTTTCTGGGCAGCTGAGCCTGAACGGTGGTTTCAACAGGCTGAAGCACAATTTCACCTTTGCAAACTCGAGTTGGACACCACTCGTTATTACCATCTCATCTGTGCCCTGGACCAGGCCATCGCTAAGAGGGTCAGCGACTTTCTACGGGATCCACCACATACCAGTAAGTCTGATGCTTTAAAAGCACTTTTATTACAGGTGTATGGTATGTCCTGTAGGGAAAGGGCAGCCAAATGACTACATCTCAATGGGTTGGGAGACCTCGCCCCTTCAGGACTAATGGATGAAATGCTACTCCTGGCAGCTAGTGAAAGGCCCAATATGTTATTCTAGTAGCTCTTTTTAAAGCAAATGCCCGATGATATTAGGCTCTTGTTATCCAAATGTTCATTTGAAGACCCAAGGGCTGTAGTGGCGGGAGCAGACGTTCGATGGTTGGCTAAAAAGCACAGCAAGGAAAGATGTCTGCACAACTAACTCCTCCAATATTGATCCTTTATCACACATTAGTACTCTTTGCACATCACTCTCTACAAGCAGGCAATGCCCCAAGACAAGCAAGCAGCCTGTGGACACCTCGCCTTGGTGTTATTTTTAAAAACAAAATCAAAAACATGAAGCCAGTTATCAATTACTGCTCATGTGCTCATGCCTTCAACCGCCTTAATTATATTATTTTCCCCAGAACACTAAATATCCCGACTTAATTCTAACCCTCACCAAAGGACAACCCATAGAGTCAGTTCTGTGCAACTTCAAATGCCAACGTGCCCCAACTCCAGTTCCAAGCAGTTTCCCTGCCGCCTTCCATTCATCGTGCAGCAATGGCTCATCAAAATATCCCTTCAATCAGTGACAATATCAGCCTCCACCAGCCCTGCAGGTCACATTCCACGTATCAAACCTGCTCAGGGTGAAAATCTCCTTCCCCTGACCTTAAACCTCTGCCCTGTGGTCAGAGAAGTCTGTCTGAGGGGAAGTATCTTATCTCCTCCATCTGTGCCTCTCATCATTTTGAATACAGTATGTCCATCTTATTCCCTCCAGCTTGTCCAGTGTCACGACTGAAACACTGCATCGCAGGCAGCATCCTGCTGAATCTTGTCTGCAGCCCTGCCATTGCAATCTCATCCTTCCAATCATGTAAACTGCACAGAGTACTCCAGCTGTGGTCCAACATTCTTTTCCCAGCGAATGAAGATGTCTCGTACGCCACTCAACTCCCTTGTCTACTTGAGCACATGCCTTCAGGGGTCTTGGAAGGTGCGCCAATGTCTCTTGATTGCTCAGAACTTCCAACGGTCCAACCTTTCACTGAATAGATCTGGCCTCATCTGTCCTCCCAAAACGTATCACTTCAAGATTAAATTTCATCGGTTAGTTCTTTGGCAATCAATTATCAACAATCAATATCATCCTTCAGCCAAAGACGATTATTCTCACTGTCAACACCATCACCAATTTTTGTGTCATCTTTGGCTTTCCTCATGATACCCCCCCCCAACATTTTCATCCAGATTGCAGTTGTACAAAACACATGGAAAAAGTTCCTGCTGTCATCACTGGTCACAGACAGGCTTCAATCACAAAAATTATCCTCCAGCATCAACAAACCAATTTGGATCTAAGCTGTCTTGTTTCACTGGACCAGTCTCCCAGGTGGGATATCTGCACTTCAGGTTGTTACGAGCCCAGAGGACCCCAAAACCCAGCAGCAATAGATAGTCACCAAGACAAATGGTTACTCAAACAAAAGTTGCTTTTAATTATCTTTAAACATGAAAACAGAACCACACTAACTTATTGCTTTTGACTTAACTAACCTAACTTAACCCCCCTTCTAATTCTAAGTGCACGTATGTAATGTGTGTGTAAGCTCAGAAAAGTTATTTGATTCACAGTCCCCAATCTCACTTCTTATTCCTCTAAGTTCACTGGTTGCAAGCAATTCTTATACAGTGCACAGAATTTAACATTTATAAAGTTCACCAGGCTTTGGTGCTTGAAAGGTAAATGGTTACCACTCAGGAAAGTTCTTGTTGATTTTCAGAGAGAGATTCGTTGTTCGCTGGACACCCACAACTGATGCCTTTTTAATCAGCCACTCATGTCTTGCTAAAAAAAACTTGCCCCATCAGGGTTCTCCAGATGATAACCTCTTTCTTTCAGATCACCACAGAGTTCCTTTTTGTTTCTCTTATTCCAAATGAAATATTAGGCAGCCAGTCCTCTTTTCTTGCATGAACCACACGGGCTTTGACCAGGCTGAACTAAGCACTCACAACCAGTCTTCCAAATGGGGTTTCCACAAGCTTTCCAGCTTGTCCTGTTCCAGTGCCAGCTGCTGCTGCTGGCTGTAAAACTGCAGAACTGATATCTCTCTCAGAAAAAAATCTGTTTTACTCTCTCTGCTTGCAAAACCACATGACCCTCTTAGAACAGCAAGTTCCACTCCAGACAGTCTACAGCTCAAACAAATTCTTTCATCTGTTGCCTTTTTTGTAAACAACAATCCATTAGTGAAGTCTCTTGGGCACTCTCCAAAGCTTTTGCAAAGTCTCTTGGTGCCGATATGTCTAGCATTACCAGAGCTACAGTATTTTAAATAAGATCTGTTTTAAAGTGTTTGTATGTGACCTACACTAAAAAACCTTCCCCAATTTATCTCCCAAAATCATATCTATATACAATACAAACACAACATAATCTATCACAAGGTAAATTTCCAATAAAAGAATGCTAAGGCTAGCAGGGATTTAATTTAGATATCTACTGTGTAGCAGGCATCTGACAAAGCCAATGAGGGATCATTTACCTGATTCTAACATGCAAGATAACCAGGCCAAACACCTGGATGCAATAACAACCTTCGAAACTACCAACACGACAATCAATCCTCGGTAGATACAAAATTCATCTCCATAATTCTGGGCAAACATACTCACCATGCTTTCTTTAGAAAGCACAGATCAGATGGAAGCGCTAACATTTAAATTAACTCATTAATATTTTCATCAATTCCCGCTACACACACAATTGCGTCACAAAGCTCAGCATCAACACAATCTATAAAGTTGCTGATGACACCAACCTTGTTGGCTCAAAATAACAATGGTTCGGAACCTCAAGTAGAGAACAAGCATCCAGTTGTGTTCTACAAGAACAACAATCTCATTCTCAAAGCCAAGGTGATTCTTGTCGACCTTCGGAAGGGAAGACCAAGAGATCACGCAGTCTTCATTGGCAGGATAGAATTAGAGGGGTTGGTTCCTTCTTGTTCCTGGAGCCAGCACATTGAGGAAACCATGAAGAAGGCACCCCAACACCTCTGCTTTCTAAGAAGTCTGAGGAGATTTGGCAAGTTGTACTCTTGTCAAATTTCTACAAAGGTGCTGGCGGATTGTATCGCAGCCTAGTTCGGCAACTTGAGTACCAAGGAACGCAGAATGCTGCGGAAGTGGCAAACCCAGCCAAGTCCAAGCACTGACCTTCCATTCATTGAAGACTTCTCGGTGGCATCTATCAAGGCAGCAGCGAATTTCACAGCAGACTCCCATCATCCCAGTCATCACTTTTTCTCACCGTTACCTTCATTCAGTAAGATGGATCAAAAGGCTCAAACCTAGCTCTTCTAGGTTTGAGAACAGTTTTATTCCCCCCCCCCACCCCGTAACTCTCTTGAATCCATACCATAAATAATTCCAGGACCACCAATAGATCTATCTGCACTGTTGAAAGGTCCTTTTTATTTCTTGCACTGTGCAAATATGAATATTTATCTATCATGTAATGTTACCTCTTTGCACCTTGGCATACTGTGGCAATACAATATGTACTGTTAATTTTTTTAAAATTTAGACATCCAAGCTCCTCACAGACAGCATGGGATTCAAACCCTGGTCCGGATCACTGGCACTGTAAACAGCGTTGCGCTAACAGCTACGCCAACTACGCCGCCCCAAATGTTTGGTGTATCTTATATACATGTTTGGCTGCAGCAAAAATTTCAGTGCATCTGTACTAAGTACTCATGCGCATGACAATGAACTCTCCATCAACCCAGTGTGTTTTGGTTCAAAAGCACAAGTGACAAACTTCCTTCCACAGTGCATCCCCTCAGCATTGTTCTACCTCCATCTGGTGGTCAATGTACACAGAACAATGCCAGAAACAACCTCGATAATTCTGACTTTTCCTTGCCTTGCACCCCAATAACAGTTGCACGGATACTTTATTCTCCAAGACCACCCTGAGGTTCAATAAGGAGAGTGTCCATCCTTTATGGCTTTCCACTTGTTTAAGCAGAGGTCAGAAAAGGATGTTAAATTTGACAATGTCACTTGATAGGCAGGCATGCCACAACCATGCACAATATTCTGGTTGGGTGAGTGTTGAAACCCCATGCACGAATCCCTGAGCCAAGGGCATTGGGGGGTCAGTCTCAAAGGAGACTCACTTATCGGCTTACACGGAATAATAAACTTTTAAACGTAGCTGGTCACGATCTTTCAAAGTTACCAGACTCAACAAGAAATGTCTGTCACTCATCGACTTTGCAACAGAGAACAAAAACAGAAACTCAGCCAACAGATTCTCTCTTTATCAGACTTGGGCCTGGAATGCAAAGTCTCCATCACTTTTCACCTAAACTCGAGACCTGTCTTAATCCAAAGATTAAATCAACTTTCTTCTTTGTTTTTCTTTATTTTATTTTTTTTAAATCCTCTCTTCCCTCTTCAGTTTTGATCCCATCAGTTTCTTGCCTCTTCTCCTCCAATCCGTTATCTTCCCTCTTCATGCAAAGAATGCGATTTATCGGTTTCAAGATTTCAGAAGCTCTGTTTGAGCAGCAATCCAATACGTTGCCAGTTTCTCACTGCACCGTTTACAGCCTGACGAGCGGAGCATTTCCAGCGCAATGCTAGAGAAACTCAGCAGATCACACAACATCCATTGGAAGCATTTCCTGATTTTTTTTAAAAATCCACCTTAATGTGGTGCTTTTCAGGTTTCTTACCTTGCCAAAATATTGCAGAAACCATTTTGATGGACGAAGTTAAAAAGCCAATCAAGGAACTGCAGTTATTGTGCACTCTGCTGGATACATACTGTACATAAAGCTGGAGTGTGTTCTTTCAACCCCAGATCTGGCTGCATCACAAATTTGCAAGAAAAGACTGGTTCTATCCAAATAAGGTTCAGAGCAAAGAGATTCATAGAGAAATGCACATAGCGCGAAACCGCAGGCCAACCCCAGATGGTAGCAGGATCACTGCATTTTCCCTTTAAGCATTTAATTCACTTGTGGAACACTGCACGAGAGGGCAGTTCATTGCCTTTCAGCAAAACCTCAGTTTAAAGCTCCATCCTCAGGAGATGGAAAGCAAGAAAACTGGGAACAAAGCATGCATTACAAAAACCAATCTGTTTATTAGATTTATGAATATTGTACCATCGGCATCAGCTTGTTCTTTTGCATCCACTTCCTTGGGAATGTCCTTTGGCACCTCTGTTTCCACCCTCTTCTGCTGTTGCTTTACATGCACCTTTTTAACAGATGAATTTACAGGAAAAGTCCAGGGTGACTCCACTGTGCCGATTCCATTTTCAGCGATGCTCTGTTTTCTTGCAGAGCTGTCCTGGTGATTAAAACTGGGGACTGAAGAAACCTGAGGGTTAAAAAATATAAACTGCTTTTTGGAACTGAGCTCTCATCACTGAAGTCGATTGAGACCAAAACAATGCACAATTACAAATCCAAGCAATGTGAAAGGATGTGGGAATTGTCTGAATCCTTCTCTGACCAATGAGAACACAGGAATGGAGTCAGCCCCAGCCCATTCTGCCCCTTGTGCCTGTTCTGTCACTCAGTGAGAGCACGGCTGATCTGCTGCCTCAGAACCACCTTCCTGCAGCAACAAACAAGCCTTTGACGAAATACCAAGAGTTGGAGGGAGCTCAGTGAGTGAGGCAGCAACAATAAAGAGAAATGGACCAGACAACAATTTTGGGTCGAGACGCTTTCTCACAACTAAGGTGGAAAAGAGTAATGGCAAACATGATACAGAGTTGGTGGGGGGGGGGGAATAGGTTTGGAAAAGCGAGGTAACAGGATATTGGACAAATGGGGGAAGGAGGAGTGGGGAGACAGGAAGAGGGTAGGGAGCAGTATGGATAGCGTAGCAGAGAGCACACCAGCTATTGCACCACTATTGCGGCACCAGCAACTCTGGTTTCAATCCACCACTGTCTCTAAGGAGTTTGTACTTTCTCCCCATGTCATGTGGGTTTTGCCCAATTGCTTCAGTTTCCTCTCTCTTTCCAAAGCAGATGGGGTTAGATGGTAAACTGGTCACATGGATATAACTGGGTGGCACGTGCGGCTGCATCTCCAAATCTCTGGGGTTGGAAGTAGTGGAACCAGACTGGGTTGAGAGTTATTCGAAACTGGAGATTAATGGCATTTGTGGATCAGGTAGGCCCAAGGCCCTGCTCCCATGTGGTTTGCCTTGAACTCATTACATATTTTTTTAAAATTTAACATTTTACTGCTCATTTTCAAATTCCAAGCACAAAGACTGACTCTATTCTTCCCCCCAATAAAACCTGCTGAAGTCGTTTATTGTGTTACCTTAGGTGCAAGTGGTTTGACAGAAAACGGATTTGTCAACATCCCAGCAGGCTTTTTCTTTTTTAAGACCACAGCAGGAGGTGGTGCAAGTACGGAGGATGCCTGTTAAGTGAAAACCAAAGCTGGTTAGCGTCATTTAAACTAGGAATAGTAAATATAGCCTAATGGCAAAATACAAGCCAAGTAAAAATTGGCTCTTTACCTCTGCATGAAGATCTTGAAGTATATCTCCCAATAAATCATCCTTAGACAAATCAACTTCCTTCTGCAAAATAAAAAAAAAACATTTAGATGTGTATTTTTTTTTATTTAAACAGGATTCCAGATGATTCTTCTCTCCAGAACTCGTTCTTCTGGAACCCCCTTTATCTTCATGGAGAAGTTGAGGTTGTGGTGACATTGCCTTGTTTAGACCAATTAATTCAAATTCAGTTTTTTCCAGACTGCCGCTGAAAAGGCCACAAATGTTACTGTCCACGCTGCAATTTACTGCATTTCAAATTTCTTATCATCTGACTGTACACGTATAACCAGACGAAACAGCTTTTCTCCAGACAACAGTGCATGCACATACACAGCACAAAATAATCACGTAAAGATAGAATTTAAAATAAATTTACATATATAAATAATTCAGGATTATTTACCCGATTACAGGATGCTATTCATCCATCTCACTGTCTGTGGAAAGAAATTATATTTCCAGACCTGATTTTGATGTTCCGATACCTCCTTCTTGATGGTAGTGGGTCAAAGATACCATCTGCTGGATAGACCCCAATTTAAGCAACTCTCCTGGCATCTGTTGTCAACAGAGGGAGACCCTCACGAACATGTCATGCCACGCATTGCTGGAACAAGCCAGGGCAATCTCAAAGTGCTTCTGTAAAATGTTGTCAACGTGGTGGGGCAGTCATCTTGTCCTCCTCAACCTCCTCCAGGAAAGTGAAGGCACTACTGCGCCTTCCTGGTCAATGAGGCCTTGTGAGGCCAGGATAGCTCGTCCTTTATATGCACAAGAAGGAATTTTGCAATCTCCACTCTCTCCTTTACAGAACCATTGATGGGTAATGAAGAGTGGTCGACCTTCAACCTCCTGAAGCCCATAATCATCATCTTTGCCTTATCCACAGTAAGCTTCAAGTTCTCTCACCATTTTACGAGCCTCCCAACTTCCTCTCTGTAATCATTGCGAATGAAGCCAAGTCCAGCTCTATCATTTGCAGACTTGATGATTCGGTTTGAAACTGAATCTGGTAGTGCAGTTGTTTGTCAGCACGGTGAACAGTAGTGGGCTGAGCACACAGGCCTGAGGTGCACCAGTGCTCAGGGTGATGGGACTGCCAACCAGACTGACTGTGGTCTTTCGGTCAAGAAGTTCAGAATCCAGTTGCATTGAGGGGTAACAAGTCTCAGTGAGGACAGTTTATCTAGCAGCCTCTGAGGTATGATCACATTAATGGACTTCAGCTCAGCATTTAACAATAGCCTGGCCTATAAGGTGGATCAGAGCAGAGTGCAGGGTAAAGCTACAGCATCATCTGTGGACTAGTTTGGATGGTAGGCAAACTGGAAAGGGTCCAATATACTGGAAAGTGTGATCTGATGAATTCCATTACCAGTGGCTCAAAAGACTAGAATAATGAGTCAACTTACACATGATCTGATATTCAAGATAACAGCAAGAGCTAAATTATCGAAATGGGCAGGTGATGGAGAGAGATTCGTTCTGGATGGTTTCATGGAGATTTCTAGACGGCAATACCTGGATTGAGAAACCAGTCCTCCTAAATGAGGCCATGGGTAGAACCAAACTCATTGCTGTCAATCAGCTTGGAGGTTCCATCCTTGGAACCAAGCCTCAAATATTTCTCACCTGCAATGAGGTCAGTAATAGATCTCAGTCAAAACTCAAAAGTTTAATCTGAGAGAGATGTTTGGTCTCTAACATGGTTGGATGTAATTGAATGAAGTTGTTTAATCTTTAATTAATCGCTGAATGCACCCCCATGGATGCGGACTTAAGTTACTCAGGTTCCACTAAAGAAAAGCATTCAAGGCACAAATAATTTCAGCAAATTTCTGCCTTCACCAAAAGAAAATCTCACATTCCAAGAGTATGCAGAGTAAAAGAATGATTAAAAGCTTGTGGTAGTGCAGGAAGGAGATCCCTGAAAGATCCCTGAAAGGCAATCAGAATCCAACACATTGTGTATTTTTAATTTAGACGCAGCACGGTAACAGGCCCATCCAGCCCACGAGCAAATCCGCCAAATAACCTCCAACTCCTGTATGTTTTGAGGGTGGGAGGAACCCAGAGGAAACCCACAAAGGCACACGTACAAACTCCTTTCAGACAGAGCCAGATTTGAACCTGGGTCGGTGATGCTGAAACAGCATCGTGCTAACCGTGCCGCCTTCAGTAAATGTGCATTGCTATCTGAATCATCACCATTCAGACCAGAAAGGGTTACCGCTTCATTACCTTCACCATTCTGCCAAAAATAGGTTTTTAAACAGCTTCCCAAAAAAGAGATTAAAACTCATCTTAATCAAATAACACTTCAAAACTTTTAAGCACCTACAGAAAAAGAATTAGCAAAAAGGGAAGATACAACAAAGAAAAGAGAATTGGCGGACAAAAAAATAAAATATGAAATGCTACAAACATACAAGGTGGAGAAGAACATAATGAAGACAAAACAGAAGTATTATGAGCTAGGAGAAAAAACGCACAAAATACTAGCTTGGCAGCTTAAGACAGAACAAACTAAAAGAACTGTATTGTCATCAAGGAAAAAGGACAAACAAATTACATATAATCCAATGGAGATCAATGAAAACTTCAAGGAATTCTACGAGCAATTATATCGAACTGAGAATGAAGGGAAAGAAGATAAAATAGATGAGTTTCTAGCTAAAATTTAACTACCGAAATTGCAAGAAGAGGAGCAAAATAAATTAATAAAATCATTTGAAATATAGGATATATTAAAAAATCTACCGAACAATAAAACGCCAGGAGAGTACGGACTCCCAATAGAATTCTATAAAACATTTAAAGACTTATTAATTCCTCCTCTCCTGGAAGTAATGAACCAGATTGAAGAAACACAAAACATGCCAGATTCATGCAAAACAACAATAATTACCG
Source organism: Narcine bancroftii (assembly GCF_036971445.1). Classification (NCBI taxonomy): domain Eukaryota; kingdom Metazoa; phylum Chordata; class Chondrichthyes; order Torpediniformes; family Narcinidae; genus Narcine; species Narcine bancroftii. The sequence continues at coordinate 56,773,839 of NC_091475.1, forward strand.
TCATACAAAGACGGGGAAAGATCCACTAACACCAGCATCGTATAGACCAATATCTCTACTCAACACAGATTATAAGATAATAGCTAAACTATTGGCCGACTGTGTACCAAAAATAGTAAAACTAGATCAAACTGGATTTATTAAGAAAAGACGAACAATGGATAATATCTGTAAGTTCATTAACTTAATCCATGCAGTACAAAGAAACAAGACGCCAACAGTGGCGGTTGCCTTAGACCCAGAGAAAGCCTTTGACAGAGTAGAATGGAATTATTTATTCAAAGTACTACAGAGGTTCAACCTACCAGAGAAATATATTAATTGGATTAAAGCATTATATAAGGGACCAATTTAAATTAAGCAGGTCAACTAGGCAGGGATGTCCACTATCTCCCTCACTGTTCGCGTTAGCTATAGAACCATTGGCAGAACTGATAAGAACAGAAAATAAAATTAAGAGGGATAAAAATAAGAGAAGGAATATAAAATCAGTCTATTTGCAGATAATGTCATAGTATACTTAACAGAATCAGAATTATCAATAAAAGAATTACATAAAAAAATGAAGCAATGCCAATGAATAATGCAGATTTCACAAAGTTTAAGAAAGAACCACCATTTAAATGGCAAACATAAGCAATCTGATACCGAGGTATTCAACTAGATAATAATCTAGGCCATCTATACAAATTAAATTATCAGCCATTAATGAAGAAACAACAAGATGACTTAGGACATTGGAAAGATTTACCACTAACACTGATAGGAAGGGTAAATTGCATTAAAATGAATATCTTCCCAAGGATACAATACCTATTCCAATCGTTGCCAATTCACCTAACAGAGAAATTCTTCAAGGAGCTAAAGAAAATAATAAGGAAATTCTTATGGAAAGGGGGGAAACCGAGGATAACGCTAGATAAATTAACAGAATGGTACAAACAAGGGGGCTTATAGCTACCAAACTTTAACAATTATTATAGAGCAGCACAATTAAGATACCTATCAGATTTTTATCAAACAAAGGAAAAACCAGATCGGACCAGATTAGAGCTAGATAAAATTGGGGAGAAGGTACCTGAACATGTACTATACAAGAGGGATGAAAAGCTGGTGCAACATAGGAATTCACCAGTACTGCACCATCTGCTCAACATTTGGAAGAAGATTCACGTAGAAAGGAATAAAACAAATTATCAACTACAAAAATTAATATTGATGCAAAATCAACTAATCCCCTTCACAATAGATAACCCTTCCTTTAGAGAATGGAAGAGGAAAGGGATCAAAAGAATAGAAAATTGTTTTTCGGGAAATAAATTATTATCTTTTGAACAAATGAAGTGCAAGTATGGTATAACTCACGGTACAATGTTTGCATACCACCAACTGAAAACCTACTTGAAGGACAAATTGGGAAGCAGGCTGAGGTTACCAGAATGAAGCAATTTTGAATATGTGATTACAGACACAATGATACATCAAACTGCAAGAGAAAGAGAATGAGGAAACAAGCTGTAAACCCAAACAAAAATGGGAACAAGATCTAAACATAAAGATAAAGAATGAAACATGGGAAAAGCTATGCTCCGGAACTATGAGAAATACAATAAACACGAGGTTACGCATGATACAATATAATTGGTTACACAGGCTATACACCACACCCCAAAAGTTAAATAAATGGGATCCAACAGTATCAGACAGATGTTTTCACTGTAAGAAGGAAAAAGGAACAACAGAACATGCAATTTGGGCATGTGAGAAAGTGGAAAAGTTTTGGGAAGATCTAAATCAGGTATTAAATAAAAATCGCAAAAAGCAACATACCAAAAAATCCAGAGATCTTTCTTCTAAGTAATATAAGAAGTAATATAAGAAGTAAAGAACTTGGACTCTATTTGGATGAAGCACAAAAGAGATTTATTATGATAGCCTTAGCTGTCGCAAAAAAATGTATTATGTCAACCTGGAAATTAGAAGATAGCCTGAGAATACAGCAATGGTACAGAGAAATGAATAAATGTATTCCATTGGAAAAAATAACATATAATTTAAGAAATAACATCACAGTATTCGAACAAATTTGGGAACGTACATAGAACACAACTGAGAAGACCTACCGTGGACCTCCACCCCCTAAAATGACAGAAGAAGAAGTCGAAATGAACTGACCCAGTATGTAAAAGTAGATGACACAAATTTCTTCTTTATTTTCATTGTGTGATGACATTGTTTAATAAACGTTGAGTGGGTGGGGAGGGTGAAGGAGGGAGGGAAGGGAGAGGGGAAAAGGGGAGAAAATGACAAGAGGGAAATGTTTGTGTGTAGTTTGATCAGTATGGTTCATAGTGTGAAAAATAAAGAATTTTTAAAAAAACTTTTAGCACCCTGTCAAGAATAGGTTTGTGAGCAGTTTTCCAAAAGGCCAAGAGGATAAAAATTAATTTTAATCAGAACAAATAGAAAACATGATTTCAGTGGACAGAACCCTTTCCTCCCATACCCTCAATCAAGGAACAAGCCAGGAAATACATGGAACACCACCACTTGCACATTCCCCTCAACTGTATACAACCATCCTGTCTTAGCTCCATTCAAGTCCTCAAACCTTCCTCCCCAACAGCACTGTGGGAGCAGCTTTACTAGGACAGGAATAGAAGCAGTGAATTTCATCATTTCACTCCCATTTTCAAGAGGCCATTTAGGAACAGTTCATAAATTTGAGTGCTACCAACAAAGCTTACTTCTGAGAAAGAGCAGTTAGTGCAATGAGATCACAGTGTCAGCAACCTGACTGTGTGCAAGGAATTGTACATCCTCTGCATGTCTGCGTAGGTTTCCTCCCACACTCCAAAAAAAAACATACAGGACTTGTTGGTCAATCAGTATATTTGGGCGGTATGGGCTTGTGGGCCAGAAGGGCCTGTTATTGTGTTGCACGTCTAAATTTAAACATTTATTTTTTTTAAAAATGACATTAAAATAGAAATGAAGAGATTATCCCATACCTCAGCTTTCTTCTTTGACGAGCTGGCCAAAAACATGGATTTAATGTTGTTGGGTTTTGACACCAAATTCTTCACACTTTTCTTCTCTTTATTTGTTTTGGGTTTTCCTTTATCCACAGGAACAGGTCATGTGGACAGAATACAGATATTGCAACATAAAGTTGTTTTATTAAAATTTAAAGATATGATCAACAATCAACACAAAATAAAATTGATTTATAAAATGACTCTGCACAGTAAGTGACGGGTGCCTGGAATGGGCTGTCAGGGGTGGTAGAAGCAGCTCCAATAGTAGCTTTGAGGAAGCTTCCAGTTAGACGCATTAATATGAAGGGGACAAGAGGGATATCCATCAGGTGCAAGCATCAGTTTGATTTGGACATCATGTTCAGCACAGACACATGGCATTATAAGCCTGTTCCTGTATCGTACAGTTCCATGTCAACTTTAACAGAAAAGGAAATGTCACTGTGTATATTTTAATGATGAACACATGTAAATATTATTAATGATATGATTTATGGTACAATAAATTTTTTAAAAATTTAAAAACTTTAACAGAAAGAAAGCCAACAAAAAAAAACAGAAATATGAAATTACAGAAACAATAGACTAGGTCAATGAACAGAGCATTTCAACAGTGTCGTCACAGTACAGGCCCTTCAGCCTACAATATTAGCCTAACCAACGGAAACCTACTCCACAATTTTCCCGATCTCACATGCATAACCTTATACTTTTCTTACATTCATGTGTGCCAACCTAGGAGTCTTTTAATATCACAATTGTACCAGCCTCCTCCACCACCATCATCTCCAGCAATGAAATCCAGGCACCCACCACAGTCTGAGTAATAAACTTACCTCTGACATCTCCCCTGAACTTTCCTCCACGCGCCTTAAACAGGTGTCCTCTGATATTTACTATTATCGTCCTTGGAAAAAGGCACTGTTTGCCCACCCTATCTATGCCCCTCAATCTTGAAGACCATGGATGACTCTAACCTTCTTCAATTCTGAGGGAAGGTCATCACCCTAAAACATTCATTATTCCTCTCTCACAATCCACCACCCCCCCCCCCCCCCCACTCCCTTCCCATTTTTGAATATTTCCAGAATCTTTGGGTCCAAATAGCAAATTCTTACCTTTGGATTTATTATCAAAGACATCTTCTGACAAATCATCATCGAAAATTTCTCGCCCATCTTCCACGTAACCAATTCCATCTGGCAAGTACAAGTAAACCATTAACAAACTGTCAACAGCTTCGTAACAACTCACAAATATTTACAGAAACAATTTCCATGTGCCTTTGCCACATGCTCCCCCCCCCCACCACATGTTGATGGAATTGGATTATGTACCATCGTCAATGATCCAGTCATCGTCCTGTCGTTCACATACAAGTTTGGAGTACTCATCTTCATCAAGTTCATCATATACATTTGAAATCTTTTCAACCTGGAAAAGAAAAACAAGGATTTGACATTATTCAAAATGCAAAAAAGGTGGATTTCACCAAATGTGATCATCTGTCCTTGACCCATCCAGTGGAGACCTAATAACAAACAACTTTGTAAGAGAAGGCTCCTGATTGGTGTTGGGTGAAATAGAGATAAGTAAAGTATGAAGCAAAAATAATGTCTTTCAATGTATTTTTAGAAATACTGTGGTCCCCCTTATCTGCAGTTTCAGTTACCCCTGGTCAACTGTAGTCCGAAACTGATCCCCCTGCCCGCGCTCTCCCCGCGCCGGTCCCCCTGCCCGCGCTCTCCCCACGCCGGTCCCCCTGCCCGCGCTCTCCCCACGCCGGTCCCCCTGCCCGCGCTCTCCCCACGCCGGTCCCCCTGCCCGCGCTCTCCCCACGCCGGTCCCCCTGCCCGCGCTCTCCCCACGCCGGTCCCCCTGCCCGCGCTCTCCCCACGCCGGTCCCCCTGCCCGCGCTCTCCCCACGCCGGTCCCCCTGCCCGCGCTCTCCCCACGCCGGTCCCCCTGCCCGCGCTCTCCCCACGCCGGTCCCCCTGCCCGCGCTCTCCCCACGCCGGTCCCCCTGCCCGCGCTCTCCCCACGCCGGTCCCCCTGCCCGCGCTCTCCCCACGCCGGTCCCCCTGCCCGCGCTCTCCCCACGCCGGTCCCCCTGCCCGCGCTCTCCCCACGCCGGTCCCCCTGCCCGCGCTCTCCCCACGCCGGTCCCCCTGCCCGCGCTCTCCCCACGCCGGTCCCCCTGCCCGCGCTCTCCCCACGCCGGTCCCCCTGCCCGCGCTCTCCCCACAGTGCTGTGTCAGTCGCCACACTGATCCCTACTTAGAAATAAAACAGTTTATAGGTACACTACAGTATCCCATATTGATTTATGTTTGCACAATGTCCGTATCACATGATGTCTAATTTCACAGAACGCATCATGTGGCGCATACCTTGTATAGGATTCAGTACTATTCACAGTTTTAGGCATCTGCTGGGGTCTTGCAACATATCTTCTGTGGATAAGGGGGAATCTACTGTATGTTTTTCAATGCACAAGGTTTTAAATGACGACGAGCAGCGAATGTAATTCCAATTTCTCTCCTGCTATTCTCAGCCGTGCATTTTTTTGAATATTTTATTTAAAAAATTTTAGACCATAGTCAAATGCAAAATTAAAAAATATGTATCCATAAGTAGATAAGTTTATGCTTTATGATTGTAGTAACTCAAACTGTCATGTGCATCTTGAACTTAACCCGAGGTTTGCAGGGCCTGCGTATTTAGAATCTCGACTCCCTGACTGCATTATCTTGCCATTGCCCTGCAGTATTGGTGAAGATTTTGTGCTCAATTCCTGGGTGTGGAATGTGAGGCAAGATTGCTCCTAATGTCTGTAGTCTGGGTTTGTCAAAAAATGGTCCAGAATTTAATTTTCTGCCACGAGTAGCTCACAGGAAGAAAATAATGTTTTGTTTTTAGAAGCATTGATTAACTCTGGATGACGGTTGTTAACCTTGCACAAGCACGTGTTATGCTGCAGTTGAGTTTGGATGAGCCACGCGCCTACTGTTTAAGACCAGGATTTCCAAAGTTGTGTTAATTAAATCTTGTGTCACTTTCTTTTTTCTAAATGAGCACTATTTATTGGCAGATGTTAGTTTATTTTTAACTGATACATATTACAGGGGGACCGGCGTGGGGAGAGCGCGGGCAGGGGGACCGGCGTGGGGAGAGCGCGGGCAGGGGGATCAGTTTCGGACTACAGTTGACCAGGGGTAACTGAAACTGCAGATAAGGGGGACCACAGTATTTCTAAAAATACATTGAAAGACATTATTTTTGCTTCATACTTTACTTATCTTCTCTATTTCCCATTACATCATTACCACTGGGGGGGGGGGGGAGGGGATATACAAAAAAATTCCATCAGAATCTCATGTTCTTTCCTGAGCTTTCACTCAAGCTATACTTCCTCTGCCCAACTGCATGCACCGTCACATCCATTTTCCAATCTCCCTTCGATTCAAGCTCCCCCCATCTTCTCTAAAAATACTCTTGCTTCGAATATATAGCTCACAACCATGCATACACTATAATTAGGTCCATGTTGTGGCTACTTAATAACACCCTTTAAATTAAACTGATGCTTCTAATTTGCATTTCTAATTTCTTACATTGCACACATTTTTGAACCAAATAATTGTTTCCTCGTATTCCAGGCTCAGTTGGTGTCATTCTCCTTTGTTTCAATACTGCAGATGGTTTTATCTTTCCTAATTGTTCTTTTTTGTTTCTCTTCCTCTTACCCCACTTACACATTGCGCAAGGATACCCCACTGCTTAGCTGAAGCCCATGCCATCTACAAGAACTTCCCTGGGCCCAGTCCTCCAGGAATCAGACACATTCTCTTTTTGATTTGAATATTTTATTTAAAATTTTAAAACCTTGATACATACAGTAGAAAAAAAAATATATTGTCATGATATATAACCCAAAAACCTGCCTACCACACCCTACTATCATGACAACCCTCCCCCACTACACCATCCTCTCCTATATACCATCCCGCAAACCTCCCCAACCCATCTAATCTAACCCCCCTCAAAAAGAGATATAAACTACAATAATATAATTAATTACCGTGGATTGGAGCAACACCACTACAGCATGGCCGAAGAATTCAAAATTTTACTCGTATAATCTAAATAGGGGCTCCAAACTTTCCAATAAAAAGGTAATGATCACTTAAATGATACATTATTTTTTCCCAATGGTATACAAGATCTCAACTCCATATGCCACCTATGTAAATTCAAATCAATTTCATTTTTCCCCGAGTAATCGCAATACATTTTCTCGCTACTGCTACTCTCAAAAATGCAATTTGAAATCTAATACACCTCAATTCCAAACATATCCTTTTAATATTACCTAACAAAAATATTGATGGTCCCATTGAAAATGTTACTTTAAAAAATCTTGTAAAAATTTTTTTTAAGTCGCATCCAAAAAGGTTTTACCTTCTCACGTAACTAAGATTCTTATAGATCTCTTTGTTAAATGTTGATTATAAGATTGTAACGAAGGTTCTAGCTAATAGATTGGCAAAATATTTACCATCTTTGATTTATGTAGATCAAGCTGAATTTTTACCTTCTCACATAACTAAGATTCTTATAGATCTCTTTGTTAAATGTTGATTATAAGATTGTAACGAAGGTTCTAGTTAATAGATTGGCAAAATATTTACCATCTTTGATTTATGTAGATCAAGCTGAATTCATTAAAAATTATTATTCTGCAGAGAATATTCCAAAATTGATTTGTGTGATTCATATTTGTCGGGAGGTATTCAACTTACCAATGGTCTTATCATTAGATGCACATTCCCGTCAACCTTATACAGGAATGACAAAGGAAATCTTTGTCCAGTGTGACAATGGAATCCATCCAAAGATTACTGTCCTGTCAGTTCAGCTTCATCTATAATTTTGCTCCTTGACATTCTGAAAGTGGACTCTCTGGGATACAAATCCTGACACAACTACTTAACGGCAAGAACAATTAACACCTTTTGTCTGTTGGTCTGTACTCCTTCCCCTCCCTTTCTTTCCCCAGCCCTGAATTCAGACACCTGACTTTTTTCACTCAGACCTTGAGGGAGGGCTCAGACCCAAAATGTCAGTAATACAGTGCCCTCCATAAGATTTGGGACACTTTTTCTTTTATTTTCAGTGCTCCAGTTTTACATTTATAATCAAACAATTCACGTGTGATTAAAGTGCACATTCCAGATTTTAATCAAGGTTATTTGTATACATTTTGGTTTGACCATATAGAAATTATAGCACTTGCAGTCCCCTCATTTCAAGGCACCATAATATTTGGGACAAGGCAATGGTTTGTATATTAAAGTAGTCACATTTAGTACATTGTTGCACATGCATGTAATGACTGTCTGTGATTCATAAACATCACCAGGCGCTGATGATGCTCTGCCAGGCCTCTACTGCAGCCATCTTCAGCTTCTGCTTGTTTCAGGGACTTGTCCCCCTAAGTTTTTTCTTCAGCAGGCTCTTTTAAATACTTCTTGGCAAACTGTAATCTGGCCATCCTGTTTCTGTGGCTAACTAATGGTTTGCATCTTGCAGTGTAGCCCTTGTATTTCTGTTCATGAAGTCTTCTGCAGACAGTGGTCATTGACACATCCACACCTGCCTCCTGAAGAATGTTTCTGATCTGTTGCACAGTTGTTTGGGGATTTTTCTTCATTATGATGAGAATTCTTCTGTCACCAGCAGTGGAGATCTTCCTTAGCCTATCTGTTCCTTTGTGATTACTGACCAGCAGTGGAGATCTTCCTTAGCCTACCTGTTCCTTTGTGATTACTGAGCTCATAAGTACACTCCCTCTTCTTAATGATGTTCTAAACAGTTTATTTTGGTAATCCTCAGGTTTGGGTGTTTTATTCTTGTTTTTCAGCCTCATAGTGGATTTTTTTTACTCTCCTTGGCACAACTGTGGTCCTCGTGTTGAAAAATGGCAACTACAGAGGTGATCAAAAGCTCAGAAGCAAGCCTAGCTCTCTTATACCTCCACCAATGAAGCAACTAAACATATCTGAGTACTCACAACAACTTATGAAGTCAAATGTCCCAAACATTATTGTGCCCTGAAATGGGGGAACTATGTCTAAAAAGTGCTGTAATTTCTACATGGTCCAATCAAAATGTGTACAAATAACCTTGAATAAAATCTGGAATGTGCACTTTAATCACGTGAATTACGTGACTATAAATTTAAAACTGTGCAGTACTGGGGTAAATAAAGGGGGAAATAACTGTCTTTGTCCCAAACATTGTGTCTTTACCTTCTATGCCCACTGCGAGATCAGCTGAGTTCCTCCAGCATTCCTGTTTTAACTGCAGTAATGATCCACCAATTTCCAACTAAGTAGATGACATTAATCTCATGAATTTGTTTACTTTAGTTAGTTCCCACTAAGTGCTGCAAAAGTTGAATGATCAGATTTTTGGTTCATATTTGACCATGGCCGAAACTTCACAAAACGTGAAGTGGGCTGCTTTACCTCATATTTTATTTTCTCGCCAGCCTTGGCCTTCTTTAAGCATTCCAGTGCTGCTAGTCGTCCTCCTTTCTCTTTGCGATCGCGTCTTGAACGTGTCGCTGCCAAGCCACAAGAGGATGCATCATCTGAAACAGTAAATACAATCAATATACAAGAACTGGACTTTTGGCACAAAGAGGGGTCCTTTATCAAGGCGATGGAATAAATAAGCTGCAGTGTTGAGGCATTCAGGTCCACCTGGATCTGAGTGAACGTTCAGCCAAATTTTGTACAAGTTCTGTCCTTTATGACTGAACCCTGAAGTTCAATTTGATTAACAATGAAACCTTCCAAATAAATTGACAATCCTAGTACCACTACAGTTTCTCCAGCACTTTTATATATGCTCATACCTTGACAAAGGGCTTAGGCCCGAAATATTGGTTACCCTATGGACCGATTCCTGTAGATGCTGCGTGCCCTGCTGAGTTTTTCCAGCACCACAATCCCATCATCTGCAGACACCACTACAGGGATGGCAAAGAAGGGGATGGGTGAAGCATGGGGAGAGTAGTGTCATGGCGCAGGTTTGTAAGATCTTCCGATATGAACATAATTTTATAAAGGAGTCAAACTGTGCCACTGTGCAGGAATGAATTATTACCCATTAATTTGGGCAATAGAATTCTAAACATTAGGCATATTGAGGATTGTTACGAGGAAGGACTATTCAAGTCCTTTGAACAAATATGATTTGTCGAACTGAACCTTTCACTGCTTCATTCAATTAAAATCCTTCTTGCAAGAAAGCTGTGTGTGTGAGAGAGAGAGAAAAGAGAAAAAAGAGAGATTCAATACAATTTTCTACATCAATTATATCTCACACCACAAAAACTACATAAATCAAATTCTGAAATCTCTGAAATGTGCTTTAGATGTGGCATTAAAATAGGAACCTTTCTATAGTCTACCTAGTCACGTGCAAAGGTAAGACCATTCCGTCACATCGCTAAAACACTAACAAGAGTAACAGAAGTGACCTTTCCACGCAACCCCCAGAGCCATACTTTCTGGGTAGCCTTATGGGTGCGAGCTACAAACTGACTAAATTTCAAATATGCTTGGTTACAATAGCTCTGGCTGGAAGTATTGAGCAATCACTTGGAAATCCAACTCTCCCCTTAATGCTCGATGGGCTGCAGAGATATGGAGCTGTGTACCCATGGAGAAGGAAATCTTAGGAAGCCGTACTTTCAAAGACTTTCCTGTTGCACACTGCAGAGGAAGATTGAAGGCACAACAAGCTTTAAGTATCAAGATTGTGCAGGGTTCACTGCTGGCAAATCCATTCAAATCTGTATTTCAGTGCCATGTCACAGGAAATAAATTCTACTGTCAGTCAGAAGGTTGCAACATCACAAGTTAGCTGCAATGCTTTGATGTATTTTCAGACAGTTATCCATTAGTTGAAGGGCTTCATCTAACAGTTTTCAATGAATCAGTAAGAAAAAAAAATCAATTGTCTCCCAATTTGAAGTATGTTGCTCTCTATAAGTTTGCATTACATGACTAGATCAAACAGAACAGCTGTCCATGTGTTGCCTCAGACTCTTGCTTGTCAAATATTCAGTCAGTCGGCTCTTTCAAACTGCAGCACCTGAGGTAGCCCTCCTGGGACCCAGGTGCGATTACTGGGGCAAAGGTGCTAGAGTACCTTTTAAACTGCAGGGGAAAAGCAACCCGTTAAATCGCCAACCCAGCATTTTAAGGGGGATTCTCGCCCCTGTGATGATGCAGTAAGTGATGCGTCACGCACTCACAATCTTCCCCCGCTTGTTAGTCACCACCCACAGTTAATCACCACCTCCACCATCAATCAACACCAACCACGCCACCCCCACTCAAGCAACATCCCACTGCCACAAACTTTAAGTTGTCACTGCGAACCAAAGTGGTGTTCACAGCAGCAGCAGTTTGTGGCACCCTACACTCTCTCTCTCTCTCTCTCTCTCCCTCCCTCCCTCCCCCCCCCACCACAGCACTGGCCCCTCTCCCCTCCAACCCCCAACCCCCACCCATTCGCGGCAGCGACCCCTCTCCCCACCCCCCAATCGCGGCAGCGACCCCTCTCCCCACCCCCCAATCATGGCAGTGACCCCTCCCTCCTCGATCGCGGCAACACTTTAGCCAGGGGTTTCCCTGTGACACCAGCACACAAGCGCTGACATCACAGGAGTAACTGGATCAGCCATTTTCATTTTCAAGTCACTGGCAGACACGACCTAGTTAACTGGGTTAACTGGGTTCCCCGACTACCTCTGAGGTAGATCAGGGACCTGGTTGGATGTGGACCGACTGCACTGACCCTTTCAAGCTGCCGCATGAGTGGGGCGCTAACTGGGCAAATTGCCCAGTTAACTCCATTTATACGGCAGCTTGAAGGCCTAATGTCTTCACTGCTAGGCATTCATTATTGCATTTAATATGCCCAATGATACTTAATGCAATTTAAATATATCTATTACACAAATCAGCTGTCAATATAGATTTTATTCAGATGGGAGACAAATACTTTAAAACATGAATGGCCATATTTTACATCTCAATACCAGGAATTTTACGGAATGAGCTCATTGTGGGGTCATAGGTCACATAAGTCAAACTTCCTGTGATTAACCAAGTCCCCACTTTTGAATCACATTTAAACACATCATCCAACTGTGCAATCCAAGATCAGGAAGGTCAGGATTGAGAGTAAGCAACAAGACGTTAACACAGAGATCTCCCCATTTTACCCATTGATACTCCTTCTTTTACTCCCCCCCCCGGTTGCTCCTTTCCCCCCCCCCCGGTTGCTCCTTCCCCCCCCCCCCGGGTTGCTCCTCCCCCCCCCGGGTTGCTCCTCTCCCCCCCCCCGGGTTGCTCCTCCCCCCCCGGGTTGCTCCTCCCCCCCCGGGTTGCTCCTCCCCCCCCGGGTTGCTCCTCCCCCCCCCGGGTTGCTCCTCCCCCCCCGGGTTGCTCCTCCCCCCCGGGTTGCTCCTCCCCCCCCCGGGTTGCTCCTTCCCCCCCCCCCGGTTGCTCCTTCCCCCCCCCCCCGGGTTGCTCCTTCCCCCCCCCCCCGGGTTGCTCCTTCCCCCCCCCCCGGGTTGCTCCTTCCCCCCCCCCCGGGTTGCTCCTTCCCCCCCCCCCCGGGTTGCTCCATCCCCCCCCCCGGGTTGCTCCTTCCCCCCCCCCCGGTTGCTCCTTCCCCCCCCCCGGTTGCTCCTTTTCCCCCCCCCGGTTGCTCCTTTTCCCCCCCCCGGTTGCTCCTTTCCCCCCCCCGGTTGCTCCTTTCCCCCCCCCCGGTTGCTCCTTCCCCCCCCCCCCGGGTTGCTCCTTCCCCCCCCCGGGTTGCTCCTTCCCCCCCCCGGGTTGCTCCTCCCCCCCCCGGGTTGCTCCTCTCCCCCCCCCCGGGTTGCTCCTCCCCCCCCGGGTTGCTCCTCCCCCCCCGGGTTGCTCCTCCCCCCCCCGGGTTGCTCCTCCCCCCCCCGGGTTGCTCCTTCCCCCCCGGGTTGCTCCTTCCCCCCCCGGGTCGCCCCAGGGGGTCTTTCTCCCCCCGTCACCCGCCCCTCCCCCTGTCCCCCGCCCCTCCCCCTGTCACCGGCCCCGTCCCCCTGTCACTGGCCCCGTCCCCGGTTTCCCTTCACACAACCTAAACCTGCCCCCTCCCGCGCCGGCCGGCCGGTACAGCGACCCCTTTTCCCTCCCCCCCCCACTTTCCCTCCCCCCCCCCCCCTTGCGCCGGCCGGTGCAGCTGCCCCATCACCTTGCTCCTGTGCCTGGTCCGCAGCTTTTCTCTCCGGACGCATCCTCCGTTGCTCATTCATACCGAAATATGGCGCGAAACCGGCGGAAGTGAGAATATTGAAATGACAAGCTCGGAAATACATCACGCAGCCGCGCACCAATCGGAAGGGAGAGCACCGGCCTCCGCCATCTTTTATCAAGGCAGACTGTTTCCGTGATTGATAGCATTGGGTGTTGGTGCCGTCGAGTTTTCAGTTGTGCCGGCTACAGGCTTCTCTTGAAACGTGGGAAGCCTTGCTTTGAACTTCAATGTGAAAGTCCTCGTCAAGGAAACCTCAGCAGTTCTGGGAGTTCGTTGTGTGGAAGGAATGAACGCCCTTTGTTCGAATGAATGAAGTCTCCAGAACAGTCCGGATTCCCAGAACACGGGTAAAGAGCCATTCGAGAGGTCCAGCACAATTGCACCGAGGAAACCTGCACACCTTGGGTGTGAAGTCCCAAGTGCGCCACGAACTTTTACTCGTGGATGAAGGAATGTTCCGCAAAACACAAGGCTCTACGTTTTCATGGGGAAATGCCGGCTCTTAAAATTGCATTGCTGTTTTTTTAAGCAAACTGCGACCTCCATTTCGAGGGGAAAGGTGATCTCCCTCCAGTGGCAATGCAAGAGGAAGAGTTCGCCATTTGCAATGCAGCATACACGTGTGCTGAAGAAAGTTTCTGTACTACACTCGATCCCAACATCTGCAAATTTTCTTGTTTAATAGTCACTAATACACACATACACACACATATATAGACACACACACACACATATCTCTTTCGGTATATACATACTGTTACAGAGTCCAGTGGACCCCAAAAACCAAAAGTAATAGATATGCACCACAACACAGGGTTACTTAAACAAAAATAATTTTTAATAATAATTGAACAATAAATCAGAATTAAACTTCAACTTATTACTTAACCTACTTAACTACACAGACTACGAAATCCCCCTTCTAATACTATGCGCAGGTGTGTGTAATGTATATTTAATATTAGAAAAGTTCTTTGGATCACAGTCCAATCTCACTGGTTGCAGGCAATTCTTTTACTGTACACAGAAGTTAGCATTAACAAAGTTCACCAGTCTTTGGTGCTTAACAGGCAAATGGTTACCACTCAGAAGAGTTCTTGCTGGTTTTCAGAGACATTCCTTTTCCAGGACATCCTCAACTGATTCCTTCTCAATCAGTCTTGCTGATGACCAGTCTTCTCCGTTGACCAGGCAGCTTTCCAAAGTTTGCCAATTGATTTCTGTCTCTGTGTTTCACACCCTCTCTCTTAGAGCAAAACTTCTCCCCTGCCTGCAAAGATCACATGCTCTCCCAGGCAAGCAACTCTCCATACTTTATTGCCTTCTGCAAAAAGCATTCTGCAAAAGTCCTGCAAATATTCTGTGTTTTAAAATGTGTGTGTGCAAAATACTCTTAACAATTCCTCCCAAACCACCTCTAAATGCTCTGTCACAATACATACATATATAGATATACAATCATATATAGATATACATACATATACACACATATATATACATATATATACATGTGTATATCTATATACATGTGTTAAATGTATATATGTGTGTGTATCTATATGTGTATATTAATTGTGTGTAGAGGCTGCTAGAACACAAACACACCACTAGACTAGATGGGGTTTCCAGTAGAACTGTTTATTTAAATTTTGCACGCGCCCTTTTAAGGCCAACGAGAGTTTTGCCCCCACGCAGCAGTAACGTCATCACGTGGCCCAGGGCACAAGCTGTGGCGTAAGCCACGAGGCAATGAACAAGCCCTGACAGCACCATCTTCGCCTGCTCCTTAAAACCGGCTTACGCGTCCCGCGTCTAGATTGGGTCTTCTGCACGGGCTGGTTTAAGTCCACGTGCGCCCACTTCAGTCAATCGACTGTGAAAAATTCCTCCCTGACCCCACTGTCCAGAGTGAAAGTCTTTCCTGATCGATGGAAAACCTTGTATGGGCCCTCGAACGGGCGCTGCAGAGGGGCTGGGTGTGGGCCATGTGGACGAATATGAACTCTGCTGAGGCCAGCTCTTTGGGGATGTTCGCCGGGTGCTTGCCATGGTGGGTCGGTAGGGTTACTTAAACAAAAATAGTTTTTAATTATAATTGAACAATAAAATAGAATTAAACTTTAACTTATTACTTAACCTACTTAACAACTCAAACTACAAAATCCCCCCTCTAATACTAAGCACAGGTGTATGTAATGTATATTTAAGATATACATTACACAGTGAAGCAAGCCTGTTGCGGAGGTCCACAAGAAGAGCCAGGGTCTCACCTTTAGGTTTGGCGCCTGTTCTGACAAACTCTCTGGTAGCGACAGCAGTGCACCGTAGGAGAGTTCCGCGGCTGAAACCTGGAGGTCTTCTTTCGGAGCCATTCAAATGCCAAGCAGGACCCACTGCAGCTCATCTGTCCAGTTGAATCCTTTTAGTCGTGTCATAAGAGCCACCTTGAGGTGTTGGTGGAAATGTTATACGAGTCCATTCGCTTGAGGATGGTAGACAGTGGTGTGGTGGAGTTTGATCCCCCAAGCGGTTTGCCAGATGCACTCAGAGGGCGGAGGTGAACTGGGCACCCCTGTCACTGATCATGTGGGCTGGAATGCCAAAACAGGCGACCCATTTAGCGAGCAGGACTCTTGCACAGGTCTTGGCAGAATTGTCCCTGATGAAGATGGCTTCCAGCCACCTCGTCATCTGGTCGACCACAGTCAGGAGGTAATGGGCATCCCAGGGCACCAGTAGGGGGCCCACTATATCAATGGATGTGGTCAAACCTCCTGGCTGGAGGATCAAAATGCTATATCAGGGCTCTGACATGGCGCTGGACTTTCGATGCTTGGCAATGCGTACAGTTCCTCGCCATCTGGGCAACTTGTTTTTTTTAACCAGTGCCAGACGAAACGTTCTGCCACCATGTGTACCGATGTCTTGACTGAGGGGTGGGCCAGGTCATGGATTGCCCAGAATACTAACTGCCTCCACTGCGGGGGGACTACTGGTCGCAGCGTGCCAGTCGAAACATCACACAGGACCATGTTGTGGCTGCCTGGCAGCTTCAGGTCCTCGAGCTGCAGGCCGGTGATGGCAGTTCAGAAGGCTTGCGTCTCCTCATTGTCCCTCTGGACCTGAGCTAATTGGACGTTGTTCAGGCTGGGGGACAAGTTGCAGATGGTCAATCTGGAAAGCGAGTCAACAATGATAATGTCCTTACTCGCCCGGTGTCGGATGTCGGTGGTGAACTCCGAGATGTAGGAAAGATGTAACTGCTGGCGCGCCAACCAGGGATCCTTAGCCATGGCGAGGGCCTAAGCGAGCGGCTTATGGTCCATGAAGGCGGTGAATGGTCTGCCCTCCAGGAAGTAGTGGAAGTGCCTGATCGAGAGGTACAAGGCCAGGAGCTCCCTGTCAAACACACTGTAGTTTCACTCGGGTGGTCGGAGGTGCCAGCTGAAGAACGTCAGGGGACACCACTGCCCATTGACCTCTTGTTCAAGGATGCCCCTGATGACTGAGGCAGACGCGTCCACCAAGAGTGCTGTGTGGGCGTTGGGTTGTGGGTGGGCGGCCTTGGTCTGCGCGAAGGCTGTCTCGGCCTCTGTCGACCACTTCAGCGTCTTTTGTTTAGTGGAGATCAGGGCAAACAGTGGGCGCATTATGCATGTGGCCCCTGGGATGAAACGGTGGTAGAAATTGGCCATCCTGGTGAACTCTTGCAGGCCTTTGAGGGTGTCTGGCCTGTTGTATGGCCTTGATCTTGTCTTGTGATGGTGCTGCCCCATCCATGGTGATAGTATGGCCCAAGAACTCTAGCGACTCCTTTGCGAACTGACATTTGGCCACATTGACGGTGAGGCTGAATTCAGCCAGGCGGGCGAACAGTGTGTGGAGATGGGACTTGTGCTCATTGTGATCTCGACTGGCGATGAGGATGTCATCAAGGTAGATGAACACTAAATCCAAGTCGCTGTCCACTGTGTCCATGAGCCGCTGAAAGGTTTCGGCTGCATTCTTCAGCCCAAAAGGCATCCGAAGGAATTCGAAAAGGCTGAACGGGGTGATGATGGCAGTTTTGCCAATGTCGTTGGGGTGTACGGGGATCTGGTGGTAGCCCCTGACTAAGTCAACCTTAGAGAAAACCTTGGCGCCGTGCAAGTTGGCCGTGAAGTCCTGGATGTGGGAGATGGGGAATCGGTCAGGCGTGGTTGCGACATTGAGTAAGCGTTAGTCCCTGCACAGGCACCAACCCTCGGAGGTCTTTGGGACCATGAGCAGGAGAGAGGCCCAGGAGCTGTCCGACCTGCGGACTATGCCAAGCTCCCTAACTGCAGCTTCTCCGGCGGCAGTCATCTGGCCTTGGTGTGGAGTGGAGGGCCTTGCATGGCGATGTGGTGGTGGACACCATGCTGAGGCACAGTGGCGGTGAACTATGGTCATAAGATGGCGTGGAACTCATCAAGGATGCGGGAGTTCTTGTCCCTGGACATGCAAACGGTTGCTATCACCGGGCTGTGCATTTGGATGGCTCGAGTTAGAGGGTCTGGAAGGTAAGGGCTTGCATAAGCCTCTTGCTCTTTAGGTCAATCAGCAGGCTGTGCACTCGGAGGAAGTCTGCTCCTAACAGCGCAGTTCTCACGGTGGCAAGTCGGAACTTCCAGCGGTATTTATCCTGCCCAAGGTGTACCTGAACAGTCTGTGTGCCGAAGGTCTTTATGTCGGTACCGTTCGCTGCCCGCAGGGTGGGGCCTCGTGCTCTCATAAGGGACTCAAGGGCAGTCGGGGGCATCACGCTCAACTCTGCTCTGGTGTTCACCAGGAAACACTGACCATTAGTCTTATCTATCACGTGTAAGAGGCTGTTTTTGTGGCTAGCTGTCGCAGCCATCAGCGCGTGTGTATATGTGTATGAGCAGGGTTGGCGGCATTTGCGGGCTTGGGCTCCCCAGTGTTGGTGATAGAAGCACCAGGTGGATTGGTGCTCCTCTGTCTTCAGTCTGGGGGCGGGATGTGGTCGGCTGGGTCTAGGGCAGGTGACCTGGTTCATGGTGGCCTCATTTTCTTGTTTAGTTTGCCACAGCATGTCGGTGCGGGCTGAGACCTTCCTGGGGTCCGAGAAGTCCTCATCCACAAGTAGGAGCTGAATGTCATCCGGCATTTGTTTGAGGAAGGCTTGCCCAAACATCAGACAGGGTTTGTGACCTTCTGCCAGTGCGAGCATCTCATCCATTAAGGCGGACGGGGCTCTGTACCCCAGACCATCGAGATGCATCAGACTGGCCGCACGCTGCCAACAGGAGAGACAAAAGGTGCCAAGGAGGAGGGTTTTGAGGGTGATATACATGCCCTCCTCAGGAGGATCGTCGATCAGGTCATCCACACTGGCCACCCTTTCCTCATCGAGGATGCTCACCACATGGTAGAACATGGTGGAGTCCGAGGTGATCTGCCTCAGATGAAACTGCGTCTCCACCTGCCCGAACCACGTGCGCGGCCCATGGGTCCAAAAGGGGAGGAGCTTCACAGAGACAGCACTGATTGCCAATGAATCCATGTTGGGAGACCAGACAATGTCTGGGCTCTGCGGGGTCACCAATGTAGTGGCTGCTACAACACAGAAACACACTACTGAACTAGGTGGGGTTTCCAGGAGATCTGTTTATTTGAATTTCGCGCATGCTCCTTTAAGGCCAATGGGAGTTCTTCCCCGCGCAGTGGTAATGTATTCACGTGGCCCAGGGTCCAAACAGTGGCCTAAGAGACGAGGCAATGAGTAAGCCTTGACGGAGCCATCTTCTGCAGCTGCCCCGCCAGCGCTGGGGCCGATTCGCTCACAGAGATGTGCACCGCCACATGATAAATACATATATATGTATAATATATATATATGTGTGTGTGTGTGTGTATATATACATATTATTGTAGTGGGCCGAGTGGGCGCACAGCACGGCAACGTGAACTGTCGCCGGTGCGGTTCTGCGGGTATGCAGAACCATAAAACGGACGCTGCATACTCACCGCATGCAAGAGATACTGAGTTCAGAGGAACGGCACGTTGAGCTATTGAGTCTCCTGCTGGAAGGCGCGGGACACTTAGAAGGCTACATTTAAACCTGCCGGTCCCGTGGATCGACAGCAATCTCATAGTGACATCCCGCCTTGTCCTGTAGAGCCCGGGACATGCAGTATATAAAAGAAGCCTGTAAACCCTGAATAAACTAGTCTTCAGTTGACTAGTCTGGCATGTGTTTTTTGTATTACTTCTACCGTATTAGATCTACCATAGTAGCCACTCCAATTGGTGACCACGACTGCAAGATTCAGCCGAAGCCTGAGTCTACTGTCACAATGGTGTCACAAGGTGAATGCAGTCCGTGCTTTTTCCAAACCTACCGCGGTTAAGGAACTGGAGAAATTTCTGGACCTGACAAACTCTATCACCAGTTTATTCCAGCAGCTGCTCACATTCTTCAGCCACGGTTCCAGATTGTCTCCACTTAGCACAAGGACGTTACCTGGACATCAGAGGCGAAAGTTGCGTTTGCGACTGCCAAAGAAGCATTGGCCAAGGCAGCAATGTTTGTCCATCCCAAACCTGAGGCTACCTTGGCACTGGGATGCCTCGAGTATGTCCGTGGGTGTGGTTCTTGAGCAGTACGTCAATGGCCATTATCAACCCTCTCTTCAGCAGGCATTTAAGGCAAGCGGAAGTGAAATGTAGTACATTTGATCAGGAACTGTTGGCATTGAACCTTGCCACACGGCACTGACGATATATTTTGAAAGATCGCCACTTCACTCTGTTTACGGATCATAAGCCACTCATTTTTGCCTTCAGCAAAATAACGATCCATGGTTGGCAAGACAGCAGTGTCACTTATCATATGTTTCAGAATTCACGACGAACAATCTCGTCGCGGATATGCTGTCCAGACCTACTATATATCATATTCAGGGTGGAATCGATATTTCTGAATTGGCCAGTGCACAGGCCATAGACCCTGATATTCAGACATATAGTACGGCCATTAGTAACCCGGACATACAACGGGTGGCACCACAACAGGACGGCCCAACTCTTTGTGACGTGCCTTTGGGCTACCCTCGACCATTGATTCCGGCATCATGAAGGCAATGTCTTATCGACCAGATACACGGCTTGTCTCATCCATCCATCAGAATGTCAGTCAAGCTCATATCAAATAAATATGTATGGCAAGGACTAAGAAAACGCATCGCTCAATGGGCACGTACATGGGCCTCCTGCCAGATGGCCAATATTCAGTGGCACATCAAGGCACCTCTTCAGCCTTTTTAAAATTTTTTTTTATTTTTCACACCATAAACCACATTGACCATGATACATACATTTTCCTTTTCAAATATATACAGTGTCATTTTCTACCCCCCCCTCCTCCCATCCCACCCTCCCTACCTCCCCCCCCCCATTCATTTAAAGTACAAAATCTAAGATACATTAAACCAGTCAAACAATGTTGTCATTCAATAAAAATAAACAAGAAATTCCACTGAGTCAATTCTTTTCATTTCCTTCTCCTTTCATTATTTTAGGTGGTAGATGTCCCCGGTAGGTTTTCTCTATTGTGTTTCATGTATGGCTCCCATATTTGTTCAAATATTTCAATATTATTTCTTAAATTATATGTTATTTTTTCTAATGGAATACATTTATTCATTTCTATATACCATTGTTGTATTCTCAAATTATCTTCTAATTTCCAGGTTGACATAATACATTTTTTTGCTACGTACGGCTAGAGCTATCTTAACAAATCTTTTTTATGCACCATCCAAATCAAGTCCAAATTCTTTGTTTTCTATGTTACTTAGGAGGAAGATCTCTCAGTTTTTTGGTATATTGTTTTCTGTAATTTTATTTAATATCTGGTTTAGATCTTCCCAAAATTTTTCTACTTTCTCACATGTCCAGATTGCATGAATTGTTGTTCTCATTTCTATTTTACAACGAAAACATCTGTTAAATACTGTTGGGTCCCATTTATTTAACTTTTGAGGTGTAATGTATAGCCTGTGTATCCAGTTATGTTGTATCATACGTAACCTTGTGTTTATTGTATTTCTCATCGTTCCAGAGCATAACTTCTCCCATGTTTCCGTCTTTATCTTTATATTTAAATCTTGTTCCCATTTTTGTTTAGTTTTACCATTTGTTTCCTCATTCTCCTTTTCTTGCATTTTAATATACATATTTGTTATAAATATTTTGATTATCATTGTATCTGTAATTACATATTCAAAGTTACTTCCCTCTGGTAACCTCTGACTGCTTCCTAATTTGTCCTTCAAGTAGGATCTCAGTTGGTAATATGCCAACACTGTATCTTGAGTTATATTATATTTATCCTTCATTTGTTCAAAGGATAATAATCTATTTCCTGAAAAACAATTTTCTATTCTTTTGATCCCTTTTTTCTCCCATTCTCTAAAGGAAAGGTTATCTATTGTAAAAGGGAGTAACTGATTTTGCATCAATATTAGTTTTGGTAATTGGTAATTTGTTTTATTCCTTTCTACATGAATCTTCTTCCAAATATTGAGGAGATGATGTAATACTGGAGAACTCCTACATTGTACCAATTTTTCATCCCATTTATATAATATATGTTCAGGTATCTTTTCCCCTATTTTATCTAGTTCTAATCTAGTCCAATCTGGCTTTTCTCTTGTTTGATAAAAACCTTAATTGTGCGGCTCTATAATTTTAAAGTTTGGCAGTTGTAAGCCTCCTTGTTTATACCATTCTGTTAATTTATCTAGTGCTATCCTCGGTTTCCCCCCTTTCCATAAAAATTTCCTTATTATTTTCTTTAACTCCTTGAAGAATTTCTCTGTCAGGTGTATTGGCAATGCCAATACATTTTCCTTGTGAAAATGTTCATTTTAATACAGTTTATCCTTCCTATTAGTGTTAGTGGTAAATCTTTCCAATGCTCTAAATCGTCCTGTAATTTTTTCATTAGTGGATAATAATTGAGTTTATATAGATGGCCGAGATTTTTATTAATTTGTATACCTAGGTATCTTATTGCTTGCATTTGCCATCTGAATGGTGATTCCTTCTTAAATTTTGAGAAATCCGTATTATTCATTGGCATTGCTTCACTTTTATTTTACGTTAATCTTGTAACCCGACATTTCTCCATATTCTTCAATTTCTTATATAATTCTTTTATTGATAGTTCTGGTTCTGTTAAGTATACTATAACATCATCTGCAAATATTATATTCCTTGTCTTTTATTTTTATCCCTTTTATTTTATTTTCTGTTCTTATCAATTCTGCTAGTGGTTCTATAGCTAACGTGAACAATAAGGGTGATAGTGGGCCTCCCTGCCTTGTTGATCTGCTTAAATTAAATTGTTTTGATATATATCCATTTACTGTCACTTTTGCCAATGGCCCCTTATTTCATGCTTTAATCCAATTAATATACTTCTCTGGTAAACTGAATTTTTGCAATACTTTGAATAAATAATTCCATTCTACTCTGTCAAAGGCCTTCTCTGCATCTAAAGCAACTGCTACTGTTGGCGCTTTACTCCTTTCTACTGCATGAATTAAGTTAATAAATTTAAAAATATTGTCTGTTGTCTGTCTTTTTTTAATAAATCCAGTTTGGTCTAGATTTACCATTTTAGGTACATAATCTGCTAATCTGTTTGCTAATAGTTTAGCTATTATCTTATAATCTGTGTTAAGTAATGATATTGGTCTATATGATGCTGGTGCGAGTGGATCTTTCCCTTGCTTTGGTATTACTGTAATTATTGCTGTTTTACATGAATCTGGTAAGGTTTGTGTTTTGTCAATCTGGTTGATTACTTCCAGGAGGGGAGGAATTAATAAATCTTTAAATGTTTTATAGAATTCTATTGAGTATCCATCCTCTCCTGGTATTTTATTATTTGGTAGTTTTTTTATTATCTCTTGTATTTCTACTATTTCAAATGGTTCTGTTAATTTATTTTGTTCCTCTATTTGTAATTTTGGTAGTTCAATTTTAGTTAAAAATTCATCTATTTTGCCTTCTTTCCCTTCGTTTTCAGTTTGGTATAATTGTTCATAGAATTCTCTAAAGTTTTCATTAATCTCCATTGGATTATATGTGATTTGTTTATCTTTTTTCCTTGATGCCAATACCATTTTCTTAGCTTGTTCTGTCTTAAGCTGCCATGCTAGAATTTTGTGCGTTTTTTCCCCAGTTCGTAATATTTCTGATTTGTCTTCATTATGTTCTTCTCCACCTTATATGTTTGTAGTGTTTCATATTTTATTTTTTTATCTGCCAATTCTTTTCTTTTAGTTTTGTCTTCCTTCATTGCTAATTCTTTTTCTATATTTACTATTTCCCTTTCCAACTGCTATGTTTCCTGATTGTAGTCCTTCTTCATCTTGGTTACATAACTTATTATTTGCCCTCTGATGAACGCTTTCATTGCATCCCATAGTATAAACTTATCTTTCACTGATTCCGTATTTATTTCAAAGTACATTTTAATTTGTCTTTCAATTAATTCTATAAAATCCTGCCTTTTAAGTAACATGGAGTTTAATCTCCATCAATACATTCTTGGAGGGATGTCCTCTAACTCTATTGTCAATATCAAGGGTGAATGGTCCGATAATATTCTAGCTTTATATTCTGTTTTTCTTACTCTATCTTGCATACGAGCTGATAACAGAAATAGGTCTATTCTTGAGTATGTTTTATGTCTACCCGAATAATATGAATATTCCTTTTCCTTGGGTGTTGTTTCCTCCATATATCCAAAAGTTGCATTTCTTGCATCGATTTAATTATAAATTTGGTTACTTTGTTCTTTCTGTTAATTTTTTTCCCCAGTTTTATCCATATTTGAATCCAAATTAAGGTTGAAATCCCCTCCTATTAATATTTTCCCTTGCGTGTCTGCTATCTTCAAAAAAATATATTGCATAAACTTTTGATCTTCTTCATTAGGTGAATATACATTAAGTAGATTCCAAAACTCCGAATATATCTGACATTTTATCATTACATATCTCCCTGCTGGATCTATTATTTCCTCTTCTATTTTAATTGGTACATTTTTACTGATTAATATAGCTACTCCTCTTGCTTTTGAATTATACGAAGCTGCTGTTACATGTCCTACCCAATCTCTCTTTAATTTCTTATGCTCCATTTCAGTTAAATGTGTTTCTTGCACAAATGCTATATCAATTTTTTTCATTTTTCAGTAAATTTAGCAGTTTCTTCCTTTTGATTTGGTTATGTATTCCGTTAATATTTAAAGTCATACAGTTCAACGTAGCCATTTCATACTTTGTTTATCTTCCCTTTCCTTTTCCTCATCATCACCTTTCCTTCTTATCCATTTCTGCTTTCTTGTTTTGAACATTTTATAAGACAACATTTCTAAAACATCAAACATTTTCCTTTTTCTCCTATTTAAAACTTCTTTAACCACATTCTCCCCTCCCCCTCCTGAGTTGCCCTTTATCCCTTGTCGGGCAACCACATCTCCCCTCTCCATTTGGATTTGCGAATTCACTCGCAAGCGTCAACTGATTTTGCAGTGACCATAACTCCTCCCCACCCAGCCCCCCCCAACGGAAAAGATTTCAATTTTCATATGTAACAAAGGTCACTCTTTTAATTCCCTCCTTATTCCCTCTATTCCCTTTCATTCCCTTATTAATTCTTATCTATACTCTATATATTTTCCTCGAAATACGGATACACTCATGTATACACATATATACATGCACATATATACCCATATACACACATACATATAGCTCGTGGTCATTTTTACTCTCATTACATGTCTTCATCTCTCTGCTTGTTTTGTAGTTGTTCTGAAAATTTTTGTGCTTCCTCTGGATCTGAGAATAGTCTGTTTTGTTGCCCTGGAATAACTATTTTAAGTACCGCTGGGTACTTTAACATAAATTTATATCCTTTTTTCCATAGGATCGTTTTTGCTGTATTGAACTCCTTCCTCTTCTTCAGGAGTTCAAAACTTATGTCTGGATAGAAAAAAAATTTTTGACCTTTGTATTCCAGTGGCTTTTTGTCTTCTCTTATTTTCTTCATTGCTTTCTCCAATATATTTTCTCTTGTTGTATTTCTTAAGAATTTTACTAAAATGGATCTTGGTTTTTGCTGCGGTTGTGGTTTTGGGGCTAGTGTTCTATGTGCCCTCTCTATTTCCATTTCTTCCTGTAATTCTGGTCTTCCTAGGACCCTGGGGATCCAATCTTTTATAAATTCTCTCATATTCTTGCCTTCTTCATCTTCCTTAAGGCCCACTATCTTTATATTATTTCTTCTATTATAGTTTTCCATTATATCTATCTTCTGAGCTAACAGCTCATGTGCCTCTTTAACTTTTTTATTAGATTCTTCTAATTTCTCTTTTAAGTCCTCTACTTCAATTTCTACGATTATTTCACGTTCTTCCACATTATCCACTCTTTTTCCTATCTCTGATATGACCATTTCTATTTTATTCATTTTTTCTTCTGCACTCTTAATTCTTTTTATCTCATTCAATTCTTGTAATTGCCCTTCAGTCTTTTCCAACGGGACGCGGGAGGTTCGAACACATGAACGTGTGCATATGTGCAATGGCACGATGCCATTGCCGGTATCTCAGAACATGAGATATTTTAACAGTGGTGGACCGTTCCACACGCTGGTCAGAGGCCATCCCGTTGCCAGTCAGTGACACTGAAACATGTGCTAGCGCATTAATCATCAATTGGATCGCTAGATTTGGTGTCCCGACGCACATAACTTCAGACCGAGGAGCACAATTCACCTCTGCATTATGGTCTGCATTATGGTCTGCCTTTGCGTGCTTTTGTGACACACATCTGCACCACACTACAGCCTATCATCCACAGTCCAACAGCCTTGTGGAACGTGTCCACCGGCAACTAAAGTCTGCACTTAAGGCCCAACTCAATTGGGTTGATTAGTTGCCATAGGTTCTCCTGGGAGTTCACACAGCCCTAAAGGAAGATTTGTCTGCATCATCTGCAGAGATGGTTTATGGCACGGTCCTTACAGTTCCAGGGGACATTCATTTTGCAACCAACTCTAACCTGGATTTCCTTCAGCAACTTTGATACAGTATTACTAGCAGGAAACCTGTTCCTACCAGCTGGCATGGAACCCTTAAACAACATAGGTATGAAGTCCCAAGTGCGCCACAAACTTTTATTCGTAGATGAAGGAATGTTCCGCAAAACACCAAGGTGGGTTTTTTTTTGTTGTCTTTGGTTAATTTAGCAGCCAGACTCAACATTTTCATGGGGAAATGTCCTTTCTTAAAATTGCATGGCTGATTTTTAAGCAAACAGCGACCTCCATTTTGAGGGGAAAGGTGATCTTCCTCCAGTAACAATGCAAGAGGAAGAGTCAGCCATGTGCAATGTAGCATGCACATGTGCTGGAGAAAGTTTCTGTATTACACTCGATCCCAACATCTGCAAACTTGCTTATTTAACAGCCACATCACAGGTGAGTTTTTATATATATATTTGTGTGAGTGTGTGTATTGTATAATATATTTTTATATATGTGTTTTTAATATATATATGACATGTATATATTTATTTGGCAAATATTAGAGCGCCTCGGATGCCCCCAAAAGTTCCTCAACATGGTTATCCAACTGCACGAAAACCAACAAGGTCGGGTCAGATACAGCAATGAGCTCTCTGAACCCTTCTGCATTAACAATGGCGTGAAGCAAGGCTGCGTTCTCGCACCAACCCTCTTTTCAATCTTCTTCAGCATGATGCTGAAACAAGCCATGAAAGACCTCAACAATGAAGACGCTGTGTACATCCGGTACCGCACGGATGGCAGTCTCTTCAATCTGAGGCGCCTGCAAGCTTACACCAATACACAAGAGCAACCTGTCCGTGAACTACTCTTTGCAGACGATGCCGCTTTAGTTGCCCATTCAGAGCCAGCTCTTCAGCACTTGACGTCCTGTTTTGCGGAAACAGCCAAAATGTTTGGCCTGGAAGTCAGCCTGAAGAAAACTGAGGTCCTCCATCAGCCAGCTCCCCACCATGACTACCACCCTCCCCACATCTCCATCGGGCACACAAAACTCAAATCGGTCAACCAGTTTACCTATCTCGGCTGCACCATTTCATTGGATGCAAGGATCGACAACAAGATAGACAACAGACTCGCCAAGGCAAATAGTGCCTTTGGAAGACTACACAAAAGAGTTTGGAAAAACAACCAACTGAAAAACTTCACAAAGGTTAGCGTATACAGAGCCGTTGTCATACCCACACTCCTGTTCGGCTCCGAATCATGGGTCCTTTACCGGCATCACCTACGGCTCCTAGAACGCTTCCACTAGCGTTGTCTCCGCTCCATCCTCAACATTCATTGGAGCGACTTCATCTCCAACATCGAAGTACTCGAGATGGCAGAGGCCGACAGCATCGAATCCACACTGCTGAAGATCCAACTGCGCCGGGTAGGTCACATCTCCAGAATGGAGGACCATCACCTTCCCAAGATCGTGTTATATGGCGAGCTCTCCACTGGCCACCGAGACAGAGGTGCACCAAAGAAGAGGTACAAGGACTGCCTAAAGAAAGCTCTTTGTGCCTGCCACATTGACCACCGCCAGTGGGCTGATATCGCCTCAAACTGTGCATCTTGGTGCCTCACAGTTCGGCGAGCAGCAACCTCCTTTGAAGAAGACCGCAGAGCCCACCTCACTGTCAAAAGACAAAGGAGGAAAAACCCAACACCCAACCCCAACCCACCAATTTCCCCTTGCAACTACTGCAACTGTGTCTGCCTGTCCCGCATCGGACTTGTCAGCCACAAACGAGCCTGCAGCTGACGTGGACATTACCCTTCCATAAATCTTCATCCGCGAAGCCAAGCCAAAGATATATTTATTTGTGTGCGTATATGTATATATTCTATATGTATACTGTATGTATATGTATATATTGATATATTATTGATAGAGTGGCAAAGGCAAACAGCACATTCGACAGACTGTACAAAAGAGTCTGGAACCACAAGCATCTGAAGAAAGGCACAAAGATCAGTGTGTCCAGAGCCATTGTACTGACCACCCTCCTGAACGGATCCAAGTCATGGGTTACCTACCGTCACTACTGACAACTTTCCACCAGCGCTGCTTCCATACCATCCTCAACATCCACTGGAGTGACTTCATCACCAACATTGAAGTCCTCGAACGGGCAGAGGTTACCAGCATCGAGACCGTGCTGTTGAAGATGCAGCTACGCTGGGCAGGGCATGTCTCTAGGATGGAGGATTATCGTCTGCCCAAGATTGTGTTGTTTGGTGAACTCTCCACTGTCCAGTCCCCCACCACCCATGACAGATGGGCTCCGAAAAAGAGGTACAAGATGTGTCTGAATAAATCTCTTGGTGCCTGTCACATTGACCATCGCCAGTGGAGCCTCTGATTGTGTGGCCTGGTAACACACCATTCACCAGTCTGTCTCCTCCTTTGAGAATGCATGCAGGGCTGGCCTTAAGGGCAAAAGCAGATGGAGGAAGAACCGTGACACAGCAGCACCAAACCTAGAACAGAATTTCCCTGGCAGCCTCTGCGGCCGGGCATGTCTATCTTGCATTGGCCTCATCAGCAGCAGGGATTCCTAAATCTTTGTTCATGAACCAAGCTGTGATATATTAAAATATATATGTACACACATACTTAAAAGCAATTTTCTTTAACATCTGTTCCAAAACAATGTTATAAATCCAGGGTTCTTTTTTGTAATTTCACTGGAAAAGCACAGCACTGATCTGGCTTTTATTTATTTGTTTCAAGAAATATTCAGAAATACATTTTTTTCTACATTCATCGCCCTGTGCCAATTGTGCTTCTTCAGTATCATCTTGTTAGACAACAGGAATTTGATTCCTATCATCTCCATTAGCATCCATTCATCCGAGAAAATCTCTCTGGCCAGCCTTAACACAACAAAATTACATACAGTTACAAGGAGACTGTTGCACAGAAAGGAAGCATGACAAATAAGCACCTTAATCTCAGCATCTCAAATCAAGGAGGAGTGATCTTTTACATGGGGTGAAAGAGCAAGTTGAGATGAACTTTGTCCCATGGCTAGTACCAGGGCACTTCACTTCTGTTGTAACTGCACTTTTCCAAGCTGCCTGATGGAGGAAAGGCCTTCATTACAACGACACGAGAAAATGTCTGATAGAAAGCGCAAGATGCAGGAAGGGGACATGCATGCAGTCAAGTCTCTGCGCCAGGTAGGAAAGGTGGGGAGCAGTTATAGTAAGGTGCAGGAGTAATTGAACTCTGGTCAAACTTTAAAATGTAATTGTCCTATTGTCTTTGTTTCATAAATATCTGTTTAAAAATGATGGAGGTTTTAAGAAATGAAATTATCATATAAACAGCATAAAATTCTGTCAAAGTGTAGGACTCAGTTCTCTTATAAAAGAGAAAATGTGCTTTTAGGTTTCTAGTTCATTCAAACTCATTTGTCATCCAGCACTTTGTAATATTTTGGGTACTTGTAGTCCTTTCTAATCTCGTCTTTCTAGAATTGGAGTTTGTTTCCTATTTCTTCCATTCATTTTTGTTTAACATCTCATTATCAAGGAATCCAAGCTTTGTCTAAAGACTTTCATAAAATCCATGGTCTCATAAAATTACAAGTTGCAGCAGGCAGGTGGCACTCTCTTAAGGTTTAGCTGATGTCGTCAACTGCAAGAGCAAAGCTCATTAAGCTGTTATTTAACTTTGCAATATTTTATTTGTATTAAATTTCGGCATCTAGCAGGTTAACAGGCCATTTTGGCCCACGAGTCCGTGCTGCCCATGCAGCAGGGTAACAGGCCATTTTGGCACACGAGTCCATGCTGCCCAATTTCCACCCCATTAGCCTACACCCTCGGTATGTTTTGAATAGTGGGTGGGTGGAAACCAGAGCCCCCGGGGAAAACCCACGCAGACACAGGGAAAACATACAAGCTCCTTGCAGACAGCGCAGGATTTGAACCTCAGTCCTGATCGCTGGCACTGTGAAGGGGTGGCGCTAACCGCTATGCTAACTGTGCTGCCCCAATATAAGGTACTACGTCATTCTCCTTGCAGTTTGTGCTTTAGCTGTTGCAGCTCATGAAACATTCTCCACTGCTGGTGGTTTTTGATGAATGGATTATGTTGTGATCAAGCGCATTTAGACACATTAGACAGAGTTGTTTGTTATTTTCTGTGTGGCTACACCCAAGGACATTATCAGCTCTTTCTCATGTGGCTGAAATGTTTTATCAAGAATTTACAATTATTTATTTTAATTTTAATATCAGGATAATTTACCTCTTAATGCATTTTCAAAAATAAATGTAATCTTCAGATGAAGCTTGTTAAGGAGGAGTTGAGTAGACTTGAGTGCAGATGTAATTCATTTTAAAATCATTTTTCTAGTCTTGTATTTTTTATCACTAAAGTTAAAGATAATCAAATTTTAAGTGTGTGGTGATATCCCCACACTGCAGGGGGCAATCTCTGTACCTGCAGGAAGACCACTTAAAGGGCTGACTCCACCTGCCGGCTGTCAATCAGCTGACCTGAATAGACCTCCTAGAGGGCTGACTCTGCCTGGCTAGCTGTCAATCAGCCGACCTGAAAATAAACCTCAGCCAGTCCCTCCTGAGCCAGTCACATGGGAGCCACTGAAGCATGAACTGGTGTTCAAACTTTTTCTGGAATAAAGCCTGTTGTACAGTCTTTTGAGTTTTGTGCTTGTTTGGTGCTACCTAAGCACACCACAAAGTGAACTAAAGCACAGATCATTTTTCAAATTGTAGCAGAGTCTTGGGTTACTTTGAGTGACCTGATATGTTGAGCAATGGACAATCAATATCCTTGACATCACCATACACTAGCTTCTAGTTGCTGGCCTTGAGATATTTCACGAAAAACGTCCACCTTCTCCTGCAGCATAGTGTCTGACAATACAAAGTTAAACCTATTAACATTCAGAGAGTAATTCTAAAAATTTTAATCCCACAAATCTTATTGTTAGATGCCATATTCCTTTTAACTCTGCAGAAAGATTCTTTATTCTCCCAGGAGCCCAATATTGGAGAGCTCCTGATTCAAGGCACTGATTGAGGAATATTGTGGATTAGTGAATCTTTGCTGTCCCTTCCCTTGCCTTAACAGCTGTGGTCTGACTAACATGTTGTTTTGCTTGAACTTGAAAAGAATTTATTTCGAGCCTTTCTTGCATTTGCCTTTCCAACTTTCGATACTTTTATCCTGCTTCTTCCCTCCTGTAATTGTGCAACGACCTTCAGTCAACTGCATCTGTAACAATTAACCCACACAAAAGGCTTTCTGTGCCATGAAAGGGCTGAGTGAGCGATCTTGCATGTGTTGTCAAATGTTACAAATGGCAACAAGCAGCAGATCCAAATCAAAGGAACAATTGGGAGGCTTCAAAGAAATAAAACAGTTCCATCTCATTGCAGTTCTGATAAGGGTGGAGAGATTGTTTTACTCAGAGCAGAGGAGGTTAAAGAAGAATTTAAAAACAATGAAGAGATTTGATTTCGTATGTTGGGAAATCTCTGTCCATGGGGCCGAATTTGCTTATGGTTTGAGTGGGCTGCAGTCCAGGGCCTTTTAATCTAGGGGGGTGCCTCGGCCTCCTGTCCAAAAATTTAAAAAAAATATTCCATTAATTTTATTTCACTTGTAACGATTAAAATCAGGGGCTTACGTAAGTCAAAATAATGAGCAAGGGCAAATCCAAAATTCAGGAACATATTGATGGGACTGCTGAATGCCCTCACCCTTGATGTTGCTATCTAGGCCCAGTTGCTTAGTAACATTAAACAGGCATGTATAATAGTTGCACAAGTTTTCACGCGGGATTTTCCTGCATGGCCGATTCTCAGCTTGAGGGAATTCTGAATCCTTTGCGGGATCCCTGCAATCACGCGTGTTGGCAAGAGCTCTGAGATCATTCATTGTCTGTCATTATAAGGTGCATTTTGAGAACAAATGAGGATTCTTATATATCATTGTGAATCACAATAATATATAATTTATGGTCAACAATGTCCCAAGATTGGTTGTCTGATCTGAGCATTCTCTGCATAGAAAATGATAAACTGCAGCTATTGATTTTAATGACTTAATTGATAAGTTTGCATCCAAAATAGCCCAAAAGAAACTATTCTGACTTTGCGTAAAGTGTAATGTTGAAACATAGCTATGAATGTTCTATGTAAATGTCTTCATTAATTCCATACTTTTGTAAACCTATTGAAGGTTATAAATTTATAAACAATCTTTTTATCAATGCCAGCAATGTTCTACTTTCATTGAGTAGATAAAGAAGAGAATGAAGTTTTGTTTCTCATGATCAGATGCTGTTAAGTTTGGGCCTCCAAAGGTCTCCTAGCCCCAGGCCTCCAGTTGCATTAATCCGGCACTGAACATTGATGAGTGTCAGGATCAGAATTTATTGACATGAACATGTGTCATGGAATTTGTTGTTTTGCAGCTTTGTTGTGCGTTACAGGTGCAAAATTTGCTATAAATTACATTCGATGAAATAAATTGTTGCAAAAGAAGAGAGAAAAAGTGAAGTAGTGTCTATGGTTCATTGTCCATTCAGAAATCTGAGGCGAAGAAGCTGTTTTTGAACCGTTGGGTGTATCTATGACCTAACAATGGAGATTTAAGAGTCGCATAGGAGAGGAAGAAAAAAAATTCATACAATGAGTTGCTAAGATCCAAAATTGCTGGTGGGTGTAGATATAACAATAACTTCCAATAGGAGCTGGATGCAAGATAAATGTGCAGAGGGAGAGAAGGGACAGAGACCAAGACCAATGAGTTCCTCATTGTCCTGTCCTCCCCAGTGCCAGAAACATATTACCAGCATTGTGCAGGCAGAGACCGTCTCCTGTGTAATGTAATCAAAATTCTGTGCACATTCAGACGAGCCCCAACCACAGCATGTTTGAAAGGGCTCAGAAATAAAATACAGATATTCCTCCGCTTTTCAAAAGTTCACACTATGCCACTTCACGTTTACAAACGACCTACATTTGTACCTATTTTCACGAACTGAAAGGGGATTTTTTGCTTTTACCAAAAAAGGCTAAAATGGCCTTCAGCATTTGTTTTGCAGCGAGCCGTTATTGAGGCAGGGCTCACCCTGATCAGTAAGAATGGGGCCGCTAATCTCCTTCCCTGGAAACTACACTCAGACCTTCGACATCGAGGCAGGCATACATAGAAGAAGGTATAGGATCTATAGATGTTAGTGACCTGCCTGCCCTGATTGATTCAGATGGCGATGAGATGTTAATGCAGTAGATGATCCTTTTCCTCTCTCTCTCCCCTACACACCAGTCTACTGTACCTCCCACCACCCCAACCTCTGATGACTCAGCCTAACATATCATCATTACCACTGCCACCTCAGCCTTCCAGAGTGCTCGCTGACTTCCAGATTCTGGTAAGTGAAGCTACACTCAGCCTTCCAGAGTGCTCGCTGACTTCCAGGTTCTGGTAAGTGAAGCTACACTCAGCCTTCCAGAGTGCTCGCTGACTTCCAGGTTCTGGTAAGTGAAGCTACACTCAGCCTTCCAGAGTGCTCGCTGACTTCCAGATTCTGGTAAGTGAAGCTACACTCAGCCTTCCAGAGTGCTCGCTGACTTCCAGGTTCTGGTACGTGAAGCTACACTCTACATACATTATTTCTACTTTATATAGGTTGTGTATTTATCAGATTATTCCTGCTTTTACTATATCTTAGTGTTTACTTAGGTTTTAGGTGTTACTTGATAGGCTTTTTTTGGGTCTGGGGATACATTTCTGCTTATGAAAGGGGATACCTGTATCTGCATGCTTCTTTAAAAAAAAATGCTCACCAATCTTCAAAAGAAAAGTGTGAAAATCCTCCAAAGATTTTGTTGCTCTGTGGGCCAAAGAGTATGTTTCTGAACTGTGCTGTTCTTTGACCTGCCTTGTATCGTTGATGCATTGTTTTTTAAAAATGTGTAAATTAAATCAAGCTTCAATGGAGTGGTCAATAATGGCCAGTATGTCCAGTTTATTTGTTTATATTTTTCATAAAAAGTGAGAGAAAAATAAATGGAGTCGTAGAGAATGGAAACAGGCCCTTCAACCCAACTTACCCATGCCGCCTAAAATCTCCCACCGACTCTCGTCACAGAATTTGATCATATCCTTTTGGCCCATATTCCCTCTCGGTCTAAACCTACCCATGCTTCCATCCAATTATTTTAATGATTTAATGCAACAATATCTGCCTCAACCACCTCCTCCAGCAGCACGTTCCACATACCCACCACCCTGTGCATAAAAGGTTACCCCTCAGGGTCGTGTTTAATCTTGAGTATTTGATACAACTCCGTCATCTGAGCCAAGCTTCAAGATTTTACCCTTCATTTTAACATGCCTCATTTCACCCCAGCAAATCTGGAGAGTGAAAGGATCCGAGCCAAAATTTGGATTCATGGATTTTGAGGAAGATTTCATTTTATAAATTTCAAATTAAAGCATATAGCACAGTTTCAGCCCATGAGCCTGAACCATCTAATTGCACACAATTGACCTGCACTACGCCCTCCCTCCCCCACCCCCACCGGTATGGTTTGAAGGGTGGGAGGAAACCAGAGCCCCCAGGGAAAGCCCACGCTAACATGAGGAGAATGTACAAGATTCTTACAGACTGTGGGATTCGAACCCGTGTCCCGATCGCTGATGCTGTAGCAGCCTTGCGCCAACCCCTTTGCTAACTGTGCCGCTCCCAAGAGCAGGATCAGAATTGTCTCCAATTCCCTCTTTGGTCATATCACCTCCAAATGCTCACATTTTGAGTTCACATATAAGTTGAGAATTTCTCCAAAGAAATTCTAAATAAATTTTAAATACATTCAAAAGAAATATCTCAAAGAAATAGTGACTACCTCAACTTCTGTATCTCCAGCAGAAAGGAGATGGAGGGAAAAGGGAACTTTGGACTTCCAAGTGTCAGAAAATCAATGGTGAGACTGCCACGTAATAGGGAAGTTTTGTTACGTGGATTGAATTGGATTGTTTTATGGGTCTCTATGATGTAACTTAGTTCTGACTTGGAAGGCTATTTTTTGATTAATTTTACTATCAGCTGATTGTGGGGGTAGTTAATGTACATCTGCTGTGTTGGCAATACACGCAATTTATTTCAATCCACCCACAGTCTGAGCATGATCCGATTTCTGCAAGTTTTTAACTTCAGTCATCAAACTTCAAAATTTGTACTAATTTATTCAGTTTACAGACACAAGACTATTTGTTGCATTTTTTTTCTGCAGTTTGCAAACTTGTTCTGAAATGTTGCCATTGTTAATTGATCCTACAGTAAAAAGTTATTGAACCATGGAACACTCTTTTCTTTGGCTTGGCTTCGCGGACGAAGATTTATGGAGGGGGTAAAAAGTCCACGTCAGCTGCAGGCTCGTTTGTGGCTGACCAGTCCGATGCGGGACAGGCAGACACGATTGCAGCGGTTGCAAGGGAAAATTGGTTGGTTGGGGTTGGGTGTTGGGTTTTTCCTCCTTTGCCTTTTGTCAGTGAGGTAGGCTCTGCGGTCTTCTTCAAAGGAGGCTGCTGCCCGCCAAACTGTGAGGCGCCAAGATGCACGATTTGAGGCGTTATCAGCCCACTGGCGGTGGTCAATGTGGCAGGCACCAAGAGATTTCTTTAGGCAGTCCTTGTACCTTTTCTTTGGTGCACCTCTGTCACGGTGGCCAGTGGAGAGCTCGCCATATAATACGATCTTGGGAAGGCGATGGTCCTCCATTCTGGAGACGTGACCCATCCAGCGCAGCTGGATCTTCAGCAGCGTGGACTCGATGCTGTCGACCTCTGCCATCTCGAGTACCTCGACGTTAGGGGTGTGAGCGCTCCAATGGATGTTGAGGATGGAGCGGAGACAACGCTGGTGGAAGCGTTCTAGGAGCCGTAGGTGGTGCCGGTAGAGGACCCATGATTCGGAGCCGAACAGGAGTGTGGGTATGACAACGGCTCTGTATACGCTTATCTTTGTGAGGTTTTTCAGTTGGTTGTTTTTCCAGACTCTTTTGTGTAGTCTTCCAAAGGCGCTATTTGCCTTGGCGAGTCTGTTGTCTATCTCATTGTCGATCCTTGCATCTGATGAAATGGTGCAGCCGAGATAGGTAAACTGGTTGACCGTTTTGAGTTTTGTGTGCCCGATGGAGATGTGGGGGGGCTGGTAGTCATGGTGGGGAGCTGGCTGATGGAGGACCTCAGTTTTCTTCAGGCTGACTTCCAGGCCAAACATTTTGGCAGTTTCCGCAAAGCAGGACGTCAAGCGCTGAAGAGCTGGCTCTGAATGGGCAACTAAAGCGGCATCATCTGCAAAGAGTAGTTCACGGACAAGTTTCTCTTGTGTCTTGGTGTGAGCTTGCAGGCGCCTCAGATTGAAGAGACTGCCATCCGTGCGGTACCGGATGTAAACAGCGTCTTCATTGTTGGGGTCTTTCATGGCTTGGTTCAGCATCATGCTGAAGAAGATTGAAAAGAGGGTTGGTGCGAGAACACAGCCTTGCTTCACGCCATTGTTAATGGAGAAGGGTTCAGAGAGCTCATTGCTGTATCTGACCCGACCTTGTTGGTTTTCGTGCAGTTGGATAATCATGTTGAGGAACTTTGGGGGACATCCGATGCGCTCTAGTATTTGCCAAAGCCCTTTCCTGCTCACGGTGTCGAAGGCTTTGGTGAGGTCAACAAAGGTGATGTAGAGTCCTTTGTTTTGTTCTCTGCACTTTTCTTGGAGCTGTCTGAGGGCAAAGACCATGTCAGTGCCTTCCGTCGCGCATGCAGCCATCTTCAGCGCAAACTCCGGGAGATCCAAAATGAGTGGTGGACTAGCCTCGCCAAACGAACACAGCTCAGCGCGGACATTGGCGACTTCAGGGGTTTCTACGAGGCTCTAAAGGCTGTGTACGGCCCCTCACCCCAAGTCCAAAGCCCGCTGCGCAGCTCAGACGGCAAAGTCCTCCTCAGCGACAAGATCTCCATCCTCAACCGATGGTCAGAACACTTCCAATCTCTTTTCAGTACCAACCGCTCAGTCCAAGATTCCGCCCTGCTCCAGCTCCCTCAACAGCCCCTAAGGCTAGAGCTGGATGAGGTTCCCACCCTGGATGAGACATATAAGGCAATCGAACAACTGAAAAGTGGCAAAGCAGCAGGTATGGATGGAATCCCCCCAGAAGTCTGGAAGGCTGGCGGCAAAACTCTGCATGCCAAACTGCATGAGTTTTTCAAGCTTTGTTGGGACCAAGGTAAACTGCCTCAGGATCTTCGTGATGCCACCATCATCACCCTGTACAAAAACAAAGGCGAGAAATCAGACTGCTCAAACTACAGGGGAATCACGTTGCTCTCCATTGCAGGCAAAATCTTCGCTAGGATTCTACTAAATAGAATAATACCTAGTGTCGCTGAGAATATTCTCCCAGAATCACAGTGCGGCTTTCGCGCAAACAGAGGAACCATGGAACACTACAGCACAGATAAAGGCCCTTTTGCCCTTCTAGTCTGAGCTGAACCATTTTTTAAAATCAAATCTCTCCTCATTCTTCTATGCTCTAGGGAATAAAGTCCTAACCTGTTTAACCTTTCCCTGTAACTCAGTTCCTGAAGTCTGGGCAACGTCCTAGCAAATCTTCTCTGACTCTTTCTGTCTTATTGATATCTTTCCTGTAGTTAGGTGACCAAAACTGCACACATTTCTCCAAATTTGGCCTCACCAATGTCTTATACAACTTTACCCTATCATCCTAACTCCTGTACTCAATACTTTGATTTAAGAAGGCCATTATGCTAAAAGCTCTCTTTTTAACCCTATCCACCTGTGACACCACTTTCAGGGAATTATGTATCCCTCTGTTCTACAGAACTCCTCAGTGCCCTACCATTTATCATGGAAGTCCTTTCTTGGTTTGTCCTTCCAAAACGCAGCACCTCACACTTGCCGGCATTAAATTCCATCTGCCATTTTTCAGCCCATTTTTTCCAGCTGTTCCAGATCATTTTGCAAGCTTTGAAAATGTTCTTCACTGTCCACAATTCCTCCTATCTCAGAGTCGTCTGCAAACTTGCTGATCCAATTTACCACATTATCATCCAGATCATTGATATGAAGACAAACAACAACGGTTCCAGCACTGATCCCTGAGGCACACCACTAGCCACAGGCCTCCAGTCTGAGAAGCAATCATCCACCACTATTCCCTAGCTCCTCCAGTTCACTACTTCACATGAATGCCTAGCATCTGAACCTTCCTAACCTCCCATGTGAGACCTTGTCAAAGACCTTATGAAAGATCATATAGACAACAAGCACAGCCTTTCCTTCATCAACTTTCCTGGTAAACTCTTCTAAAAATTTCATAAGATTGGTTAAACATGACTTACCATACATAAAGTCATGTTGACTAAACCAAATCAATTCCTGGCGATCCAAATAATTGTATATCTGGTCTCTTAGAACATTTACCTCCTACTGATGTAAGGCTCATTGGCCTATAATTTTCAGGGTTACTTTTGGAGCCTTTTTAAAACAATGCTGCAGCACCTCACCTGTGGCTAAGGATTTTTAAAATATTTCTGCCAGAGCCCCTGCAATTTCTACACTTGCCTCCCTTAAGGTCTGAGGAGATTTATCCACCCTATTTGCTTTAAGACAACAAGCCCTTCCCTCCTCTTTAATCTCTATAGGTTCCATGACCTCACTGCTTTTTCTCCATACTTCCCACGACTCTGTGCCTGTTTCCTGAGTGAATACTGATGGAGGGAAAAAAAAACATTTAACATCTCCCCCATCTCTTTTGGCTCCATACAAAGCCAACCACTCTGATCTGCAAGGGGACAAATTTTGTCCTTTACTATTCTTTTGCTCTTAATATATCTGTGAAAACCCTTTGGATTTTCCTTCCCATTGTCTGCCAAAAGAACCTCGTGTCTTTTTTTTGCCTTCCCGATTTCTTTCTTGAAGATTTCCTTACTTTTTTTAATACTCCTTTAAGTACCTCATTGCTCCATGTGGCTATACACCTCTTTTCTTCCAAACTAGATCTCCAATATCCCTATGCCTGCAAGCCTTGCCTTTGATCCTGACAGGAACATACAAACTCTGGACTTGCAAAATTTCACCTTTGAAGGTCCTCCACACATCCTTGCCTGAAAACAACTTATCCCATTCTAGATCCTTTCTCATTTCCTCAAAATTAGCCTTTCTCCAATTTAGAATCTCAACCCGAGGCCCAAACCTACCCTTCTCCATAATTAACTTGAAACTAATGACATTATGATCACTGGACTCAAAATGTTCCCCTCCACATATTTCTGTCACCAGTCCCCTCTCATTCCCTAAAAGGAGATCCAGGATTGCATTCTCTCTAGTTGGTACCTCTATAAACTTTTCTGAACATATTTGACAAACTCCAAGCTATCCAGCCCTTTTACAATATGAGATAATGTCTTTCTTTTTCACAATATTGATAAAATATGCAGGAAACCTCCATCTCCAGTTGCTTTTCTGAGGAAAAAAGACTTGGGACTTGGAAACCACTTCATCAAAAAGCTGCTGAGAGAAATTGTACTGAGGTTTTCAGTGGGAAATGAATCACTGAACTTGTTGAAATTTTCAACTAGTCAGAATTAGCCAGTGGAGATTTGTAAAGGCTGAGTGAATTTTTTGAAGAGGCAGTATTAAATAGTGGAATTTTTAAGCATGTTATTTGTGTGGATTTGCATAAAACTTCTGTTTAAGCCCTCATGGGAGATTGTTAAATAAAGCTGTTGTTCATGGAACTGCAGACAAACAATAATATGATTGGGAATTTGCAGGTCCATCGGGAGGCAGAGGAGGGATCACGAGCGGATAGTCTCATTGGAGAATATAACTTAACCCTCTGGACTCCATATCCTAGTTTTCAGAGTCTACTTACAAGTGAATATATTCCATGTCCTGGGTACAGGAACTATCAACAAACGCATATACTCCCGTTTTCTGGGACCAGCTGGTTCATAGTTTACCCATAGAGCCAGTCCAGAGTATATATTATGAAATGTTAAAAATGGCTGGAGAGCAAAGGGTTAAATGATGGGAGAGGAAGTTGAATATCCACGTTCTACAATGACACAAAGATAGGTGGTAAAGTAAGCAGTATAGCCAAAGACATTAAACTACAAAGCAATTTCTATCAGTTAAGAGAATGGACAGAACTTTTTTTTTTTTTTTTTAAATTTTTTATTTTTCACACCATAAATCACAATAGCCATGATATACACTTTTTCTTTTCCACACATTTACAGTGACTTTTTCTCCCTCCCCCCTCCCTCCTCCCAAGCCACCCCCCCATCCCCCCCCCCTCTCATCCATTTTAGTTATACAATCTAGGTTGCATTAATTCAGTTAGACAATGTTGTCATTCAACAAAAATACACCAGAAATTCTACTGAGTCCATTCTTTTCTTTTCTTCTCCTTCCATCAACTTAGGTAATGTTTGTTCCCGGTAGGTTTTCGCTATTGTATTTAATGTAAGGCTCCCATACTTGTTCGAATATTTCAATATTATTTCTTAAACTATATGTTATTTTTTCTAATGGAATACATTTATTCATTTCTATATACCATTGTTGTATTTTCAAATTATCTTCCAATTTCCAGGTTGACATAATACATTTTTTTGCTACGGCTAGGGCTATCTTAACAAATCTTTTTTGTGCATCCTCCAAGTCAATTCCAAATTCTTTATTTTTTATGTTACTTAGGAGAAAGATCTCTGGATTCTTTGGTATATTGTTTTCTGTTATTTTATTTAATATCTGATTGAGATCATCCCAAAATTTTTCTACTCTCTCACATGTCCAGATTGCATGAATTGTTGTTCCCCTTTCTTTTTTACATCGAAAACATCTATCAGATACTGTTGGGTCCCATTTATTTAACTTTTGCGGTGTAATGTATAGTCTGTGTAACCAATTATATTGTATCATACGCAGCCTCGTATTTATTGTATTTCTCATCGTTCCAGAGCACAACTTCTCCCATGTTTCCTTTTTTATCTTTATATTTAAATCTTGTTCCCATTTTTGTTTAGTTTTACCATTTGTTTCCTCATTTTCCTTTTCTTGCAGTTTAATATACAAAGTTTTTATAAATCTTTTGATTAACATTGTATCTGTAATCACATATTCAAGGTTACTTCCCTCTGGTAAACTCAAGTTGCTTCCTAATTTATCTTTCAAGTAGGATCTCAGTTGGTAATATGCCAGCGCTGTATCTCCCGTTATATTGTACTTATCTCTCATTTGTTCAAAGGATAAGAATCTACTTCCTGAAAAACAATTTTCTATTCTTTTAATCCCTTTTTTTTCCCATTTTCTAAAGGCAAGGTTGTCTATTGTAAAAGGGAGTAGCTTATTTTGCGTCAATATTAGTTTTGGTATTTGGTAATTTATTTTATTTCTTTCTACATGAATCTTCTTCCATATATTGAGGAGATGGTGTAATACTGGAGAAGTTCTATGTTGTACCAATTTTTCGTCCCATTTATATAATATGTGTTCAGGTATCTTTTCCCCTATTTTATCTAATTCTAGTCTCGTCCAGTCTGGTTTTTCCCTTGTTTGATAAAAATCTGATAGGTACCTTAATTGTGCGGCTCTATAATAATTTTTGAAGTTTGGCAATTGTAAGCCTCCTTGTTTATACCATTCTGTTAATTTGTCTAGTGCTATCCTCGGTTTCCCCCCTCTCCATAAAAATCTCCTTATTATTTTCTTTAGCTCTTTGAAGAATTTTTCTGT
This sequence comes from Narcine bancroftii, assembly GCF_036971445.1. Lineage (NCBI taxonomy): Eukaryota > Metazoa > Chordata > Chondrichthyes > Torpediniformes > Narcinidae > Narcine > Narcine bancroftii. Next base: position 56,816,204 of record NC_091475.1, read on the forward strand.
CAGTTGTATTGGCAATGCCTGAAATAAGTATAGTATCCTTGGAAAAATGTTCATTTTAATACAGTTTATCCTTCCTATCAGTGTTAGTGGTAGCTCTTTCCAATGCTCTAAATCGTCCTGTAATTTTTTCATTAGTGGATTGTAATTGAGTTTATATAATTGGCCTAGATTTTTGTTTATTTGCACACCTAGGTATCTTATTGCCTGCGTTTGCCATCTGAATGGGGATTCCTCCTTAAATTTTGAGAAATCCGCGTTATTCATAGGCATTGCTTCACTTTTATTTACGTTTATCTTGTATCCCGACACTTCTCCATATTCCTTCAATTTCTTATATAGTTCTTTTATTGATAGTTCTGGTTCTGTTAAGTACACTATCACATCATCCGCAAACAGACTGATTTTATATTCCCTGTCTTTTATTTTTATTCCTTTTATATTATTATCTCTTCTTATCGATTCTGCTAGTGGTTCTATAGCTAGCGCAAACAATAATGGTGATAGTGGGCATCCCTGCCGCGTTGACCTGCTTAAGTTAAATTGCTTTGATACATGTCCATTTACTGTCACTTTCGCTAACGGACCCTTATATAATGCTTTAATCCAATTAATATACTTCTCCGGTAAACTGAATTTTTGCAATACTTTGAACAAGTAATTCCATTCTACTCTGTCGAAGGCCTTCTCTGCGTCTAAAGCAACTGCTACTGCCGGTGCTTTATTTCCTTCTACTGCATGAATTAAGTTAATAAATTTACAAATATTGTCTGTTGTGCGTCTTTTTTTGATAAATCCAGTTTGGTCTAAATTTACCATTTTCGGTACCTGTTCTGCTAATCTGTTCGCTAGTAGTTTAGCTATTATCTTATAATCTGTGTTTAGCAGAGATATTGGTCTATATGACGCTGGTGAGAGTGGATCTTTCCCTTGTTTTAGTATCACTGTAATTATTGCTGTTTTACATGAATCTGGTAAGTTTTGTGTCTCATCAATCTGGTTGATTACATCCAGGAGGGGCGGTATTATTAGGTCTTTAAATGTTTTGTAGAATTCTATTGGGAGTCCATCCTCTCCTGGTGTCTTATTATTTGGTAAATTTTTTATTATCTCTTGTATTTCTACTGTTCCAAATGGTTCTGTTAATTTATTTTGTTCCTCTATTTGTAGTTTTGGTAGTTCAATTTTAGTCAAAAATTCCTCTATTTTCCCTTCTTTCCCTTCGTTTTCGGTTCGGTATAATTGTTCATAGAATTCTCTGAAGTTTTCCTTAATTTCTTTTGGATTATATGTAATTTGTTTGTCTTTTTTCCTTGTTGCCAATACCATTTTCTTAGTTTGCTCTGTCTTAAGCTGCCATGCTAGGATTTTGTGTGTTTTTTCCCCTAGTTCATAATATTTCTGTTTTGTCTTCATTATATTCTTCTCCACCTTATATGTTTGTAATGTTTCATATTTTATTTTTTTATCCGCCAATTCTCTTCTTTTGGTTGTATCTTCCTTTATTGCTAATTTTTTTTCTATGTTTATTATTTCCCTTTCCAACTGCTCTGTTTCCTGATTATAGTCCTTCTTCATCTTGGTTGCATAACTTATTATTTGCCCTCTAATGAATGCTTTCATTGCGTCCCATAGTATAAACTTATCTTCCACTGATTCCGTATTTACTTCAAAGTACATTTTTAATTGTTTTTCAATAAATTCTCTAAAATCCTGTCTTTTAAGTAGCATGGGGTTTAATCTCCATCTATACATTCTTGGAGGGATGTCTTCTAGCTCTATTGCCAATAACAGGGGTGAGTGGTCCGATAATAGTCTAGCTTTATATTCCGTTTTCCTAACTCTCCCTTGTATGTGGGCTGATATCAGGAATAGGTCTATCCTTGAGTATGTTTTATGTCTAGTCGAGTAGTATGAGTATTCCTTTTCTTTTGGGTTTTGTTTCCTCCATATGTCCACAAGTTTCATTTCTTGCATTGATTTAATTATAAATTTGGTTACTTTGTTCTTCCTGTTAATTTTTTTCCCCGTTTTATCCATATTTGGATCCAAATTCAGATTGAAATCCCCTCCTATTAGTATGTTCCCTTGCGTATTAGCTACCTTCAAAAAGATATCTTGCATAAACTTTTGATCTTCTTCGTTAGGTGAATATATATTAAGTAGATTCCAAAGCTCTGAATATATCTGACATTTTATCATAACATATCTCCCTGCTGGATCTATTATTTCCTCTTCTATTTTAAATGGCACATTTTTGCTAATTAATATAGCCACTCCTCTTGCTTTTGAATTATACGATGCTGCTGTTACATGTCCTACCCAATCTCTCTTTAATTTCTTGTGCTCCAATTCAGTTAAGTGTGTTTCTTGGACAAATGCTATATCTATTTTTTCCTTTTTCAGTAAATTTAGTAGTTTCTTCCTTTTAATTTGGTTATGTATTCCATTAATATTTAGAGTCATATAGTTCAGCGTAGCCATTTTATATTTTGTTTATCTTCTCTTTCCGTTTTTCCATCATTACCTTTCCTCCTTTTCCATTTCTGTTTTCTTATTTTCAACTCTTTACCAGACAACATTCCTACAACATCCAACATTTTCCTTATTCTCCTATTTCTATCTTCTTTATCCCCAATCTCCCCTTCCCCTCCTGAGTTGCCCTTTATCCCTTGTCGGACAACCACATCTCCCCTCTCCATTTGGATTTGCGAATCCACTCGCAAGCGTCAACTGATTTTGCAGTGACCGCTCTTTTCCCCCACCCAGCCCCCCCCAGAAAAGATTTCGCTTTTTATATGTCACAAAGGTCACTCTTTTAGTTCCCTCCTTATTCTCTCTATTCCATTACCTTCCCTTATTAATTCTTGTCTATACTCTCTATGTTTTCCTCTAATTACAGATACTTTCACATATGCCCATTGTCTCTATTCACTCTTATACCTCTTTACCCGCATACATATCAATCGTGGTCATTTTTACCCTCCTTACCCGTCTTCATCCCTCAGTCTATTTTTGTCTTTACCCACATACATATCAATCGTGATAATTTTTGCTCTCATTACCCGTCTTCATCCCTCAGTCTATTTTTGTAATTGTTCTGCAAATTTTCGTGCTTCTTCTGGATCCGAGAATAGTCTGTTTTGTTGTCCTGGAATAAATATTTTCAATACCGCAGGATGCTTCAGTGTAAATTTATATCCTTTCTTCCATAAAATCGCTTTTGCTGCATTGAACTCTTTTCTCTTCTTTAGGAGTTCAAAGCTTATATCTGGATAAATGAAGATTTTTTGCCCTTTATACTCCAGTGGTTTGTTGCCCTCTCTTACTTTTTCCATTGTCTTCTCCAGTACCTTTTCTCTTGTAGTATATCTTAGGAATTTTACTACAATAGATCTTGGTTTTTGTTGTGGTTGTGGTTTAGGGGCCAATGCTCTATGTGCCCTTTCTATTTCCATTTCTTGCTGTAGTTCTGGACATCCTAGGGCCTTAGGGATCCATTCTTTTATAAACTCCCTCATATTCTTGCCTTCTACATCTTCCTTAAGGCCCACTATCTTTATGTTATTTCTTCTGTTATAATTTTCCATTATATCTATTTTTTGGGCTAGTAATTCTTGTGTCTCTTTAGTTTTTTTATTAGATTCCTCCAATTTCTTTTTTAAGTCTTCTACCTCCATTTCTGCTGCTATTGCCCGTTCTTCCATCTTGTCCATTTTTTTCCCCATTTCTGTTAAGGTCATATCCATTTTATTTATTTTCTTTTCTGTGTTGTTTATTCTTCTTCTTAAATCATTGAATTCCTGTGTTTGCCATTCTTTAAATGACTCCATGTATCCTCTAACAAGAGCAAGTACCTCCTTTACCTTGCCTATCTTTTCTTCTTCTATTTCCCTGTACTCTTCCTCTTCCTCTTCTTCTTCCTCTAGGTTGACCATCTGTTGTTTCTTTGCTGCCCTTTCCTCCTCTTCTTTCTTGTTTCCATTGTCTTCTGTGGTCTCTTCTTGCTGCAGGTGTTCTGCAGCTGTCGTTGCCGGCTGTGGAGATCGACTCCCCAGCTGGTCCCCCCTCCCGTCGGTGTGTTTTTTTTCATGCGCATCGCGCATGCGCGAGGAGTCGCGCATGCGCGGTTGCGCACTTTTACTCGGCTCTGTGAGCCATTGTTGTAGTTCTCTTTCTACCGACCTGAGGTAGTGGGGTCTTCTCTCCACAGCGGGCCTCTTCGGACAGGTAAGGCCTTCACCTTTTTCCTCCGTTGTCTTCTCTTCCTCTCTTCTTTCCGTTGATTTTGATTTTTCTCCTTTTGTCTCCATCTTCTTTCCACCTTTATACTCACTTTTCTTTAACTTGTATTTCTGTGCCTTTGTATTTTCTCTTGTTTTTCCCGACTTTTCTGGAGAGGGCTGGAGTTCACCGTCCGGCCACTACTCCATCACGTGACTCCTCCTCCGAGAATGGACAGAACTTGACAGGCCGATTTCAATATGGACTAATACGAGTCATCCACTAGAGTTAAGGGGCAGGGTACAGTACTTTCTGAAGCTGAACGGGAGAAAGTTCAAAAAGGCCAATCAGTATAGAACGTTGTACAGCGCAGGAAGAGGCTCCCTGGCCCACCTGTCTGCACCAAACATGATTCTCAATCCCTGGCCCACCTGTCTGCACCAAACGTGATCCTCAATCCCTGGCCCACTTGTCTGCACCAAATGTGATCCTCAATCCCTGGCCCAACTGTCTGCACCAAACGTGATCCTCAATCCCTGGCCCACCTGTCTGCACCAAACGTGATTCCCAATCCCTGGGCCACCTGTCTGCACCAAACGTGATCCTCAATCCCAGGCCCACCTTCCTGCATCAAACGTGATGCCCAACTTAAATGGAAATTTGAACATTATACATATTCCTCGATTCCCTGCATATTTTCAAGTCTTTGTCAAAACCTCCAAAGCACTTCTACTCTATCTGCCTCCACCACGACTCCTGGCAGCTCGTTCCAAGCATTGACCAGTAAATGTGTAAAAAAAAAACCATACATTTTAAACTGACTGCTCCCACTCCCCTCACCTAAAATGCATGCTCTCTAGTATGTGATACCCTGTCGATGCCTCTTATAATTTTCTATCAATTCAACCCTTAGCCACCAACACTCCAGAGAAAGCAACCTAAGTTTGTCCAATTTCCCTGTGTTGCTCATATCTTCCAATCCAGGCAAGATCCTGGTAAAATAGACTGCTAGAGGATCTTGATGTCAGTGAGACATCTTGAGGTACAAAAAGTGACTTACCAATACTGTCCCTTAAATCTCAATTCACCAGAAGATCAAGGAAAACAATGTTAGTGCCTTCTCCCAGGACACATCTCCAGCACTGAGCCTCTGGTTACATACAGCTGGCCAGTCATGCCACTCACATGCCTGACCAGGGACTCTCAAACAGGCACACTCTATCTTGTGAAGCATTTGATATGCTGACACATGAAAATTCATGGGTTGGCTCAAACTTATTTTGAAGAAATTGACAAAGTCTCCCTAACTTGTGGGAATCTCTGGAAGAAGGAGAAACAAAGGGAGATGGAGTATTCAGGATGGTTTGAGAAACTTGCCATTCACCAGGTGCCCCACCTCAAAACTACCCATCTGTCCATTGCCTGCTCATCTGTGGGAGAGTTTGCAGTTCCTACATTGGTCTCATTAGCCTCCTTAGAACTTACAAAACAAGAGTTAAGTAAATAGTCCTCAATCCTGAAGAACTGGTAAGAAAAAAATAGATATATGATATGGGTTGTATAAAAAGCAGTGATGAGTTAGCATACAGAAGGGAAAATGAACACTTGACTGAACGGTGGACCAACAACAACCTTGCACTCAATGCAACAACCAAAACCAAGGAGCTGATTGTTGACCAGGAAGGGAAAACCAGGTGTGTACGATCATTGGGAGATTAGAGGTGGAGAGGGAGAGCAAATTTAAGTTCTTAGGAGGCACTATCTTGGAGGATCTTTCCTGGACACCACACACTAAAGGCATCGTGAAGAAAGCACGTCAGCACCTCTACTTCCTCTGGAGTTTGTGGAGGTTTGGTATGACATTGGAAAATTTCTACAGATGTGTAGTGGAAAGTGCCCTGACCGTCCATACCCCTGAGCACAAAGCCCTGAAAAAGGTAGTGGATGCAGCTCAGGACATCTCAGGTAAACCCCTTCCCACCATTGAGAACATCTACGGGGAATGCTGCAGTCAGAGAGCAGCTGCAATCATCATGAATCCACACCAGAGCTCTGTTCTTGCTGCTGCCATCAGGAAAGAGGTAACGGTGCCACAAGACTCGCACCACCAGGTTCAGGAACAGCTGCTATCCCTCCACTATCAGACTCCTCAACAACAAATTCAATCAGAGACATTTAAGAATTCTTACTTATGCACATTATTGATTTTATTCTTTTCTGTATTGCAGTCAGTTTGTTTACATTTCTTTATTTGTTTACATGTGTACTTTGTTCAGTTTTTTTTGCACTACCAATAAATGGTAATTCTGCCTTGCCCACAGGAAAAAGAATCTCAGGGTTGTACATGATATCATCCGAGTACTCTGACAATAAATCTGAAATGATACCCAAGTTTGATAATACCTGGACTATTTGAAGTATTCTTGGCTATGTAGCCTTAATATTCCCTGAATGATTTCACTAGCAGCTATAGTTTGTGAGGTGCTTGAGGAGATTTGGTATGTCACAGAAGACTCTCATAAACTATAGAGAAAACTAAACAGGTGTACTACTATAGAGAGCATTCTCGCTGGTTGCATCACTGCCTGCTAGGACAAGAATAAACTTGTTAACTCAACCTGTGACATCATGGGCACCAGACTTCACTGCATCGAGGAGATCAACATGAGGCAGTGTCTTAAAAAAGCAGCCTCTATCCTCAAAGACCCCACCACCCAGACCATGCCCTCTTCACTCTGCTACCATCGGGAAAAAAGTACAGGAGCTGAAAGACGAGCACTCAATGGCATAAGGTCAGCTTCTTCCCCACTGCCATCAGATTCCTGGATAATTAATGAATCATAGACACTGCCTTACCTTTTTTTGCAGTTATTTTTACTTTTTTATGGTAATATTTAATATGAATGTTTGCACTACGATTGCTACTGCATAACATCAAATTTCATGACATGCTCTTGACAATAAATTCTGATGATCCCCATATCTAAGTTAAATTAGAAGTAATAACACATTAGGTCTTTATTCATAAAATTTATAAAGATCAAGAGATAATCAAAATTTTTATATTCAATTTAAAAAAAAATTTAGACATACAGCACAGTAACGACATTTCAGTCCATGAGTGTGCCACCCAATTTACACCCATTGACCTACAACTCCAGTACGTTTCAAACGGTGGGAGGAAACTAGAGCCCCCAGGGAAAACCCACGCAGACACAGAGAACATACAAACTCCTTACAGACAACGCAGGATTCGAACCCCAGTCCCGATCTCTGGCGCTGTAAAGGCATTGCTAACCGTGCCGCCCATTAATATCCTAATAAGATATTCAGGAACCTCAAGAACTATTTTAATTTTTTGGGATCTCGACCATGGCGACGAACCAGGGAGGAGGCTCTGTGGCTGACGGACACGTGCGGGCAATGAGCTGTTGGCAACTTGCAGGTGAGGAACCCACACAGGCGGTTGGCTGCTGGTGGCTTGACATCAAATGACTCCCTGCAGGCTGATGGAAGCTGGCTCATCAGAACCGGGATTCGAGAGCAAGAAGGGCTCCTGGATCAGAGATTTGGATCTGGGCTCTGGTTGCCATTGGTTTGAACTCAACTCGAGTCATGTGTGGCTGCGGGAGCGCCAGAGGTGAATCCATGGGTACGGTGATTTGGGGGGGGGGGGGGGTGGGTGGACATTCGCTTTTTCTGACTGTAAGGCTTATTGGGTAATGGCAAATCTTTATCTGCCGTAATTTCATGTCATATCGCATTTCTGTTTTATTGCATGACAATAAATAGTATCTAATCTGAAAAGACAGATTCAAGCATTCCAGGAATGAAGTTGGAAAACATCCCTTGACTCAGTGTCGTAGGAGTATGGAGCACAGAAAAAGGCCCTTTCAGTCCATGAACTCCTGCTCCCGGTATTTTTGAACAGTGGGAGGAAACCGGAGCCACGCAGAACACGGCGTACAAATGTGCTCACAGAGAGTTGAACTCCGGTCCCAATCGCTGGTGCTGTTGCACCATTGCGCTACCCGCGACACCACAGGAAACATGCAAAATTCCTGTAGCGTTTGTGATGGTAGGTTGTTGCTCGCCCTGGCTGAGGTGTCCAGTGCCAGGGACACACTTTACAGGACGGGGGGGGGGAAATCAGGATGAAAGGCAACATCTGTTTGGAGATGCATCAGAAGCTATACACAAATTAAAAAAAACAGCCAACTTTGCTCCAATCTAGGATTTGTATTGGATGAGGAGGAAGTCAAACCAGGCCAACGGAGAAGTATGTAGCCAAAGATAAACTAAAGAAATAGTCCTAAAACATGCAAGTGTGCAGCACAGGAAGAGGCCCTTCTGCCTACGTGTTGGTGCTGAACGCGATGTCCACTTCAAGATAAAACTCTGCTGCTTTCACTTGATAGGTATCACTCCATCTTCCTGCACTGCAGAATCATATCAAGTCTTTGATTCCTCCAAGACTACCTCTGGTTATATATTGTTGCACCAGAAGGTGGGTGAGTGCGACGACAACCTCCACGAAGTCTCATGCTGGAACGCCAAACACAGGCGGAACAATCTGTGGCTGATTTATCACATTTCACCCCCCCCCCCCCCCCCACCCCAGCTAATGAATCAAAGGTCTTCCCATTTGAAATCCCATTGGAGGAAACACTGAGAAGCAAAGTGGGTAACAGGTGCGCCTCCATTACCATTGGAATAGCAGGAGCTCCAGAAGTTGTTCCATCTGAGCAGCATGGCGAGGAGAGCGGTTAATGCAACGCTGTTACAGCACCAGCAATCGGGACCGGGGTTTGAATCCCGCGCTGTCTGTCAGGAGTTTGTAGGTTCTCTCCATGTGTGTGTGGGGTTTTCCCGGATGCTCCGGTTTCCTCCCACCATTTGAACTGTACGGGGGGGGGGGGGGGGGGTAGGTTAATTGGGCGGCTTGGCTCGTGGGCTAAAATTTCTGACGCCCACTCCGTATTACAATATTTAGAATGTAACAAACATGAAATTCTTTAACTTTTGTCTACGGTAAGGCAGCCCTTACGTCCAGCGCCCTACGGCACCTGGTCTCCCCTCTGAGTACCGGCCAGTCCTGAGCCCGCTTAGCTTCCGAGATCGGACAATCTCAGGCGTACTCAGGCTTGAAGGAGAGACAATGAACAAGATCTTGCCAGCAATCCCCACACCCTGATAATATTTAATCCCTTCAGTAACAAAGTAGCAAAGGAAGGACTCTTAAATGTTTCAAGATTCAGATATATGGTAAATGAAGGGGGAGGGGACGTATTCATTATGCATGGGCTAAGATTTGTTTTTTTAGCAGGTATTTGAGTGGACGTGAGCCCTAAGGTGTTAAAGGCACAACGTGTGGTATTTAAATGGGTGGATGTTTCAGTAATCGGGACACAAAACATAAGGCTATTCTTTGCAAATTTCTCCTCGAGCCCAATTCACAGAGGTGGTCCAGTAATTTGGGGAGAACTGACCCTCGGGTTTCCCTGAGCCAAGGTTCCGACGCCCCAGGCATGCGGGTCATAGCCCTTGGATCAGGCTGCAGCGGACTCCCACGTGTGCGGGGCACAGCCCAGACGCTTGGAGTCGGGGCGGGAGGGAGACGGTAAGGCAGCCAACCAGCGTCCGCTATGCAAATGAAACCCGCCAGCTGAATGGTGGTCATGGCAACGGGCTGAGGGGTCCTGCCTTTCCAGCCGGAGCCGAGAGCTTTGGCATCTCCCGGGGTTGGAGGGGACGGCGCCGGCGGGGGTGGGGGTGGTGAGCGCTCGGCTGCCGGTAGCGCGGGGAAGGGCTGTTTGATGGCAAGAAAGTGCTCGGTGGCGTCGTGGAGGCAGCAAGCTGTTCTTCAGTCATGCCAGTACTTAAATTTGATGCTGAGTCACGAGAAGATATCCCAAAATCCTCCTGTTACAAGCTTCCATCAAAGACTATGGAGGAGATAGAACACACCTGTCCTCAGCCTCACACGGTAGGTCACATCACTGATACTTCTAATTGGGTGGGCAAAGGAGGGAGGGGTGGTGTATATATGTGTGTTTGGGGGGGGGGGGGTGGACCTGCCCCAGCCCTAGCTTGATCCTTCAAAGGGGCTTTCAAGCAAGAGTTCATCCCCCCCTCCCCCCTTGGCCCTTTGTGGTGCATTGGTTAAATTTGACCAGGTGCCTATTTCAGGCAGCATCTTTGGATGCTCCTGCATCAGGATGTGCTTGGGAGGAAAGGGAGGGGAGATGAATATGGTTCAAGCCCCTCAAGGGAAGAGCCCCTTTATTCGCTTGGGTCACTGATTCTTGTCATCCTGCTAATATTTTTTTTCAAGAATTGCCCTCGCTGCATCTGTCACATTGGTCTTCACCCATATTTTGTTGCCAAAATTGAAACTGATTTAAAAAGGTTGCCTTGGGAATGGAAGCATTAAGAATGAGCTGCGTGATTTATAAAAGGAGGCTGCTAATCGCCTGATTCTGCATAGAATTAGTCATTAATAATTTTTAAAAAAAAATCAAATCCATAACAATGGTTACATTTTTAGCCTGGACACGTTGGCTGGAACATTATTTAAAAATTCAAGATCCCGGGAGTTAACTGAAGAAAGAATCTGTTGACAAAGAGAAACAAATAGAAGTGGTTAACTCACCTGCTAACAGGGACCAACCAATTGCAACTCAGGCTACAAAATGTCGCTCTCTCTCACAGGGGTGGTTTGAGAGCTACATTAGACAAATTAAATCCATTAAGGAACTCAAATCAGACTTTTTTTTGGAGTAAACAGCCTATTCCTGACCATGCACTATCATCTGCCAGAATTCAAACATTATAACATTGTTAACTGTTCTCTGGCAGAATGCTACCATTTTCAGAGTTTAACATTCCCAACAAATGCCCTTTCGTGATGATACACAGTTGAACCCATGTCAGGATCAATCCATATCCTCCCCACCCAATCCTCATAGGTTGTTAAAAGAGACTGCTAACTTCAAACAGGCAGGTGATTGGTTTCAAAAGACTACTGCTGTGATTATCCAAGTGACTGTTTCAAGAGTGCTTTGAAGTTGGTTTCATCCCACATGATGGGATTGGTCTGGTACTGAAGGATATTGTCCTCCTTGTACATTTGTGCAGAAACCAATTATGCCCTGACATTGGCGTGCTTGACTCTGCTTATTGCCACTGAGATCTATCTCGACAGAAAACAATTCCATTTGCTAAGGGTTCCTGCACGATACAGTTACAAGTCAATATAGTGGCTTTTAAATGGGAATGGCTGACTGTGTGGGTTCACCACAGACAGCACGGAATTAGACACTTTGGTGGAAAAAAAATGACATAGGCCTTCGGACATTCTGCCGCCTACAGTTGGCGCTGGCCTGGCAACCCCCAGCGTTGCGTTTCAGAAACATTTTGGGATTTATTGTTATACTTAGGTTCATGTTTGGCATAGCTCCATGCGGCCAGCGCCGAACATGGTGGCTGGCAGGGCTGTCACAGGACAGCTGGTGGGATGGAGACCAGCAGTCAGTGAGTGGTGGGCCAAAATATCCAGTGCCATAATGTCCAGGGCCAAACTATGGGCGCCAACATGTCCTAGACCTCAGACAGGAGGGCATCATGTATTGAAATGTACGAGGAGACAGGCTTTGAGCATGACTGGGAGAGTTAACAGAGAATGTGAAGAGCAGGCAAAGTGATTGAAAAGGGAAGAGAAAGATAGAAGGAAAGGATTGCAGTAGATGTTGCATCTGTCTAAGTCATTGAGGAGGGAAATTGTATTAACATTAATTGAAATCTGTCACTGCTCTCTCCTCAACTACAGGCAGCCCAGAGAGGGCAGGGACTGCATTATTTGTGAATATTGGGATCACTATGGATATGACCTTCCATCCATTCAGTTGATGTCAGGAAAGGCAGGAGATGGTGGCAACGTCTTGCTGGTGCACAAATCGATCTCCATTTCAAGAGACCAGTGTACATTTCAGTCTCTCAGAGCTTGTGTTGTTTGAGCAGAGAGAGACTTCGGGGAGTTCGGTGCATACATAGTTCTTTAAAAGGGTTAGCACAAGAGCTGGGATGTTCTGTTCTAAATGTATGGAACATTGTTTGAACCACATTTAGAGTATGGTGTGCAGTTTTAATCACCAAGGTTTTGGAAAAATGTGCTTAAATGGAAAAGGGACAGAAAAGATTTACGAGGGTTACTGGGACCAATGTGCTCAAGTTATAAAGAGCAGCTGGAACTTTTTGGTCAGGAGGCTGGGGGGGGGGGGTGGATTTTATAGAGGAATATAAAATCATGAGGGGTATAGATCAGGTGAGTGGGTAGTCTTTTTCCCAGGGTGGGATAGTCTAAAATTAGACGGCTTGAGATGAGGGTAAATTTAAAAGGGAACTAAGAGCCCCCTTTTTAAAGAAAGTGGTCAGCAAATAGAATGAGCTGCCGAGGAATTAATAAGTGCTGCCACAATTGCAACATTTAAAAGACATTTAGTCATGGGCAGGAAAGTTTCAGTGGCCATATGAGCCAAATGCAGGCAAATGTGATGAGCTTGAGTAGAAAGGGCACACGGGGGAGGCTGCAAATGCTGGAATCAGGACCAAAACACAATCTTCTGAAGGAACTGAGTGGGTCAAGCAGGAGCAGTGGGAGAGAAAGGATTGTCAAATGTTCTGGGATAGTGTTGATGAAGACTTCCTGCCTGAAATTCTTTTTCTCCCACAAGGCCCATTGAATTTCTCCAGCAGATTGTGGACACTTTGGTCAGCTTGGACAAATTGGGGCAAATGGCCTATTTCCATTCTGTAAAATGCTGTGAGCTGTGTGCAGCAGGTGAAGCAAGCACAAGACTTTGAAGGATTGCAGCTTTCCTAGAACAATAGGATACTGTTCATCTACTGACTCTGGTTATCGACACTGTGATGTATCTCAACAAAAAATAATTCCATTTGCCCTGGGCCCCTGCATGTTACAGTTACAAGCCAATAGAGTGACTTTTAAATAAGAGGGGCTGACTGTGTGGGTTCACCCATCACAGGCAGGAGGGAGTCATCTATTTAGCTTTAAGGCATGTTGCCCACAAATTATGATGGTGTCATCACTGGTGTGTTGAAAAAAATTATTCTGATTCCTTCAAATCTGCAGCTCTCAATCGAGATGGTGTCAAAATGTGGTTAGGGTTTGACAGCGGCCTTGCAGCACAGCTTTATTGTAGTGAGGGCATAGACCTTGCCATCGCCTGCACAGTGTCCATCTGCAGTGCTAAGGGAGGAAGAAGGAAACCAAGGAAGCATGGAGAGAAATAGAGGGAGAAATGCACAGTTAGCAGGGGTGGCAAGGTTCATGTAGTAGCAGTAGTACAGCACCAGTGACCCAGATCTGAATCCGGTGGTGTATGTGAGGAGTTTGCATGTTCTCCCATGTCTACTTGGATTTCCTTCGGGTATTCTAATTTCCTTCCACATTCTACTGGTATTTGGCCTCCTGGGTATATTTGGGCAGCATGGACTGGAAGACTTCATCTCCAGAGAGGAACTCTCTACCAAATTTAATTGACCAAATTCTCATTTTTTTTAGGTACTTGCAGATTAGGGACTTTCTCCATTCTCAACTATCAACCTTTTTCAAGCTCCTGTTATGAATTTGATAGAAACAATTTACAAGGGTAAATCATCTCAGAAAAGGTTAATATCTTTTGTATATGACACTTTGCTGAAATTAAGGCAAGCTTCATTGGATAAAATTAGAAAGACATAGGAGCAGGATCTCTATATTTCAATTTTTGGAACTCCATTTTTAAATTGGTTAACACATCATCTCTATGTACCTATCACTCATTACTACAATTTAAAGTTGACCATAGAGCTTGTATGTCAAAAGTTAAATGAGCTTGTATTTATCCTAATATCAGCTCTTATTGTGACAGATGCAGGAATGAGGACGTTTCGCTAATTAATATGTTCTGGTATTGTTCGACCCTTGTCAAATATTGGGAAGAGTTCTTCTGTATTTTATCAATAATTATTAATGTAAACCTAACACCAGATTCTTTAATAGCCTTGTTTAGAATGATTGAACAGAAGGTAGTGAAATTGTCTTCATCTCAACATTTTATGTTGCCCTTTGCCTCTCTTATTACGATGTGTTATTTTGACCAGAAGGAAAGATGCTGTCCCACCCACTCATAATCAATGGTTACATGATTTGATGTCATATTTAACTTTGGAGAAAATTAGATGTTCAAGTGTTTTAAATTTAAAAATTTTAAATCTTTGGGGTTCGTTTTTGAATTATTTTCATGACCTTTATTGGTAATGATAATTAAGTAATCTGTGATTTTCATGGATTTGTGTTAACTTTTCCTAGTAGTGTACTCTCTATATTAGCCATGCAACTTTAGAATGGTTTGGATTACAAAATTATTTTTATTATTTTTGGTTTTTTTATTTGAATTAATAGTGTTGCATAATGTAAAACAAATTCTGTTATAGTGAGTTTACTTTGTTACAGTTGTATCATTGTAATGAATCAATCTCTTTTTCTGTATGTATTCATTTATAAAAAATCAAATCAAAATATTTAAAAAGGAAAAAGGCTTTATCTCCAGAGGCAACTAGACTTCTCCTTTCCAGCCAGGCTGCACACCGGTAAACAATTCCCCTAACTGCCTGAAGATACTGGAAAACTGAGCTGCACAATAATTGCTGGAAGAAAGTGAGTCAGGAAGTATCAATTGAAGTCAACAGTTTGTGCCAAAATCATCAGGAATCTTGAAGGATTTTGGATCCAAATGTTGAATCTCTGTTGCCTTCCATGGATGGTGCCTGACCCTTGAGTTCCTTCAGAAATTTGTTTGCTGATCTTACCAGCTCGACTGCTCACCAAACAAACTTTCTCACTCCGTGCACATGCGACAGACTTGAATTTGATTAATTCACAATCCCAGCTCTCCAACAACTCAACCATTCCTGTGCTCTCCTCCATCACGTCACAACACAAAATTAATCAAAAAAAACTTGCAACAGGTATCCTAACACTCCGTGGAGAGGAGGTGACACAGTCGTTCTGCCTGCCAGATTGTTCTCTCTGTGTAGAAACGAGGGAAATGTGTCAGTGAGGGCTTTGCTGCCTCTGGATAGTGCCATGTTGTGAAGGAACAACACATTGTATCTCGACTGTATCTAGTTTGTTGTCATTTTTTAATTTAGATACGGTACAGGCCACTTTGGCCCACCAGCCCATGCTGCCCAATTACACTCCATTAGCCTACAACCCCCCAGTACATTTCAAATGGTAAGAGGAAACTGGAGTCCCCAGAGGAAACCCACACAGATTATCTCTAGTTAGCTGTGCTCCTTTCTTTTTCTCCTCCTCCCCCATCCCTTTTCCTTCACCTTTTTAATTCAGGCACCTGCCTGTTTTTCCACCATCCTGACATATGGCTCAAGCCAGAAATGTTTGAAGTTTAAATTTTAAACTTGGATGTACAGCACGGTAACAGACCTTTTTGGCCCATGAGCCCACCCCACCCAATTATCCTACACCCCCTGTACATTTCAAACAATGGGAGGAAACCGGAGCCCTCAAGGAAAACCCACATGGACATGGAGAATGTACAAATTCCTTACAGACAGCATGAGATTCGAGCCCCAGTTCCCATCACTGGCCCTGTAACGGCATTGCTTTAACCGCTATGCCAACTGTGCAATATTGTACCATGTATATGTGCACCAAAATTCTTACTTGAAACAGCTGAACAGGTACTTCACAAAAAAACCCAAAAAGTACTGAAAAAAACTACAATGGTGTACTAAATGAAATTTTAAAAAGTGATAATAGAAATAGGTATCAATAAATGGTCACTGTTATCGGAGTGGAAATAAAAGTGATTTTGGAATGGTGCCGATAGTCCTTTCGTGGTGTTAGAGCAATCCCTGATTAGTGTACCTAGGGGAGATTCAAGAATAGGGTATCTGTTGGAAAGAAACCACTCTTGAACCCAGAGGTGCTCGCCTTCTGGGTTCTGTAGCTTCTGCCTGAAGGTGACAGTAAGGAGAGGTTGTGACCAAGGGTCACCAGGAGTTCCTTATGATGTTAGCAGTCTCCTTGAAGCTGCGCTGCACATACATATCTTCAATGGATGGGAGGTCAGAGGCTGTGATGAACCTGACTATGTTTGTTACCTTCTGGAGCCTTCCTGATCACTTGAATTCCCAAACCAGGCTGTGAAGCAACCCGTTGGTATACTTTCCACAGTGCACCTGTTTTCAATGACATGCTGAAGTGGAGATGTTGGCGTGCCTTCGTCATGGTTGCTGCCACCAGGTCTTATGGAATATGGACTCCCAGGGATTTTAATATTCCACCTCTCTCCATCTCCATCCCATCAATGCAGACAGGTGTGTGGTCCTCTTCTTCACCTTCCTAAAATCAAAATAATGGTTAAGTATGTGAGGATACAAAAGGATATTCCTGACTGAAAGAGACGAATACTAAGTGAGCAATGGGAGTGTGTCTATCAGAACTGCTGGGCCTGCCTTCTGTTCTGCGATGTCATTATTCCCTATCCAGGCCACCCCCACAATGATATCCACCCCCGATGTAGGGTATTAGCCACATTCTGAGATACAGAACCATTGAACAGCTTAGTTAGCATTGATGGCATCTATCATGTAAGTGCACAGGCAGAATTAAGTAAGTGAACTACATATATTGCAAGGACAGATTAGTGTTCTTCACACCCCATGATCCCTGCAACTAGTTAGGGGAATAACCAATTTGGATCCCAGAGACTTTTTCTGAAAAATGTTTGATGAAAATTGAAATCTACATTTTCAAGTTGCTGATGGTATGGCTGGAAATTCGGCAATGGTATGTTACCGAATGCCAATGTGGGGTCGTTAGGTTCCCTCTCGGTAGCCCTTGCCTGGAGTTATATTGTTCACTATTTGTTCCCTCCACCCACCCACCCTGCCACGCAGTTCCATATGTTGTGAGTCTTGCCACATATGGGCAAAGGCTGCTACATTGTGTGCGAGTTGGTCAGTGGTTCAAAGGTTGAAAAGTTCAAAGATTCCTTTTACTGCCACTTAATAATACATTAAAAATGTGATATATGTGATGTACTTCAATTTTGTTCCATGACAACCTTTGAACTGATTGTTAGCAAACAACCCGCCTTCTTGTGAGGGAGGGATGAACATTAGTGAAGCAGCAAAGGTGGATACTGTCCTGACAAACTCCTTGTGCAGCATCCTGCAGCTGTGATGATTGACCTGCATTGACTTTAAGTGTCCATTTACCAGGGCTCCTTGATATCATATGGTCAAATGCTACCTTGACAACAAGGGCAATCACCTAATTTTATCTCTAGAAATCAGTTGTCTTTGCAGAGTTTGCTTAGAAATTTTATCTGCATCTAGAAATCTGATGTAGAAATTCTACATCTAGAAATCGGATGGCGGACCAGGGAGGGGGCTCTGCGACTGCTGGTGAGGAACCCACAGAGGTTGTGGGCTGCTCTAGACGGTTGGGAGACTCACGCCTGGCCGTGGGCTGCTGGAGACTGGCTCAAACGGATTCAGAACCAGGATGCGAGGAGGTGACAAGGGCACTGAAGGGTTCCTGACCATGTCGGAGGTTTGGATCTGGAGCTCAGGTGGCCAGTGGTTGGACTGGACTCTGTGGCTGCGGGGGCTGCAGAAGCAAATCTATGGTCACTCCGTGACTCTGCTTCTCTTTTTGACGGACTGTAATTTTGACTAAGAGGCACTTAGGCAATTCTTGCCGGTGGCAAATCTATCTGCCTTACAACAGGCAAAAAGAAATTTCATATAATAGGACATGATTTTATTACTATGACAATAATTTGAATGTTGAATCTTAAATTAAATCTTGAATATCTCTTCATCTTGCCTGTTCTCCACCTAGGTCTCTGAATGACCTCCTATTTTAATTTAATTTTTAATTTAGACCTGTAACACAGTAGCTGGCCGAATAACCTGTGCCACCAAATATCTGTACACCAATTGACCTACAAACGCTGTAGGTTTATGAAGTTTGCTACAAATTGTACCAAGCCTGGATTTAGCAAGACCTCAGTTGAGATCTGTTGTTCTGGATGTGGAAATATTAGCTTTGTTTGTGCTACTTCTTCTAAGTATGTATAAGCTGTAGCTTCACCAAGTTGGTCGCTCATATTTGGGTTCAGCTGGTATCTCCTTCTGTACAAGGTTTGTCCCATCTTTCAGCTGCAATAGTGAAGTGAGGGGTGTGATAAGCCACCATTGTGCCATGCTGCTGACTGGACATGCCTTCCAAGACTGATCCTACCCATAGCCCCTTGCATGTCCCCCTTTCTCTTTGCTTTGATCAGTTGATGAGGTTGTAGGTAATTCCTGTCTTTAGTTAATAAAAGCCTGATAGTTTCACAATATTAGCCTTTTGTGATTATTGATAGTACATCAAGGGGCATGGTGGGGCATGACTTTTGGATTGTATTAAAGTACACCTCTACTGCTGTTGCTTAGTATGTTGGAATCTGTCCTATTTAGAACAATGGTGGTACCAAATCATTTTGGTTGATGCAGAGAAGTGGCCATCATGTCCAAGCGTGAATCCTTTCTGCAATCTGTCTGCAAAAATTCTGTGAAGGAGTTCTTGAATTTCATTCTGCTTCATCTATGCATTATCATAACTGTGGAAAGCGGTCGTAGATCTCCAGATATGGTTCGACCTAAAAGGGGAGGCAGGCCTCTTCAGCCCGGTTAAGCAACCTACATAGGAGAAGGACACTCTGATATAAAACCTACGACCCAAGGACCTCGCCGCCACGTCCCAGCTTGCTTGGCCATGGCACACGAACCATGGGTGTAAAGGGTGGGGCTAGTACTGTGCACACTGCACTCCACCTAAAAGCTCCTTTGCGCAGGCCCGAGAACAGGTCCACATCCTCCCCCTCAAAAGATGCACACAAACTCAAGCTAGCATGCTGGAACATCAAAACCATGCTAGACAAGTCTGACAGCCACCGACCTGAACGTCGGTCTGCCCTCATCACACATGAACTCCTCAGACTCAACATCGACATAACCGCTCTCAGCGAAGTCCGCCTTGCAGATGTAGGCAACCTCCAAGAACACGGCGCGGACTACACACTCTACTGGTCTGGCAAGGCTCAGGCTGAACGACGCCTATCTGGTGTTGGCTTCATGGTCATTGCCTCCAAACTCAAAAACCTCCCGACAGGCCACTCTGACCGGATCATGTCCATGCGACTCCCCCTTCAAAACAAGCGACGCATCACTCTCATCAGTGTCTATGCTCCAACCCTTCAGGCGGAACCAGCAGAAAAGGACAAGTTCTACACTGATCTGCGCAACTTCATCCAACGCACGCCTACAGCCGGCAAGGTTGTCATCCTTGGCGACTTCAACGCTCGCGTCGGCAAAGCCTCAGAAACCTGGCCAGGAATCCTTTGCAAGCATGGTGTCGGCAAGTGCAATGACAACGGGCACCTCCTGTTGGAGCTCTGCGCAGAACAGCAGCTTGTCATTACTAACACCCTTTTCCAGCAGAGAGACAGCCTGAAGACTACCTGGATGCATCCCCGATCCAAACACTGGCACCTCCTGGACTACGTTCTGGTGCAAGGAAGAGACAAACGAAATGTGCTCCACACCAGGGTCATGCCCAGCGCGGAATGCCACACTGACCACCGGCTTGTTCGCTGCAAGCTCAACATTCACTTCAAGCCAAAGTTCAAGAACAGTGGAGCCCCCAGAAAGAGGTTCAATGTTGGAAACTTGCAGTCAGATGAAGTGAGAGGAAACTTCCAGGAAAACCTCCAAGCAAAGCTCGAGAATGCAGTCCGCCTCACGGACTCGTCCCCTGAAACCCTCTGGGATCAGCTGAAGACTGCCATACTGCAATCCACTGAAGAGGTACTGGGCTTCTCCTCCAGGAAAAACAAGGACTGTTTTGACGAAAACAACCAGGAAATCCAGGAGCTGCTGGCAAAGAAGCGAGCTGCCCACCAGGCTCACCTTGCAAAGCTGTCCTGGCCAGAGAAGAAATGAGCCTTCCGTCGCGCATGCAGCCATCTTCAGCGCAAACTCTGGGAGATCCAAAATGAGTGGTGGACTAGCCTCTCCAAATGAACCCAGCTCAACATGGACATTGGGGACTTCAGGGGTTTTTATGAGGCTCTAAAGGCTGTGTACGGCCCCTCACCCCAAGTCCAAAGCCCGCTGCGCAGCTCAGACGGCAAAGTCCTCCTCAACGACAAGATCTCCATCCTCAATCAATGGTCAGAACACTTTCAAACTCTTTTCAGTGCCAACCGCTCAGTCCAAGAATCCGCCCTGCTCCAGCTCCCTCAACAGCCCTTGAGTCTAGAGCTGGATGAGGTCCTTACCCGGGAAGAGACATAAGGCAATTGAACAACTACAAAGTGACAAAGCAGCAGGTATGGATGGAATCCCCCCAGAGGTCTGGAAGGCTGGCGGCAAAACTCTGCATACCAAACTGCATGAGTTTTTCATGCTCTACTGGGAGCAAGGAAAGCTGCCTAAGGACCTTTGTGATGCCATCATCATCACCCTGTACAAAAACAAAGGTGAGAAATTAGACTGCTCAAACTACAGGGGAATCATGCTGCTCTCCATTGCAGGCAAAATCTTCGCTAGGATTCTCCTTAATAGACTAGTACCTAGTGTCACCGAAAATGTCCTCCCAGAATCACAGTGTGGCTTTTGCGCAAACAGAGGAACTACTGACATGGTCTTTGCCCTCAGACAGCTCCAAGAAAAGTGCAGAGAACAAAACAAAGGACTCTACATCATCTTTGTTGACCTTACCAAAGCCTTTGACACCATGAGCAGGAAAGGGCTTTGGCAAATACTAGAGCACCTCGGATGCTCCCCCAAGTTCCTCAACATGGTTATCCAATTGCACGAAAACCAACAAGGTCGGGTCAGATACAGCAATGACCTCTCCGAACCCTTCTCCATTGACAACGGCGTGAAGCAAGGCTGCGTCCTTGCACCAACCCTCTTTACTATCTTCTTCAGCATGATGCTGAAACAAGCCATGAAAGACCTCAACAATGAAGACGCTGTTTACATCCGGTATCACACGGATGGCAGTCTCTTCAATCTGAGGTGCCTGCAAGCTCACACCAAGACACAAGAGCAACTTGTCCATGAACTACTCTTTGCAGACGATGCCGCTTTAGTTGCCCATTCAGAGCCAGCTCTCCAGCGCATGACGTCCTGTTTTGCGGAAACTGCCAAAATGTTTGGCCTGGAAGTCAGCCTGAAGAAAACTGAGGTCCTCCATCAGCCAGCTCCCCACCATGACTACCAACCCCCCACATCTCCATCGGGCACACAACTCAAAACGGTCATCTAGTTTACCTACCTCGGCTGCACCATTTCATCTGATGCAAGGATCGACAACAAGATAGACAACAGACTCGCCAAGGCAAATCACGCCTTTGGAAGACTACACAAAAGAGTTTGGAAAAACAACCACCTGAAGAAACACACAAAGATCAGCGTGTACAGAGCCGTTGTCATACCCACTCTCCTGTTTGGCTCCAAATCATGGGTCCTCTACCGGCATCACCTCCGGCTCCTAAAACGCTTCCATCAGCGCTGTCTCTGCTCCATCTTCAACATTCATTGGAGTGACTTCATCACCAACATCGAAGTACTCGAGCTGGCAGAGTCCGCAAGCATCGAATCCACGCTGCTGAAGACCCAACTGCGCTGGGTGGGTCACGTCTCCAGAATGGAGGACCATCGCCTTCCCAAGATCGTGTTATATGGCGAGCTCTCCACTGGCCACCGAGACAGAGGTGCACCAAAGAAGAACTACAAGGACTGCTTAAAGAAATCTCTTGGTGCCTGCCACATTGACCACCACCAGTGGGCTGATATCGCCTCCAACCTTGCATCTTGGCGCCTCACAGTTTGGCGGGCACCAACCTCCTTTGAAGAAGACCACAGAGCCCACCTCACTGACAAAAGACAAAGGAGGAAAAACCCAACACCCAACCAACCAATTTTCCCTTGCAGCCGCTGCAACCGTGCCTCGGACTTGTCAGTCACCAACGAGCCTGCAGCAGACGTGGACATACCCCTCCATAAATCTTCGTCCGCGAAGCCAAGCCAAAGAAGGTACCAGCAAACTTAATGCAGAGTTTCTACCCTGTGTACATCTCCACAAGCACTAGGCATAGTCACACCTCCTCGTGCCTTCATGAGCAATGCATTGCAGGAAATAAATTGAGAAGGACAAGCTCAAAGTTTTTTCCTCATGTTAATCCCAACAGATCGGGTAGGCTGATGTGTGTATGACAGGAATTGTCCTGTTGTGTTAATAGTCTGCCACTGTTAACAATGGAATGAACTGCATGAACCCTTGTTTTTCTCTGCACTTCAACATAGTGATGCACTGCTGAGGAAGGGCGTCAGGTAGGAATCAGCACCACTTCTCAAGTTCGAGTTTATCGTCCTCTGGCTGTGCATATACAACCAGCTGAAACAGAGTTTCCCCAGACCACAATGCACTCACATACACACACATAATGCTCACATATAAGCGTAAAGATCTAATATAAAATAAATATTTTGGAATAATTTACTCATTTCATTTATAAGGCACTGAAGATTATAAGATCGATCTCACAGCCTGTGGGAAGAAGTTATTTCCCAGCCTGGCAGTCCTCATTTTGATGCTCCCGTATCTCCATCTTCATGGCATTAGGTCAAAGATACTGAGTACTGCATTGTGGGGGTCCTCAATGCCCCCTGTTTCAGCAATGCTCCCAATGAAACTCCTGGACAATGTTAGATCTCATCCTTTGAGATATCATGGAGTCCTGAATCAATTTTGAAGACTCCCAGGACCCTTTCTTTTTGACCTTTCAGAGTACCTAATAGCCTGAATATGCCTGAGATTGTCTGATCTTGGAAGCTAAGCAGAATCTGGCTTGGTCAGTACAAGAACTGACCAAGGAGACTGCTTTCAGTGAGGGGTGCTGGACAAAGTGGTGTCTCTCTGTCTGCCTTACAGTAGACAAAAGTTAAAGAATTTCATGTATGTTACATTCTAAATGTAGTATTACTTGACAGTAATGGAACCTTTACATTATGACATCACATACAACCCTAAGATTCTTTTTTTCCTGTGGGCCAGGAAGAATTTCTACTTATTGGTAGTGCAAAAAAAAACTCAAGAAAATATACGTCTACAAAAGAGAGAAATTTAACCAAAGAAAGAAACTGACTTTACCATACAGAAAAAAAAATCAGTAATAAATAATATTAAATAATCTGCAAAGAGTCCTTAAATGAGTACCTGATTGAGTTTGTTGCTGAGTGATGGTGGTGTGAGTCTTGTGGAATCTATACCTCTTTCCTGATGGCAGCAGCAAGAAGAGAGCCTGTCCTGGGTGGTGTGGATCTTTCATGATTACTGGTACTCTCTCATGGCAGTGTTCCATGCAAATTTTCTCAATGGTGGGGAGAGTTCTGCCTGTGATGTCCTGGGCTGAGTCCACTACTTTTTGCAGAGGTTTCCACTCAGAGATGCAGTCAGTACACTTTCCACTACATGTCTGTAAAAGTTTGCCAAAGTTTCCAATGTCGTACCAAACCTCCACAAACTCGTGAGGAAGTAGAGGTGCTGACATGTTTTCTTCATGATGCCATTATTGTGTTGGGTGCAGGGAAGGTCATTCAAGATAGTGAATCCCAGGAATTTAAATTTACTCGATATCACCACCTCTGATCCCCCAATATAAACCTCTTGCTTTCCCTTCCTAAAGTCCACAATCAGCTCCTATATTCCAACTCATTTCCCCTTTTTATTCAACCCAATGCAGGTATCATAAGCAAATTTATAGATGGTGTTGGTGTCGTGCTGAGCCACACTGTCATAGGCATAAAGCAAGTAGCTTGGAAGCTAAGTATGCAGCCCTGTGGTGCTCTCATGCTGATGGAGATTGTGGAGGAGATATTCTTACCAATCCACATTGATTTGGGTCTGAAATTGCAGAAATCCAGAATCCATTTACACAGTGGTGTGTTGAGGTCCAGGTCTTGGACTTTACTGATCAGTTTTTGGGGGATGATGGCATTGAATGCCTAACTATTGTAGATAAAAAGCATCCTGATATTTGCTTCTTTACTGTCCAGGTGTTCCAGGGTTTTTTGTAGAGCCAGTGAGGTGGCATCTGCTGCACTCCTTTTGCTGTGGTCGACAAATTGGAACAGATCCATGTCACTTCTCAAACAGGAGCTGATGTGCTTCAACACCAGCCTCTCAAAACACTTCATCACTGTGGATGTGAGTGCCACTGATTGGTAGTGATTTAGGAAGGTTACTCCTCTCTTCTTAGCCACCAGTACCATTGAGGCCTGTTTGAAATAGTTAGGTACCACGCCCTGCCAGAGTGAGATGTTGAAGGTATCCTTGAATACATTGGCCAGTTGATCAATACATTTTTAGTTCTTGGCCGGAAACCCTGCCAGACCTTGTGGTATGCCAGTGAGACAGGGCACATCTAATGTTGCAATGTGAAAAGAATGCATTTGTGAATGCGACGAGGTCAGAAAAATTTCTGACCAGCCATTTCCAATGTTAGGCATGGCCTGATTTGTTAATGTAAAGGGACTATACTAGATAGACTGACATTCAATGTCCAGCTTGTGCCTATTGATCTATGCATTTATTATTGATTTTTATAGTGAATTGGTACAACTACATGGCCTCCTACATCCTTTCAAACAGCCAGTGGTCGGCCACAGTTCTGAAGTTATAGGTTGAAGGAACAGGTTTGTTTTCCCCAAAAGAATGGATGTAACATATAGCTGTTTCAGACATTATTTTTTATTTTTTTTTAATTCCAGATTATTTAATTCATTGAATCAAAACTCCCCTGCCACTCTACCAGGATTTCAACTCAAATTTCTCGATCGTTTCTCTGGCCCTCTGTATTTCCAGTCCAGGAACACACACACACAGAGTTACTCACAATTCACAAGCACTTACATAGCATTGAAGCCACTACTCATCCTAACGACGTGTTTCTCTGGGATAATGTAGGAACATGTTAGTCTGATTGCATTGAGTAATGCAGGAGGGGATGTTGTATTGAGTTGCTTGGGATTCTGAAATTTAGTAGGTTGGGGATGCTGGAGAAAGGTCATAAAAGCCTTCAGTCATGTTGGGTTGGAGTTGGTGCTGCCCGTGATTAGAGATCAGGCTGTTGCACAGAATAGATTGTTAACAGATAGACTTATTTCTTACCTCTACCTGGTTTTTTCACCAATGATTTTTTTTGCTAATACTTCCATTCTTTGCCTTTCTTTTGTCTTGAAAATGCTATAACCAGTAAAAATGTAGTTCCTAATTTTATCTTCACAAAAACCAAACATTCATTAAGTGCAAGGATGTGACTGAGAAGATCATTTGTTGTTGAGCTCCAACTGCATGTAAGGTTGGGGCCTACTCCTTTCTCTATATTCTCTGATGCACAATCAATAACTCAAAAGACTGAGGATGAGAAACCAATAGGCTTTTATTCACTTAAGAACAAAGGCACATCCATACTGTTCGACTGTCCTACACTGAGGAGGGGGCTGTGGAACAGTCACCTTTATACAGGAACCTGTGGGGACCACAGGTACAATCGGCCAATAGGTATGCCTGATCAGACAATTATATTCAATAATGGTTTACTACATGAACGTCCAAAGCTCCTCTGAGGGAGACGCGTGTAAAGTTCTTTCATACCAAAGGAACCCACACAATGCAGCAGCTTTGCCTGAATTACCACTTATTGGTAGTGCAAAAAAAACTGTACATAATGTGCACATGTAAACAAATAAAGAAATGTAATCAACTGACTGTGCAATAAGAGAGAAATAAAAACAAAGTGCATAAGTAAGAGTCCTTAAGTGGGTCCCTGATTGAGTTTGTTGTTGTCTGATAGTGGAGGGGGTGCAGCTGTTTCTGAAACTGGTGGTGCAAGTCTTGTGACACCTATTCCTCTTTCCTGATGGCAGCAGTGAGACAAGAGCATATGCTGGGTGATGTGGATCTGCGATGATCGCTGCTACCCTCCAATGGCAGAGTTCCTTGTAGATGTTCTCGATAGTGGAAAGGGTTTTGGCTGTGATATCCTGGGCTGTGTCTACTACTTTTTACAGGACTTTACACTCTGGGGTATTGGTATCCCAATATCAGATCGTGATACAGCCATTCAACACACTTTCCACCACACATCTGAATAAATTTGCCAGGGTTTCTGGTGTCATACCAAACCTCTACAAACATCTGGTTTACCCTTCCTGAAGTACAAAATTCAGCTCCTTAATCCAACAGAGTTTTCAATCTCCTTCCTGTATGCTGACTCATCACCCCTTTTTATACAACCCACTACTGTGGTAACGTCAGCGAATTTGTAGATGGCGTTGTTGTTGTACTAAGCAACACAGTCATAGGTGTAAAGCGAGTAGAGCAGGGGGCTAAGAATGCAGCCCTGTCCTGCTCCAATACTGATGGAAAATTGTGAAGGAGATGTTCTTAACAATCCCAACTGATTGTGGTCTGGAGGTGAGGAAATCCAGGATCCTATTACACAGTGGAGTGTTGAGTCCCAGGTCTTGGAGTTTGCTGATCAGTCTTGAGGAAATGGTGACTTTTGATATGATAGACATGGAGATTGTGGGAATGCAAAACAAATGTATTAGAAAGACTTATTAAACTGAATAAAGAATTCAGAAGAAATATCTTTGTTTGAAGAATAGTTGAATTGTGAAATTGAAAGGTGTAATGTATTTCAAGAAGTAATGAAATTGCTGAGGCTCTGGCTGAGATTTTTAAATTTTCACTGGACACAGTGAGATGCTAATTGATTAGAAAACAGCAATTGATTGAAAAATGTTAAGCCCCTAGGATCTAGGGCAAGTTGTCAAGCTGGAGTTGAAGTTGACTTGGTAATTGGAGACAGAGATATACTTTGATGTCTGTCATGTCCAAAAAGGATTGATGCTGGGACCCTTGGTGTCGTAACATGTGTGAATGATGTGGATGTAGGAGGAAAGGTCAATACGTTTTAGGATGATATGAAGATTGGATGGTGTGGAAAGCTGCAAGAGTATTATCAACATGTTGGTGAAATGGATTGAAAAATGACTGGTGGAATTTAATCCAAATATTGTTTCCAATTCGTAATGACTGTGGTCTTCTGATGAGAAAGTCAAGGATCCAGTTGCGGGGGGTGGGGGGTACAAAGGCCTAGAGTTTGTAGCTTCTTGACCAGCACTGAGGGAATAATGGTTTTGAAGGCCGAACTGTAGTCAAATTAGTCAATTGAATTGTTGTTTTCAAGGTGATCCAGAGCTGAGTGGAGAGCCAGTGATATAGTATCTGCTGCAGAGCAATTGTGACGATAGGTGAATTTACAGTGGGTTCAGATCTTTGCTTAGGTATGTGTTAATTCTGGCCATGACCAGCCTCTCAAAGCATTTCATCATAGAAGTTAGTGCCGTAGTCGTTGAGGCAGCTCACGCTACTCTTCTTGGTTACCAGGATGATTGATGCCATTTTGAAGCAGGTGGGAACCTCTGACTGCCACAGTGAGAGGATGAAAATGTCCATGAACATTCTGTCTGATTGGTTGGTGCAGATTTTCAGTACCCTGCTGGGTACACTCTCAAGGCCTGATGCCTTGTGAGGGATCACCCTCTTTTGATAGTGTTCTGATGTCACCCTCAGAAACAGGTAGTATGGGTCCTCAGCCTTTTCACGGATTCTAATAGGTATTGTTTGGTTCTTCTCAAAGCAGACATAAAAAGTGTTCAGATCATCAGGTAATGAAGCATCTTTATCTTTATTAGTGTATTATTAGGTATATATGGTCAGAACACTTCCAATCTCTTTTCAGTGCCAACCGCTCAGTCCAAGATTCCGCCCTGCTCCAGCTCCCTCAACAGTCCCTAAGGCTAGAGCTGGATGAGGTCCTCACCCAGGATGAGACATATAAGGCAATTGAACAACTGAAAAGTGGCAAAGCAGCAGGTATGGATGGAATCCCCCCCAGAGGTCTGGAAGGCTGGCGGCAAAACTCTGCATGAGTTTTTCAAGCTTTGTTGGGACCAGGACCTTCGTGATGCCATCATCATCACCCTGTTCAAAAACAAAGGCGAGAAATCCGACTGCTCGAACTACAGGGGAATCACGCTGCTCTCCATTGCAGGCAAAATCTTTGCTAGGATTCTCCTAAATAGAATAATACCTAGTGTCACCGAGAATATTCTCCCAGAATCACATTGCGGCTTTCGCGCAAAGAGAGGAACTACTGACATGGTCTTTGGCCTCAGACAGCTCCAAGAAAAGTGCAGAGAACAAAACAAAGGACTCTACATCACCTTTGTTGACCTCACCAAAGCCTTCGACACCGTGAGCAGGAAAGGGCTTTGGCAAATACTAGAGCACATCGGATGCCCCCCAAAGTTCCTCAACATGATTATCCAACTCAACGAAAACCAACAAGGTCGAGTCAGATACAGCAATGAGCTCTCTGAACCCTTCACCATTAACAATGGCGTGAAGCAAGGCTGTGTTCTCGCACCAACCCTCTTTTCAATCTTCTTCAGCATGATGCTGAACCAAGCCATGAAAGACCTCAACAATGAAGATGCTGTTTACATCCGGTACCGCACGGATGGCAGTCTCTTCAATCTGAGGCGCCTGCAAGCTCACACCAAGGCACAAGAGTAACTTGTCTGTGAACTACTCTTTGCAGACGATGCCACTTTAGTTGCCCATTCAGAGCCAGCTCTTCAGCGCTTGACGTCCTGTTTTGCGGAAACTGCCAAAATGTTTGGCCTGGAAGTCAGCCTGAAGAAAACGGAGGTCCTCCATCAGCCAGCTCCCCACCATGACTACCAGCCCCCCCACATCTCCATCGGGCACACAAAACTCAAAACGGTCAACCAGTTTACCTATCTCGGCTGCACCATTTCATCAGATGCAAGGATCGACAACGAGATAGACAACAGACTCGCCAAGGCAAATAGCGCCTTTGGAAGACTACACAAAAGAGTCTGGAAAAACAGCCAACTGAAAAACCTCACAAAGAGCCGTTGTCATACCCACACTCGTGTTCGGCTCTGAATCATGGGTCCTCTACCGGCATCACCTACGGCTCCTAGAACGCTTCCACCAGCGTTGTCTCCGCTCCATCCTCAACATTCATTGGAGTGACTTCATCCCTAACGTCGAAGTACTCGAGATGGCAGAGGCCGACAGCATCGAGTCCACGCTGCTGAAGATCCAGCTGCACTGGGTGGGTCACGTCTCCAGAATGGAGGACCATCGCCTTCCCAAGATCGTATTATATGGCGAGCTCTCCACTGGCCACCGTGACAGAGGTGCACCAAAGAAGAGGTACAAGATTGCCTAAAGAAATCTCTTGGTGCCTGCCACATTGACCACCGCCAGTGGGCTGATATCGCCTCAAACCGTGCATCTTGGCGCCTCACAGTTCGGCGGGCAGCAACCTCCTTTGAAGAAGACCGCAGAGCCCACCTCACTGACAAAAGGCAAAGGAGGAAAAACCCAACACCCAACCCCAACCAACCAATTTTCCCCTGCAACCGCTGTAACCGCGTCTGCCTGTCCCGCATCGGACTTGTCAGCCACAATCGAGCCTGCAGCTGACGTGGACTTTTACCCCCTCCATAAATCTTCGTCCGCGAAGCCAAGCCAAAGAAAGATTAGGTATATTAGTAGAGTTTTATCTGTAAACTTTGAAGGAGGATTTATTATAACAGTGGCACCGTAACACAGCAGCTCGCGCAACGCTGTTACAGCACCAGCAACTGGGATTTGAATTAAAATTTTGTAAGTTATGGGAATTACCTGATTAAAGTGATCTTTACATAATTAAGGACAATACTGATTTTTATTTTCAAATTACTTTACATTTCCTTTGTCTTTTAAACTGTTTATTCTTAATGTGGGTGTATTTGGAATTAAAGGGAGCCCACCGGTCTTTTTTTCCTCCTTCCCCATCCCCCCCCCACCACTCCCTGCTCGGGTCCCAGTTAGATTCCTTCGCTACCGGGAAAGAGAGTGAATTTTACGGGCAGCAGCTTTGAGAGCGAAGGAAAGGTAGGGTCCGGTGGTACCTGAGCGAGTTAAAAAAAAAAATTCTACCCAGATTTTAGTGCAGCGCTCTTAAAGCGCAGGGGGGGAATTTGATTTAGTAAAAAGAAATCTTAGGCCAAAGGGAATTGAGTATACCCTCCTTCACCCAGCAACTCTGAAGGGGAGAAAATGAGGCAATGAATTATGTAAAAATCCTACCACCATCTCAGGACTAAATATAAATAAAGGGATAAATGGAAGTTAATGGAAAGACTGTCTGTACATAATGTAAGCACTATGAATATAGTGGGGAATGTGTTTGTTGTATTATTGTTTAAATGTAACTGTTCAAGTTAAATGAAGAATGATTACAGGGCGCTTGAAGAAGGAGGGGAGGGAACAAGCAAGATGCAGATTGGTGCAATGTACATACCCCAAAATGGAAGGGGAGTTTGCACCAATATCTTGGGTATTGGCCCCAGGAAGGAGAGAAGAGAAGTGGGGGTGGTGTGGAGGAATTATTTGGCGGGTTTTTTTTAATGAATTGTGGGTTTTAGTTTCTTTTAGTTTGTTTAGTTTTGGTTTGGAGCTCGATTGTCTGCGCCAGAGATCTACGACAAATAAGAGAGATGGAAGATAAGTATCAGGGAAAAAAAAGGAAGGGGAGGGGAATGAAAGAAAGACTATGGGGCAATGGCTAAGACAATTAAATTTGCAGATTTTAACATGAATGGGATGAATGGTCTGAAAAAGAGAGTCTTGACACACCTTTAAAAAAAAAATCCAGTCAGACATTGTATTTTTACAAGAAACTCGCCTTACAAGTCAAGAGCACATAAAGTTGAAGAAGGGATGGATGGGCAGGTCAGGTGGCGTTGTCCTCCTTTAATTCCAGAGACAGAGGAGTGGCTATCCTGATAGGGAAGAATGTTCCATTGATGCTCCCGATGTGGTCACTGAACCAGCTGGGGGATTTGTGATGATACATTGTCAAATATACTCAGGATGCATATCAATATATATGCCCTGAAGTTCGAATACAAAAAATTATTAAAGTAACTGAAGGGTATGAGAATGTCTTGATTGGAGGGGATTTAAATTTTTGTCTGGATCCAGTCATGGACAAGTCAGTAAGTAAACTAACAAGGGCTAAGGCTGCTAAGTGTACACTAGCCTTTATGAAAGAATTGAATCTCATAGATGTTTGGAGAAGGCTGAATCCAAGAGAAAGGGATTATT
This sequence comes from Narcine bancroftii, assembly GCF_036971445.1. Taxonomy (NCBI): domain Eukaryota; kingdom Metazoa; phylum Chordata; class Chondrichthyes; order Torpediniformes; family Narcinidae; genus Narcine; species Narcine bancroftii. The sequence goes on from NC_091475.1 coordinate 56,847,834, forward strand.
CTTTTATTTTCAACAACACTATTCCTACACTAGAATTGATTTATTTTTGGCATCAGCCCAATTTAAGGGTAGGATAGTGAAAACCGAATACACGGCTCAGCTACTGTCGGACCACTCTCTCTTGACTTTATCCATTATAATGCCAAATAAGCAGGCCTTGGTGTATAGATTGCACCTGAATACATCACTGTTGGGAAAACTGAAATTTCGTAACTTTGTTAGAGCTCGGATAGAATTGTTCTGAGTCGAACAGCCTCTCTACCGAGGATAACTTCATAATATGGGATGCACTGAGGCTTATTTAAGGTGCCACATAATTGGATATACCATTAAAAAAGGGCACTTGAAGGCACAGGTGATATCTCAGCTGGAAAAGGATTATCAAAGAACGGGCACAAAAGAAAAATACATGAATCTGGTGAATAAAAATATCAAATATAATACATTACAAACATATAAGACAAAAAAGTTGATTTTAAGATCTAGACAGCAGTTCTATGAGTTGGGGAAGAAGACCCATAAAGACTTGTCCTGGCAGGTAAGGGCGGAAGAGGCCTCAAGAGCAATCAATGCGATTCAAGTAGGGAAAGGAAAGATCTCAAACAAACCAAAAGAAATAAAGAAAATATTTGGAAGGTTTTATAAGGTATAAATCTGAGTCAGGGGGTGATCCCACCAAAATAGATGATTTATTGCTTTCATTGGAACTACCAAATATGGATTAGGAAGAGCGAGAGGGCCTGAGTGCCCCTTTCTCTAAAGAGGAGATTGCATGGATCCTGAGCTCTTTGCAGGCTGGCAGATCACCGGGGGAGGATGGCTTCCCCGCCAAGTTCATAGATTTTTTAATGCCCCTTCTGACACATGCCATCCTGGAGTCTTTCTCAACAGCAATTATCATGGTGATCCCAAAAAAAAGGCAGGGTCCCATTGAATACCACTTCGTATAGACCCATCTCGTTATTAAACACAGATTATAAAATCATTGCAAAAGCACTGGCCAATAGGTTGGCAGAATATTTGCCAAAATTAACAAATCCAGATCAAGCTGGATTTGTAGAAAGGAGACAATTGACAAACAACATAGCTTGATTGATTAATATAGAACATTTGGCACAATCGGGTGTATCCAGGTGTGGCCGTTGCTCTGGATGAGGAGAAGGCCTTCGACAGATTGGAGTGAGAGTTTTTGTTCAAGGCACTGGAGATATTTGGATTGGGTCAAACATTTATTAATTGGGTGAGGAAACTTTACTGTAAACAGCAAGCTAAAGTTACTACAAATGGGCAGATGACTCCAGTGTTCCCATTCAGCAGGTCCAGTAGGCAGGGCTGTCCATTGTCCCAGTGCTGTTCATACTGTCAATTGAGCCGCTGGTAGAATCCATTTGGCAGAATCCAGACAAAAATGGGTTCAGGTTGGGCCAGGTGGAACACAAAATCAACCTTTTCACTGATGACCCTGGAGAAACGCCATCTAGGCTGAGGACCACACTGGAGGATTATGGGAAGGTCTCAGGGTATGTTAAATCTGGACAAAAGTGAAATTATGCCTTTGATGAACTGGAATTAGACAACATCAACAGAGAAGTCAATTTAAATGGCCGCAAAGAAGGTATTAAATATTTGTGGATAAAACTAGACAAAGATTTATCTCCCTTTGCTCTGGAAGATTGAGGTGGACCTTTCTAGATGGAGGACTCTGCCCATAACACAGATGGGCAGAGTTAACTGTGTCAGAATGAAGGTAATGCCAAGGCTCCAGTATCTTTTTCAGTCATTACCCATTTTGTTGCCCCAGGGCTTTTTTAAGATACTCAACGAATGTGTCAGAAGGTTCCTGTGGAATGGTAAAGTGGCTAGAATCTCCATGAAAAAGTTGACGGGGGACTATAATTTGGGGAGTTTAAAATTACCCAATTTCAAAAAAAATATTACTGGGCAGCCCAAACAAGGTTTATCACCTCACTCTTTAAGGGAGGGGATTCCCCCTCCTTGGCACAAATTGGACTACATGCAGTAGGTGAAAAGATAGCAGGAGAGTTTATTTATAAATTGGACACTAAATTAGTTTCAAAGAAAATTGATAACTGCATACTAAAGCATGTACTTCAGACATGGCAAAGAATGAATCAATGTATTAGATTGAAAGTAGGGTTGTCTCCAAAAACACCTTTGACCCAGAATAATTTAATACCCTTGACTTTGGGTAATAAAATCCTGGACAACTGGTGCCAGAATGGGACCAAATGTATTGAGAATTGTTACAAGTGAAGGCAGCTCATGTCATTCGAGCAGTTGAGGATCAAATACGATTTGTCTCACAGAACATTCTGCTATCTGCAAATAAGATGCTTCCCAAGGGAAAAATTGGGACCATTTATGACCAACCTACTTAGATGTAGTAACGTGGAGATTCTAATTCAACGGGAATGTATTTAAATTTATCTCTAAGGTGTATTACATATTCCAAAGTGAGGGCCTGAAGCTGGGCTTACACAGGTCGAGGGAGAGATGGGAGTCGGACTGGGGCACAACAATCAATGAAGAGTGTTGGCAAGATCTGTGTCTGGATAGCATAACTGAAGTCATCAGTGCCAGATACAGGATATTGCAATATAATCTCTTGCACCAGCTGTACCTCACACCACAAAAATTACACAAATCAAAGCCTGACATTTCAGAAATTTGCTTTAGATGTAGTGTGGAGGTTGGAACTTTTGTCAACTCCACCTGTCTATGTACAGAGGTAAGATCTTTCTGGGAAGACTTGAGGGACAACTAAAAAAAATTACAAAAGTGGATTTTCCACAGGATCCATTGGATGACATTAAGACGTGAGTTTTAGACTGTCCAAATACCAAATTTTGCTTGTGAAGGTCACCTTGGCAGTAGCCAGGAAGTGTATAACAGTTTTGTGCAAGTCCAACTCCCAACTAAATACCAGACGATGGAATGTGGAAATGCAGAGTTGTGTTCCCCTGGAGAAAATCACATACAATCTAAGGAAGAAACATGGCACATTCGTTAAGGTGTGACGACACAGTTTGGCACACAGATTGATTAGCCCCCCTCCTTTCGAAATAGGAGTGCTGTAGCAATCCATCCCAGCAAGGAAATGAATGTGATCAAGGAAGTGGGACATGGTGCAGGAGACGGGTTTTTTTTCAGTTTCGTTTTGAGTTTTTTAAATTTCTTTTTAATTTAAATTATTTTAATTTTTTATCCTTTGTTACTTAGCCTTTCTGATTTTTTTTTTCCTAGGTTTCTGTAGGACTCTTTGACCCCACTGGAATTTGTATCAATGTAATGTAATTGACTGTATTTTCAGTTGTACGGGTGTGGGAGAGGGGGGTAAATACAGACTCTGTATGTTTCATAAATGTTGGCAAAATATTAATGTTTGTTTGAATCTTACGAGCCTATGAAAATTAAAATAAAATATTCCATTAAAAATGTTGGTGTAATTAGGTAGGCATTGTAAGAGTCTCAATTAACAGAAAAATTAGGATATCATCATCTACCAATCCCCAAAAGTGCCAGATACTGTTTTACTGTACCAGGAATGGAAGGGACTTTGCAAGTACAGAGGAACACAGGAACATTGGAGAACAAGCCCATAGGTGGCAACACGGGTAGTGAATGTGGTTCGGAATGCCTTGGGATATTTTCCCAACAGTATTAAAAACTAAATCACTTTAAGTGAAGATTTTCAGATATTTACTGGAAAGGCAGAACAGTTTATGTATCAGGAAGAGGAAACATTGAATCACTTGTGATCCCATTGAATGATGGACATGGCTTGACAAGGTGAATGGCCCACTGCTATCTCATGTCTGATGCTCTTCTGAGAGAAATGCATCGATTGAAGATCAAGGAACCAAATTTCAGGTAGAATGAGGATTTGTTTGCTGGACTAAGTTTAAAATGGTGGAATGTAGAGCTGAGTGTGCAACTATAAATGAAACATACTGTATTCATTGCAGAACACCATTTGTACAGTCACCATTATTATAAAATACTGATGGTGAGGGAGGGGTGGGCTTGTAAAATGTTCAGTGCAATAATTGAGTTAGGCATCCATCTTCATATAGATCAGGTTAATGAAGTTGGGAGGGAGGTTGTAAGAATCAATTCATGGAACGGATTCAGGATCATTTCCTCATGCAAAACATCATGGATGTGACCACAGACCTGGTCGTGGGAAATCAGATCAAGTTGCATAAGTGGCTTCAAACAAATAGCTCTCCTCAGAAATTGTGCTCCCAGCTTCATATAAGCTTGTATATAATTTGAAACCACGAATCCTGTCTTGGAAACCTCTTTAATAAAGGGAATTACAATGGAATGAGTATAGAGTCAACAAAAATGAACTGAGCAGATAATTTAGTGGTTAAGCAGGAAAGTGGACATGAAATCCAGTTTGAAACAGGAGCTGTCTGCAAGGAGTTTGTACGCTGTCCCTATGATCAGCGTGGGATTTTCCTGGGTGTTCAGGTTTCCTGTCAACCTCCAAACCTTGCAGGGTTGGTAGATTAATCGGGTGTAATTGGGCAGCATGGGTTTCAATGGCTAAAATTTAGCTTCCACTCTGTTGTACGTTTAAAAAAAAAAAAAGGTCATTCATGACTCTCAGCAAAAGAACATCCCAATGAGAACTTAGTCTCAGTATAAGGGAGTCCTTAATATGGACTGAGATAAGGAACAATTTCTTCTCTGAAGGTTATGTGTGTTTAGCACTGTTGTGGTCAGCTACTACATATATTCAAGACTGAGATAGATTTTGTAAAGGTGTCCAGGGTTGTGGGAAAACAGCAACTAAGTTGCTAAGGAGGAGGAACATTGGATCATCAGTTATGATCCCACTGAATGATGGATGTGGCTTTATGAGGTGAATGGCCCACTGCTATCCCATGTCTGATGCTCTTCTGGGAGAAATTCATTGATTGAGGTCAAAGGAACCAAATTTCAGAAATGGAGTTCAATGACCATGCACATTTTGGAACACAAGACAAATTGCCACCACCATTTGTTGTTTTACACAGTCAAATATATTTTTAAAAAAAACTTCAACCTTGAAAACTTAAGACAATTTGTTCATTATAGCTTCCTGCAGTCAGATGCCTTTATTGATTGAATTCCCCAGAATAATCCCCAGAAATACAGTAGTGGACCATTTTCTCATGCCACTGAGAATTGATGCTCTCACATCAGATGCCCAAATACTTATTTTTCAATGGAACTGAACGTCACCTGTGGCACAGACACACAGCAACAAGAGCGAAGTCTTGGCAGGTTAAGTACAGGATTCCCCAAACCTTTTAGACCATTGACCCCATTTATGGAATACTTGATCCATCATCGACCCCCAGGCATGGAATCCTGGAGCTGGGTGAGGGGGGGGGTGGTGGCGGCACTAGACAGGGGGTGGGGTTGGTGTCACTACCAAAGTTACAAAGAATACTTACCTTTCTTCTACATTCAGTCCATCTTCCTCTTCACTCACAACTTATTAAAGGCCAAAGCCAAATACAACATGGCGGCCACCAAGGCCTGCTCTCGCCAGAGGTTGGCCACCACTGCTGTAGGTGTTTTCTGTTGCTCCACCTCTGCTTTCCATCACAAAAGTTAAATCGAGCCCCACCCCCCCCCCCCCCCCCCCACCAGCATTATCAACCCACTTTCAATCCCTTGGGATTTATTGGCCCCTTGGATAGTCCCATCAACCCACAGGGGTTGATGTTGATCGCATTGGAGACCCCTGAGTTAAGATGTCAGATTTTATGTCCTCAATTCCAAGAGATTGATCTTTGAACTGGAGCTGTTTAAAATGTTAAAATGGTTTGACAGAACATAAAGAGAAGCAATTTATCCAATAGATATGTGCAAGGAATTAATATTACTTAAATGAGAGACCAGCCATTCGGAAGTGACATTCAGGAAGCACTATTTTATATCAATGCTAATGGAAGTTTGAATTTTTTTTCTCCGGAATGATCACGGAAGCCAAGAGAAATCAAGATCTCCATATCAGCATAGATACAAGCTTGACTAGTAATCATTGCTGGAGTTTTTTTTTCTTGGACAATTGGCAGTTGAAAGTCATGGAGATGGAGAACCTGTACCATTAACTGAAAATTCAAGAAGCAGAGGAAGTAGTTTCAAGCTAATTGCCAGAATAAGTGAAAGTGGGGCAAGGAAAGTCTTTATTTACAGAATGATAAAATGGAGAGTGGTAGAAAGGGGAGGGGAGGCAAATGCAGCTATGATGTTCTGAGGGGCTGGTTAAGTTCTTGGAAAGAAAAGGGTGCCAACAACCCAGATTCAAATCCACTGTAGTCTGTAAGGAGTTTGTACCTTCTTGTGTCTGCATGGGTTCTCTCCCACATTCCAAAGCCTTGCAGGGTTAGTAGGTTAATTGGTCACATGGGTGAATTTGCATGGTGCTCATGGGCCGGAAGGGCCTGTTACCGTTGAAATGGAAAGAAATGCATTACACTGGTGGGCGGTTATGGGATGAGGAGTAACTAGATTGTACTTGTGTTGAGGTGACAGGAGCAAATTTCCTCCTTCCGAGCTACAATTCTTCTGTGCATTAGCAAAGATGGAGCAGGGGAAGAGAACGGAGTTGAGTTGTGGTCTCAGTGGAAACCGGAGAAGGCTTGGAAGGCTGACTGGCGACTTCTGGTCAAATGCTACGGACTGCATCCACTTTGTTCTTCCAAGAGCACGAGGCATTTGGCTTGTGGCAGGAACACTCAGTATAATTTGCTTCATTCGAAAAACTGTTACAATAAAAATTCATGAAGACGTTCATTACATCAATGAAAAAATAATGTAAATTTCCTAGTAATTCTTTAAGGCCATTAAAGCTATTTCATCTTCATTTTATTTTTGTAAATTATGCTGAATTAAATAGAGTTTTCAATTTTCTCTGTAGCATGCATTAGATTTATAAAGGAGAATATTCTTCTGTGATTTAAACCAAAGATTTTCTGCAAAAGAAAAGCCTCCAATGTATTGAACAAATCACTCGGTATTGTGCAGCTTTTATACAGCTGTCAGATGTAATTCAAGGCATAATCCATGCAAAGGCACTCGAGGCATGTCCTAATCTTTCTATTTTTTTATTTTTTTTCTCTGCAGACATTAACTGAACCTGCTGCATTTGCAGATGAAACGAGCTGTCAGTGCAAAGCTCCTCACGAAAGGCTGACGATTGCTCAGGCCCGCTTTGGAACACCAAGTTAGTCTTTAATTTCTTAGCTGTTAACAGTTAATATGGGCTGATGGAAGTAGGGCTTTAAGAATAAGATCTGAATTTTTTTAAAAATTGACATGTTAAGAGCAGATGGAAACAACCATGAGTGAAATATATGTCCGATCTTTATGCCTTTCCTGATATTCTCTAGAGGCAATCTTTATGACCGGCTCTTACAAACTGTGATCTCACTGCACCATCTAATTTCATGATAATTTCTGCGCATTGGAGGGAAAAGATTACTTTTATTTAATCTCAATTCCTGGAGCCTTTCTCGCGACCCTCACCTTTGGTGACAGTGTAAAGACGTCATTCTTTGCCACTGAGAATGCTGATGTTTATACAGTCAGCTGCCCATTCAGACTCTAATGTGAATCAGGCCAAGTCCTCCCATCAACACTCTTGTCCAGTTAACTGTCCCAACAGATGATGCCAATTCCCACACTTGAATCCTGACATTATCCAGTCAGGGTCTTCACACCTTGATGGAGTTAAGCAAGAGCTGCAGATTCACAGGAAGTAGAATGTAATCATCTTTCCGGGTCTGAGCCCTTCATCACTAATCTGGAAAAACAGCTGGATCCATCTTTTCATTCAGCCGTGTACCTGTTTTTCCAGATTCCCAATGAAGAGCTCCAGGCTTGAAACCATGATTGCTTTCTATTTCCTGAGGATGATGCATGTCCTCCTGAGTTTCTCCAGCACTGTTTTCTTCGCACCTTTATTCCTGGAAGATCCTGATCAAAGTTTCAACCAAAAATTTCAATGACCAACCCTGATGTGTTTTCCTGATTGTGACCAGACCATCATCCTTCACACCCCCACCCTCCTCCATTTCCCAAATCGGTGAAGCTGGTGTTTGTTGGTTTACACTTACCTGTGTAATAAGAACTACAATTTCTTCAGCAATTGTTTCATCAGTTCCAATGATCTCCAGATGCTGTCCTTGCGTCCCAGTGTAAGAAGCCTCACAGATAAGGCTGTTGTACTCAAGGAAATGAAACAGCGCACAAGATGGAAATATTGGACCTAATACGCACACTGGGTGAAGGTATGGGCTAGACTGGCATCTCAGTGCTCTAGGGTACTAAAGCTGCCAGTGTGACAGAGGTAGAGGTGAGAGGGGGAGTTGCACTATTAATAAAGGAGAACATAAGGGTGTCCAGTGAGTTTATGTGTGTAGATCTTAGAAATCAGAAAGAGGTGATCACTTTGATGGAATTTCACCAAAGGTCCCTAAATATATGTGCAAATATATGTGGATATTTTCTAAATGTGCCCAGGAAAGTTTTCTGATGGCCTGACCAGAGAAGGAATGACCTTAAATCCCCTTCTGAGGTAATAAGGGTGGGTAAGTGGCAGTGGAAAAGCACTTCAGGATTGATGACCATAATGCTGATGGTTTCAAAATAGTTATAGAAAAAAAATAAAGGAGAGGTCCTCAAATTTATCAGCTCCTTCCTCCACCATGAATCCGAATTGGGAAACGCTTCATGTATGTCTGGAGTGGTGCCAAAGGTTGGATTGTCATGGTGCAGTTGGCTGTTCTGAAGACGGATCTCAGAACTTGTGGGGCTCTGCTTGTGAGAGCTGGTTGCTGTGCAGTTACAACTCTTGACACCACTTCTCCCTAAAACTGAAGAGGAGGAAACAGAACAGGTGCATGTAAAGTGCTGAGAAGATGAAGGACGAGAGATCTATTTGGTATAGGTTCTTGGGAGTGGGGACAGATTGGGAAATTTCTGGAGTTAATGGTGTATTTGGTCATGACTGAGTTTAGTAACTGATGTTAAGTCATTCAAGTCCTTGTGACACTGCATCCACATCCTTGGACTTCAGTCCTGACATTAACCCCATATGCTGTCTTCAGAATGGTTTCCCAACCCTTACAGGAACACAACAGCCCTCTCTTTTCCATCCAAACCATTAAGTGTAGAAAATCCATTTGGCTGCTTTCTTTCATCTCCCTTCTCCCCTTTCCCATGGGCCAGATGCTCTGCACACACTATTTTCAGGGTGTTGCAGCCTACCTTCAATCTTCGAGATTCTGCTGGCTTTCAGTAGCTTTGGCAGTTCACACTTTGGGAGACCCTGCTAATCAATGTAGTTGGCACAGACCTCACACACTTCAAGAAAAATAAAAAAAAATACAAGGAGTTCAGTTCTGGTTACCTCATTACAGGAAGGAGGTAGATGCTTTTGGAGAGGGTGCAGTGATTTTCCAGGGTGTTGACCGAATTGGAGAATGTTATCTGAGGCTTTTCTCTTTGGAGCAACAAAGGATGAGAAGTGATTTAATAGAAATATTTAAGATTATGAGAGGTTTAGATAGGGTGGACAGCCAACATCTTTTTCCTGCGGCAACAATAACAAATACCTTAGGACGTCTGTTTAAGGTGAGCGGAGGAAAGTTTTGGGGAGATGTCAGAGATAAGCTTTTGCTCAGACAGTGGTGGGTGCCTGGAATACATTGCTGGGAGTGAGGGTGGAGGCTGGCACAATCAGGATATTTAAAAGCCTCTTTTCTCACATGGATGTAAGAAAAATGGGTGTGGGTGGAAAAATTAGAGAGTTTTGGAGTAGGTTTACATTGGGTGGTACAACATTGTGGGCTGAAGGGCCTGTACTGTGCTATGTTCTACATTCAATCACGATCAAAAGTGGAACAGAATTTTTTTAAAAAACAGTTTTTTAAAAAATAAATTCTTGAAACAATTCTGTTAGCATTTGACTGGTGAATAACATGTACAATGTTGTACAAAAGACCCACTGCAAAAAAAATCGTTAAAAGTACGGTGGGAACCTTTTGATAAGCAATATCCACAAAGTGAGTTCATTAGCCTGTGATCTGAATGTAGGGACAGTATATGCTTAAGATTATGGAATTTTTTTTAATGCTTAATACCATTTCAAACTTTGTACAATGTGGGTTCTTCAACCAGATAAGTCTGCAGAGCGAAAGCTCAAAGTCTTGGCAGCAAAGGGATCTTGGCAAAAATGACAGCATATATTCCTAAAATTCTTTGTTCATCTGAAGCAAGGAATTAATTGCTGCATCCTTCTCTGTGCTTCTAATACTGAGTGGATCACTGCTCTGTCCATATTGGGGAACATACCCTGGATAGATCTGAGGTCTTGTTCATTGTACACACTTTGTGGAGCAGAAATGTATGGTGCTCCAATAGGGATCATTCCTTGTGTGGACAGTTGGCAAATCTGTACTTGGCAGTAGGCATCAGTGCTACTGGCCATGGCTGTACCAATTTATTTGGTGGCATAGTTGCATAAGACATAATATGGGGATCATTCCTCCTTTGTCATCACCCATTAAGACTGTACCATTCATCCACCATTTTCCCTTCCTTTAGCGATTCCAGGATAGTTATGTGGCTCCAAGCAATTCCATCATCCATAAAGTAAGCTTGCTGTCAAATATCTCCAAGTAAAGTAAATCAATTCCATGCAGCACAGTACGCTGTATTACTTTATTGCATTTTGTCTTGTTGGCCCCATCGTGTTCTGCATGTCTTATATACAGCATATCCAAAATGTATTCTACAACATGGATCGATACGTGTCATTCCATAATTCTTTGCCAGTTTTGCCTGAACCACTGTGATGATCTGTTGCTCAGGGTCTGTATCTGTTCTAAACTATAACTGATGAGCTGCCTGTGCATCAGGTTATACTTGCTGATGCTGCTGAGTTGGTACAGCATAAAGGAAGTCTTGTGGCAATTCTCCAATGAACATCGGGCCTCTCTAGGTGCCATTTATAGTGGCTACCATGCTGGGAAGGCTGTGCGATTTCTGCTGGGTTGAAATTGTGAGCTCGTCCGGCCTTCCATGAACTCTCAGCCACAGAATACCACTGGCCCCGCTGACATTAGTAAGACGCTGCATTACCTTGTTTTTGCGTGAAGTGTGATCTCTGTCCATTTTCAAAGGCTATCCAATATGGCCTCGCCCATGACTTGGGTGTTGGCAAAAGAAATATGTGGGTAGCACAGTTAGCGAGGCAGATAGCACAATGCTGTTACAGCGCCAACGATCGGGACTGGGTTTCGAATCCCACGCTGTTTGTAAGGAGTTTGCATGTTCCCGCCGTGTCTGCTTGGGTTTCCCCTGGAGGCTCCAGTTTCCTCCTACCCTTCAAAACCTACTGAGGGTTGTAGGTCAATTTGGTGTAAATTGAGTGGAACGGGCTTGTGGGCTGAAAGGGCCTGTTATCGTGCTGAGTGTCTAACTTTAAATTTTAATTATAAAATTTTTTAAAACAAATTATTATTTTGCTTGAAACATTACTGAATTTTATTTGTAGTTTGTTCATTTATTTAATGCAAGTTGTTTAATGGCTGGTTGTTCTGTGTATCTTTCTAATTCTGTGCTGCTTTAACCCTTCACAGTTGACAGACCAGTGAGAGTTTATGCAGATGGAATATTCGACCTCTTTCACTCAGGTCACGCCCGGGCTCTTATGCAGGCAAAAAACCTCTTCCCGAACACTTACTTATTGGTGGGAGGTAAGAACTGATTGGACAAGAGGGGAAATCCACTCAAAATTAACGATGGTGGGGGGGAGGGGAGAGGGAAGCCAACTGAAGATAAACTATTCCTGGGCATTACAGGATTACAGAGAACAGATGCAGGAGTAGATCACTGAGCCAGCACCACCATTTGATACAAGGTTCCTTTTATTGTTATGTAATAATACATTAAGATGCAACATACATGATATATGTCAACTTTTGTCTGCTGCAAGGCAAAGAGTCGCCATGAGCCTGATGCCCAAGCAATAGGAAAAATAGAGACAAAAAGGAATCCCTTCAGAGTCACTGACTATCTCTGGGTTCACCTCCCGCAGCCTCTGCAGCCACACAGTCTACAGTTCAAATCATCAGCAGCCCGAGCTCCAGATCCAAACCTCCGACATGACCAGGAAACCTTCAGGGCCCGAGGCCCTTTGGGAGCTTTCTTGCCCTCTGCCCCATCTCAAATCCTGGATATGAGACCTGGCTCCCATGAGCCAGTCTTCTGCAGCCCTGACTGCAAGTCGTCTGTGTGAGTTTCTCATCCGCTGAGCCCTTCGCTCATCCGCCGCTGTGGTCACTATCCTCTCGGGTCATCTCCTCTGCTTCTGCTTCTCATAAAGGGGTATTCTCCCCGTTTCTGGTGCTCTGCGCTGATCAGCTGCTCCCCCAGAGTCTGTAATCCCTCGTGGCCGCTGCCAAGCACAGGCGTTGTCATCTTGGGCACAGGCCTCTACATGCGCTATTGGCTCCCTTATTAACAGTTCTTTTTAAAGCCTGTATGGTGCTGCCAGCATTACGACCGGGCAGTTGAACCTTTCGGACTAGCGCTGTGTCTCTGCTCTCTAATCTCCTGGTTCCAATGGCAGCACTGCTGTTACAGCAGCTCTGGCACTTCTTTATCCCTATACGTCTTGATCCCTTTAACCATAAGGGCTCCATCCAGCTCACTTCCGAATATATCCCACACACTGGCCTCAATAACCTCCTCTGGCCAGAATTTTCACAACTCCTTGAGTGGAGAGGTTTCCCCTCAAGACACCCCTTATTCTTAAACTATGAACCCTTGCTCTGGACTTTCCCAACATCGGGACATTCTTCCTGCATCTAACCTGTCTAACCCTTTCAGAATTTTGCATGAGATCCCCATTCATTTTTCAAATACCAATGAGTATTACCTAGTCTTTCCCCAATGTCATTCCTGCCTTTCCAGGAATCACGGGAACCTCTTCTGCACTCCCTCAATAGCAAGAAAATGCTTCAGCTGAAGAGACTAAAACTGTACTCAGTAAAGTACTTACCCATGGAGGCATTTGGAAACTGGAGGCTGCCCACCTCAGATTCAATTGTTCACCCTGGATTCTGCAGCACCCCCATTCACTAGGTGCTTTCAAATTGTAGCACCTGGGTAGCCCTCCTGGGGCCCAGGTGAGGTACCTCCTGCACCTTTCAAATAGTGGCCTAACCTACCTGTTAAATCGCCAACTGGGCAATTTAAGGGGGATCCTGCCCTTGCGATGACGTTGTGAGTGACGCGTCACACAGCCAGAGGGAATCCCCTGATCCCTGTGTTCTTTCTGTTTAAAATTCCAGAGTAATCAGGTGAGCCATTTCCCCTTTCAAATAGGCAGAGGGAGACACCCAGGTAAGTTTTATTGGGTTCCCCTGACCACCTTCGAGATAGATCTGGGACCCAGGTCGATTTTGTCTAAATTTGCCCTGTTCAGACCTTTCAAATAGTCCTGCATTTGGGTCTTCAACCTAGTAAATTGCTCGCTTAACTCCATTTTACGAGGCAATTTGAAAGGGCCTGCTGACAGGTTCTGTTCGAAGGGCAACGCTGTCTGCTTCACAAACCCTTCTGTGATTTCTGTCAGCCTTGGCTGAGGGCTCTGTCTTTCCCTGAAAGAAGCAGTGCTAATTCTGATTCCATCTCCATTCCCCTGTCTCACTCAGTCATCATGTACTGACAATATTCCAGATGTGAATAGTGCATTAGTTTAAAACTGTTAGCAAATGTGCCCGCTTTGCATATTAATCCCGTTACATCGTTGATCTTGAGCACTTGATGTTCTCCTGACACAACAGCTCCCAAACTCATATTTGCCAAGTGTCACTCAGTTTTTGGATTAAAAATATAGCCATTGATGATGATGCCTCTCTGGAAGATGAGGAGAGCTTTGAATTCTTAAATGGTTCTGCAATCTGTGTCATTCTTTCTCTCTGCAAATGTCACTTCTATTATTTGCTCAGTGTTGACAGTTCTGTTCATATCCTCCTACAGATCCATTGCCCATAAATCAAAATGTTCTTATAACAGCAATTTTTTCTTTGATACAAGTATTAAGGAATACATTATTGTTAATGACAAGATAAAGTACCATTGGGTATATTAATAGTTTGATGGTAAGATAAAGTTATAGATCTTTCATTGCAAGTGATGGTTAAATAACAGCACACACAATCAATCTTGTACCCAAAACATCCGACATGAAGGCAAAGGAAGAGTTCTGCCACAGCAGACATGAAGATTATTTGCTATGTAACTGGTCTTTAAGATTTACATGGACAAGAAAGATTGCATAGAAGGCCTATGAAATCAGATTACTGTTTCTGAACAGTCTGTTTATTTTGCACGATTTCCCACTTTAATCCCTCTGACCACATAAACCCTCATTCTTTTTGCATCTAACCTTTGGTTCACTCACTCCACACCACTCCTTTTTAACCAAAAGCTGAAAAGAGACATACAGGCTATTTAGCCACACTTGTTCATCCATGCCATGCCTGCATTTGGTCCAGAATCCTAAGCTCTTCCAATCCATATTTGCATCTGTTCATCTGGACATTTGCGTGAAACCGAGTCCCTGACTTTCTTCTTTCTATTCCCAAACATAAGAAACAGATCTTCATTTAATGCCTCAATGCTTCGTCTGGGAATACAAGTGAGAAATAATGAGTGAGTGGTATAATATCCCATTAGTACCATGTGTTACTGTGGCAATGCCATTGAATTGAAAGGCAATTATTTTGATCTAGAATTCTTAACACGTACATATTTTGAAAAAAAATCTTAAGGACTTTATTCCAGGAGTGCAGAAGAACGAGAGGAGATTTGACAGAGGTATACCACATCCTGAGGGATATAGAAAATAAATACAATCAGGCTTTTTCCACTGAGATTGAATGAGACAAGAATTTAGAGGACATGGGTTAAGGATTTAAGGGAAGATTAGAGATAACTTCATCACAGAGTGTTGGGAGTGTGAAGTGGTGAATGTAGGCTCAATTTTGACATCTAAGAAAAAATTGGATGGGTACATGGATGGGAGGGGTATGGAGGGTTATGGCCTGGACACAGTTCAATGGAACTAGGCAGAGTAATAGTTTGGCACAAAATAGAAGGGCCGAAGGGCCTATTTCGGTGCTGTAATCTTCTATGGTTCCGTGATTCTATGTGCTTTGTTTCAGTGTGCAGTGATGATCTAACACACCAATACAAAGGTTTCACTGTCATGAATGAAATTGAGCGGTACGATGCCCTGACGCATTGCCGTTATGTTGATGAGGTTATCAGAGATGCGCCGTGGACGCTATCTCCAGAGTTTCTGGAAAAACACAAGGTATGTTTCTCTCTTGTCCTTTTGAATTCTGTCAAGGGTCTATGTGCTATAACTTTTATGCCTTTGATTTTGTAAATTTGTAATGCAATATTCCTTCAGAAGCACCACTGCATTTAAATACTCATTTGGACTTTCAACAATATTAGAAGCAATATATATTGCCAAAGCTGTGTCAATCAATTAAATGGTTGTGTGATTCACCACAAACTGTCTAACGTGGCAAACGCAGTTCATATTACATTCTTTTGACAGAGCAGAAGAAACAAGATATTGCAACTTTTCTCAGTAAAAGTAGTTCAATTTCTCCAGAGAAATGCAGTGAGTGAAAAACATTTACAAATTAATTTTGTACATTAAATCAGTCCCATTCGTTGCCAGGGAGTTTACCCAATCATGAGTGAAACACAAAGTTTGCAGATGCTGTGACTGTAGTTTAAAACACCAAAATGCTGGAGGAGCTTGGCCGGTCTTTCAGTGTCCATAGGAGACAAAGATATATTGCTGATGTTCCAGACCTGAGCCCCTTTTCAAGGAATAAACAGCATAAGCAAAAAACAGGAAATCTCCAAATACAGAAAGTGCCGGCAGAGGGAAGAGTCCAGACCAACTAAAAGTGTTCATTGGATGATAAGGGAAGAGGTGATAACTGATGATATCTGTGCGAAAGGAGACAGGGAAAAGGGAGAGAGACAGAGCTGGGGAAAGGTGATGGGGGAAAGAAATTGCGGGGGAGTTAACAAAAGCCGGAGAAGTCAATACTGATGCCATCCGGTTGGAGGCTGCCCAGTCAGAAGATGAGATGTTGTTCCTCCAAATTGTAGGTGGTCTGTTGCTAAAACAAATATCCTCTGCTCATATCCCATATGAATCAGAATCTGGATTTATTGTCACGAAATTCAGTGTTTTCTGACAGCAGCATCATGGTCCAAACATACATAATATTACTATACATCATATTTTTCTTTTCTTTGGCTTGACTTTGCAGACGAAGATTATTAACATACATATTAACATTCATAATATTACCATATATAATATTAACATGTATATCAACATGCATAATATTAACATACATATTAACATGCATAATATTAACATACATATTAACATGCATAATATTACCACCTTTCCACATTACTCGAAAAATAACAATAATAAGTGCACAAAAAGTAAGGCCATGTCTTTGATTCATTGATCATTCAGGAATCTGATGGCAGTGGGAAAGAAGCTGTCCTTGTGCTGCTGAGGGCTCGTCTTTAGGCTTCTGTACCTTTCCCCCAATAGTCGCAGAGCAAAGAGGGCACAGCCTGGGTGGTGGGGTCTTTGAGGATAGAGGCTGCTTTTTTAAGACACCACCTCATGTAAATATCCTCGAGGGAGTGAAATCTGGTGCCTGTGATGTTGCAGGCCAAGTTAACAATCCTCTGGAGTTTATTCTTGTCCCGAAAGTTGGCACCTCCATAGCAGGCAGTGATGCAACCAGCCAGAATGCTCTCCACGGTATACCTGTAGAAGTTTACGAGAATCATCGGTCAAATTAATTTTTTTTGTAGTTCCTCGAAACCATGCTCACTTCGCGTTGTAAGGAGTTTGCTATTAGTTTTTGTGCCAACATTTATGATGGAAAAGATATGAAAGATATTTCATCCGTTTAATATAATGTAAAACCCCATGCACATCGTATCTGAGTTACCAGTGGTTGTGATGCAGCAAGAATTGCCCAACTGTGTGCAACTTTGTTTTCTTTTGTTTGGTGGTACCCACAAATTTAAGAAAGTAGACATAACATTGGCCAGGTTTAAGGCTGCCTCCTACATCATCTGAGAATCCAGTCAGGATTTAGATGCTGCACATTGATCTCATCCTTGGTGCCCAATGCTCCCCAGCACTGACTCCTCACTACATAGTAATATTTCCTTTCCCAGCTCCTAAATCTTTCTGCTTTCTTTCTGAGATGGTCAATCAGATTTCTTCCCCACTGCCATTCAACCTCACTTCCTGGCACTCTCATACTGCAGACCAAGTTCCTGCTCTGTGGTCACCATTGGGGTCAAAACTTCAAGGAGCATTTGAGGACCCCTTAGAGAACCAATTGTACATGATGAGGCCCCAGACACAAACATAGATAATATCAATTTAATGTCATAAACAATTTGAAGGACAAAATCTGGCCATGATATAGTATTGTTGGGAAGTGCCTCTGTCGTAAGATTAAAATTGGAGTCTAGAGCATAAGCATAAAAACTCTTCTTTGGCTTGGCTTCGCGGACGAAGATTTATGGAGGGGGTAAAAAGTCCACGTCAGCTGCAGGCTCGTTTGTGGCTGACAAGTCCGATGCGGGACAGGCAGACACGGTTGCAGCGGTTGCAAGGGAAAATTGGTTGGTTACCAACCAATAAAAACTAGGGCTGATGTTTTAGCCTGTTCAGTGTCCTGATGCACTATCAGAGGTGATATCTCCCAGACAAGACATTAAAGGCAAATCCTCCACTGTTTTCTCATGTGGCGACAAAGAATCCCATGGCAAAATTGCAGTCCCTTTGAAGAGAGCAGATACCTTGGTACCTGACTAATATTTCTCTCTTGACCTGGTTGCTTTCATAAGATCCTGTGTGCAAATAATTGCTGTGTTCCCTACAGAAGTTACAACACTTCAGAATGTATTTCCTCATTGTAAAGCAATCAAGGACAATCTAAAAAGCCATGAG
The DNA here is from genome assembly GCF_036971445.1 of Narcine bancroftii. Classification (NCBI taxonomy): domain Eukaryota; kingdom Metazoa; phylum Chordata; class Chondrichthyes; order Torpediniformes; family Narcinidae; genus Narcine; species Narcine bancroftii. Next base: position 56,865,955 of record NC_091475.1, read on the forward strand.
ATGTGTAAAATCCTATCTGCCTTTCACAATATGGAGGCAAATCTTTCCACCACCAGATGTCACAATGGTACATGCTGCTCCACGCTCTCCAATATTCCATATCAAACTCCGGCCACTTTTCCCTGGTCAGAGTTTTTTTTCTTTAATGTCGACTTGTGGGTTGCTTCCCCAAACAAATGTTTAATTGTAAGGAAGTATCAGAGAAATGCTAAATCTTTTTCACTAATAGAGTCCACGTTGCAAAACTAATTAAAAAGAAATGTCATCAAACTCAAAACTCTGGATCCCTCCACTGATCTCATGGCCCATAGATTTGATCAAAGTTCTACAGTAAATAGTGGCAGACCAGACAAGGAAGAGGGTCCAAAAACATATCAGTAGAAATCCAACTGAAAGGGAGGGGTGGTCCAATGAATCCCATGACTGTCAGACCAGAGGATGCCACTGGAACTAAGATTTCATCAGCTCCCTAAAATCTCAACTTCTCCCAAGTTCTAAAGCACACGGTATGCCCCACAATAAATTCATCACCATCCTTGTCCTGGTTCCAAGTCTCTCAGGTTTTACCCAACTCCAGTCTTCAATTTCTGCCAGGTGAATTACATCCAAGCAGCACTCTGTTCTCCACCTCTGGCCTCTTGTGCATCTCATCTTCACCATTCTGTCATTTGAGGCATGGTGTGTGGACACCTCAGTTCTGTTCTGGACCTTACAACCTGAAACGTAAAATACCTTTAATGTTCTAATTGTCTCACTGTTGTGTAAAACCATTTCCCCTTGTTGAAGTATATGAGAGCATTTCACAATCTTTTACAATAGTCAATGGTTATGTTGCTTTTGAACTGCGCCAGTAGATTTACATCAGTGTGTACTGAACCTTTTCTAATGAGTTGCTCTACACTCTGTTTCATGGCATTTGGAGGCCATTCAGTCTTCAGGACAATGCTGCCATTGAATTGGATGTTAGCTTGCTTGTGCCTCCGCTCTGTTTTTCCCTCAGCCCCAGACCTTTTAGAGCTTCACCTGTCAAAATGCCTGCCTCTTGGTCTTGAGTAATGGTCACCACTCCTGTCTTTCAAGTACTGACTGACCGAGCTAGATTTCCAGTACAACTTGTTCCGTAAATAGTTCAGGGGATGTACACAGGTAGCCCAGGTTGACTAGGTTTCCAATACCAGCCCCTCCTGCTCTCAAATCAACAACCACTACATTAAAAAAATGCTTTTGAATCAGTCACAAAACTGTAAATATGATCGTCATCTCAAGGAACAGAAGGTAATTTTAGCCTTTTGTGACTTAGCATAGTTTAACCAAGTAGATTGCAGATCCCCTTTCCTGCAATGAAACTTCAGAGAGTTCCACAATGAGGAGATAATCACTTTGACTATCAACAATTGGTTGTACCAATTAATAATGTGGATGAGTACATAGTACATACATGGTCAGTAATTATGCAGATAACACCAAAATTGGTGGTAGCATAGACATTGAAGAAGGGGCTCTAAGGTACAACAGGATCTAACTTAACTGGGAAAGTGGGAAAAGGAATGGCATTTTGAATTTATTTCTCACAAATGTGAAGTGATGCATTTTGACCAGTTGAACCAGGGGAGGACCCACATGGCGAATGCAGGGTGAGTTTTGTAAATACAAGACCTCAGGGTATGAGTGCATTGCTTTTTCATAGATAGACTGGTGACAAAGGCATATTGACTTGCTTGCCATCTTAAACCAAAGCATCAAATACAAGAGTTAAGAATTCATGTCGCACTTATACAAATTATTGGTTAGACCATATTTGGAGTATTGTGTGCAGTTTACATTACAGGAAAGATGAGATTAATTCAGAAGGATGTTGCCTGCATCAAGGAGCTTTAGTTGGAAGGAGACATGGAATGGACTAAGTTTGCATTCCCTGAAACAAAGGAGGCTGAGAGGTGACGAGATGGCGGTAAATAAAATCATGAGAAGCATAGTCAGGCTAGTTGCCCAATGTCTGTTTCCAATGTTGTGGTGTCTGAACCTGGCGTCTTAAGTTTAAGATGATAGGGATAAGAATAAAAGGAGATCTGAGGGATAAATTTTAATACACAAATTTAGTTGGTGTCTAGATTGAACTGCTGGAGTTGTGCTGGAGACAATATGTGGATGCACTGTGGTCCAGAGAAATGCTGTTTCGTCCAGTTGTATATGAGCAGTCAGATGATAATAAATTTGAACGCAGCCTCTGGAATGCCAAGGTGCGGGGGATGTTCTAATGCAAGCAACTCTGACAGAGGCGATGGTTGGCATGAACAAAATGAGTTGAAGGGCCTGTTTCTACACTCTGCAACACTGTGGTTCTGGATGTGGAGATTGTGTCCTTGGTGCAGGATGCTTCTCCTGGACAGGGCCAACCTTCCTTATGGTGCTGGACGATAATGGAAAACCAGCCCCGAAACAAAGTGCATTTGAATCTTTGATTAACTGATCTGAAATGATTAATATTCCAACTTGTCACTACTCTCTTTTTCAGATTGATTTTGTGGCACATGATGACATTCCGTACTCCTCTGCTGGATCAGATGATGTCTACAAACACATCAAGGAAGCTGGTATGTTGACGACAATCCCACTCTAAGTTTTGATAAAGTTTGTTATCTGATCACAAGTGAAATCAAATATGCCTAAAATGCACTGGTGGATGTCTCTGTTCAAGTGTTTGTCTTGATGCATTTGTTCCTAATATATTTGCATTTATCTTCAATGTAGAGATATGGTCCAAAGTGCTTTGGAGTTAAGGCAGAGATTAGAGAGGTGGAGAGGTACCAAGTGTGGGAGAGAATTAAATGGGTGGTGGCGGGGGGTGGTGTTGAGAAATTACCAGTGAAGATGTGGCTGCTAATGAGGGATATAGAAGAGACCAGTGTCCAGGTGAATGAATGAAGAGTTAGAAATTTTGCAGAGTTTGAGGAAATTATCAAAATTGGATTACCAAGTTTTTTTAATAAGGGATAGGTGGGTTGGGAACAGGTGCCAATCTGCAAATAGGCAAGGTTCAAGCACCAGAATTTTGTCTTCATTGCTGCAAGTGCTGGGGTCAAGTGTAACACATAACGTGCTGGTGAAGTCGTGTGGCATCCACAGGAATTACAAGGAGACCAACGTTTTGGGACTGGGCTCTTTGTCAGATACTTCCTATGGATGCTTCGTGGCCTACTGAGTTTCTCCAACACATTTATAAATTGCAGAATTTTGTCTTGGTTCTATGGAGTTCACAGAATCAAAGTTATTTGGAAGGTCGAATGGTTCAGCGTCAATGAACCGGGGCAGGAAAGATGTTCTGAAAATCAGGATGATCCAGGTGGTGTGGATTTTGGGTCAAAAGGTCCATTCATGGAGACCAATTTTGTTTAAAAATAATTTTACAGTTCAGGTGGAACAGTTCACAGCAGAGGCAAGAGGTTGATTTCACCTCATTTGTGGACACGTGGAACTGACCCAATGTGAGCATGTTCATCTTAATGGAGGATACAATTCAAGCCCTTTATTAAGACTTTCATGACAGAATAGGGGAAGGAATCAGAAATCTGCTGAAGTGAAACATGAGTGGACTAATATGGAAAGTGCAATGTTATATTTTTCTATTGAAATCTTAGTTGATCCTGCCCACCTCCCCCATTTTACAGATGACTTGTCAGGAGAATTAAAACTTTTAGCTTATGCCAGTGTCTGACAGTGCAGCACTGTGATCAACCAGCAGAGGGCACATAGGCATTGCATAAGATGCCACAGCTTGGAGTACAATTTTTAAAGAAGTTCAATGTACAGCATGCTAACGGCCCATTTTGGCCCGCGAATCTGTGCCACCCAGTTTATACCCAATTAACCTACATCCCGAGTACTTTTTGAAGTGTGGGTGGAAACCGGAGCCCCCGGGGAAAACTCATGTAGACACGAGGAGAACATACAAACACCCTACAGACAGTGCGGGATTCAATCCCCGGTGCCGATCGCTGGTGTTGTAAAGATGTTGTGCTAATCGCTGCGCCATTCGTGCCACCTGGTTTTGTCTTTGGGTTACCAAGGTTAAAGATACAAAAAATGTAATATCCATGAAATTTCATTTTGCCTGCTGTAAGGCAAACAAAGAGTCAACATTAGCATTGCCCAGCACCCCTATCAATGAGAGCAGCAAAAGAGTTCCTTCAGAGATGGTGTCTTTGGTATGCCACCAGTGTTCCCACAGCCTCCCTAGTCAAACAGATCCCAGTTCCATCCACTCACCACCCATGCTCCACATCCAATATGATGAGGAAGCTTTCAGCGTCCAAGGCCCTTCTTGCCCTCAGTGCCCTTCCGAATCTTGGTTCAATACTTGTTCCCCATGAGCCAGTCTCCAGCAGCCCACAACCTGTGTGGGGTCCTTCAGTTGCTGAGCCCCTTGCAACCTTGGGTCCACTGCTCAGCACAGGTGCTGCCATCTTAGGCACAGACCCCACCGTTGAATGATTTTTAAAAAAGGTACTGTAGAGAGTTGAACATTGGAAAAACATGTTTAGCAGCTTGGTATCAACAGAGCAAAAACAGATATGATACCCAAACATTGCACATATGGTATCGGCACACCTATTTACCACACACTTTGGGGATTGTAATTGTTTGAACACATGTAAAAAAAAAGATAAAAAGAGATCTGCACCCAATCAGACACTCAAAATGCTTTATTACAATTAAATATCTTAAGTCGTCTCAGTTGTTGAACCATATTTTGGGACTCTCCAATGTATTGCAATTGATAGATAATGTGTTTGAATTCTGTTTATTGACATTGCAATCTATTTTAATGTTTTTTTTAGGTATGTTTGTTCCGACACAAAGAACAGAGGGCATTTCTACCTCTGACCTAATTACCAGGATTGTGCGAGATTATGATGTTTATGCCCGACGTAACCTCCAGAGAGGTTACACAGCCAAAGAGCTGAATGTTAGTTTCATAAATGTGAGTCTCCTATTATCTTGTGACCTTTCCAACCATGAGACGACTATTGTACAGAGTTCCAACTGAATGCTGGCTTTGTCTGCTCACACTTTGAAGGGTTTGCTTACAATGCAAATTGCTTGCCTGCAAAGATTCAGTGGCGCTTGGCAACAGACTCCCTGTTAGCAATAATAAAAAGCTGTCACCTTTTGCACACAATTTGATGAATGATTCTGACTTCATGTTATTACCCTCAAAGAAGGGAAAGTAACGTTGCTGCCATTGAATCTGGGTAAAGGAGTGAGCTCTCACTGGACATTCTTCCAGTTTTATTTTAATTTGATTTCTCCTTGTTTTCTTTGATGGTGTTGCTGTGCGGTCTTCTTCTTTTTGGTCCTTGATTGCCGACTCATCACTTCACTTGTGCAACTGTCAGTACAATTCCTCGACTGACCAGGATGTTCTGCCAATTTTTTTTTTACCCTTCCTCTGCCTTTGCAGTTGTGTTTGAACCACTTTTCCAACTAACAGGCAGCACGCCATGGCTTTGACTGGCAGAGAATATCGAGATTTCAGCCACTGTGATTTACTCTCGTGGTCAAAGATGCTGGCAATTGAAGGTCATTTGATCCTTCAAGAAATGAGCATTACCTGCAAGACCAGCATCCCTGATCTTCACGAGTTATTGCAGGTCAGGAGCAGCTATTCTCAATGGGGACTAGATCACATTTGGGGGGGGGAGGCAATGAAATCAGCAATTTATTTTTGTTTTTTATGTAGTCCAGTGGTTCTCAACCTTTTTCTTTCCACTTACATCAAACTTTAAGTAATGCTTTTCGCATCAGTGCTCTCTGATTAGTAAGGGATTGCTTAAGATAGTCTGTGGGTGGGAATCACTGCTCTAGACCCAATTGTTATTGAAAAAGTTGGCTTGAGAAACATAGTAATTGCCCCATTTCCTTTGGAGTAATGAAACGGTGGACATGACAAGTCAATGAGGTACGATTAAAGCAGTCGTTTTCAAACTTTTTCTTTCCACCCACGTACTACCGTAAGCAATCCCTTACTAATCACAGAGCACCGATGGCGTAGGGATTGCTTAAAGTGATATGTGAGTGGAAAGAAAAAGGTTGAGACCCACTTGTATAGGATGAGCTCCTTGCAACATAGATCAAGGGAGGCCTTTGATGCAGAATACTCCGCTTCCGACCGTTCAATATGGATGCTTCGTGGCCTACTGAGTTTCTCCAACACATTTCTGCTGTCTTCTCGAGGACAATGAAGAGTGTCCTTGCATTCAATGTCCTCGTCACGTATTAATGTTTAAAAATTCACAGTATGGTGCAAATAAGTAATTGGACTGTGGTAATGCCCAGCAGATTACTTGTGCAGGGTATGACAGTTATAAAAACTGTTGAATATTAACAGTACGATAGGTTATTTTATCATGAACAGCTTAAAAAAAAGTTAAATCTGTCATTTTTGGAATTTAGAAGTCTGAGGTATGAACATGTTGAACCCACGAAAGGGTGGATGTTGAACTTTGTGTTTAAGCATAGCAGTGTTTTAGTTCCACTGGAACAGCTATAACATGGCTGGAGATGGGTTTAGTTTGGGATCATGATTGTCTTCCTGCAGAATGACACCTGTTCCCAAAGCCTCTGCTGGATTCCACGCCCTTTATTCATTTCCATCTTTGCAAACAAACTGACGTGATGTTGGAGACTCAAGGAGGAAGCCAAAGGAATAATCCACGTGACGCTTCTGATTGAAGATGACTACAAGCATTTCAGCCAGATATTTTGCGCTCTTGTACTCTTTACTCCATCGGTGCAGGCCAACTCAATTGAAGTATGAAAGTGGTGGAAGATTTTGTCAGTTTCTTCTGCTTCCAATCTCCACAAGAAGTTTCTAAAAATATTATTTTCCATCTGTTGTATAATGGAAAGTTTATATATGAACAGTTTTAACTGATTAGTCTCTGCCAGACAATTCTGATTGTTTCTGAGACTGGAAATGATCAGTGGCAGCCGATCATATTAGAGGACTGTGGGCCCTTGAAGCAAGCAATCAACTCCATTCTCTCCCTCCTAGCTGTGTGCAAACCTGAGGCAATTGTAACTTCCACTGATGATTAGCAAGGGTTACAAAAGCACTTGTTGAGTGCTTGACCAGAGCTGCAAGGAGGAGCTGTAGAGCAGGAACCTTGCAAAGTGCTTGTTAGTTTGCAGGAGGCACCGAAATTCAAGCTGGGAGTCGAAGGAGGAGAAGCTCGGAGAGAGTGACGTGGAGGTAAGCAGTTAAATACAAGGGCTTACTGGGGCTTGGGCCTACTCAAATCAGGCTGGGAGTCTGAGGAGGCAGCAGCTGGAGTTTGAGCTTTGAGTCAGAGGAGTAGGAGCTTGGAGAGAGTGACTGGGTTAATTGGTCAAGGTTAATTAGTCAAGGGGCCAGTAAAAGGAGTAAAAGGGGAGGGAGTGGCCAGCGAGGAGCGGCGCACTGAGTGAGTGGGGTACTGAAGGAGTGGGACTTCCAGCCTTTGGCTCAACAGGCTTAGGCAAAAGCAGGCGAGGAGAAGGGTAAGTGGCATTATTTTAGCTCAGTCATGCCTATGGGGTTAGTGTTTTGTACTGGATGTCAGATGTGGGAACCATAGGTGAGTCCCACCCTCCCAAATAGCCACATCTGCGTCAGGTGCACCGAGATGCAGTTCCTTAAGGACCGAGTTGGGGAACTGGAGCTGCAACTTGAGGACCTACGGCTGGTAAGGGAGAGTGAGGAGTTGATAGATTCAACTTTCAGGGACATAGTTACCCCAAGACCAGATGTGTCAGGTAAGTGGGTAACTGTCAGGGGTGGGAAGAAAAATACCAGGAAAATGGAGAGCACACCTGTGAATATCCCTCTCAATAACAGGTAAATTTTGTTGGATGCTGTTGAGGGAGATAACCTGACAGAAGCTGGCAGCAGTGACCAGGTCGCTGGCACTGAGCCTGGCATGGTGGACCAAAAGGTAAAGAGAAATGCAGTGGTCATTGGGGACTCCATTGTCAGAAATACAGACAGGAGATTCTGTGAGCCAGATAGGTATGCCCGCATGATATGCTGCCTCCCTGGTGCAAGGGTGCGGGATATCTCAAATCGGGTCCAGGGTATTCTAAAAGGGGAAGGCGAACAGCCTGATGTCTTGGTACATGTGGGTACCAATGACATAGATAAAAAGGAGGAAGTACTGAAAAAGGATTACAGAGAGCTAGGACAGAAACTAAGACAGCCAGGGTGGTGATCTCTGGTTTGCTACCTGTGCCAAGTGCAACTGAGGACAAAAATAAAACGTTAAGAAAAATGAATGTGTGGCTGAGGGGCTGGTGTAAAGGACAGGGTTTTGGCTTCTTGGATCATTGGGATCTCTTTTGGGGAAGGCATGACCTCTACAAGAAGGATGGGTTACACCTAAACCCAAAAGGGGTCAATATATTGGCAGCTAGGTTTGGTACAGCCGTCGGGTGCGGTTTAAACTAATTTGGCAGGGGGGTGGGAACCTGTATGATAGGGCAAAGGACAGAAAAGATGAAACAGGAAAAGTTAGGTTAGGCAGCGAAAGTAAAAAATCAGAAAGAGCAAGGAGGGTGAAAAAAAGCAAATCTGAAGGCTTTATATCTTAATGCAAGAAGCATTCGGAACAAGGTAGATGAATTAGCTGTGGAAATTGAGATAAACAAATATGATTTGATTGGGATTACAGAAACATGGCTGCAGGGTGGGCAAGCCTGGGAACTTAACATCCCAGGATATACGATATTTAGGAGGGATCGGCAAGAAAGAAAAGGTGGTGGGGTAGTATTAATGGTGAGAGAAGGGACCGACACGATTGACAGGAAGGATATTAACTCAGAAGATGCGGAATCTATATGGGTAGAACTGAGGAATAGCAAGGGGAGGAAAATATTAGTGGGGGTGGTATATAGGCCTCCAAATAGTAGTGAAGAGGTGAAGGAAGGCATTAAAAGAGAAATTAGAAAAGCGTGTAATAAGGGAACAGCTGTCATCATGGGAGCCTAATTTGCATATAGATTGGACTAGTCAAATTGGTAAAAATACAGAGGAGGAGGAATTCCTTGAATGTTTATGGGACGGTTATCTAGACCAATATGTCGAGGAACCAACTCGGGAGTAGGCCATTTTAGATTGGGTATTATGCAATGATAAGGGGCTAATCAGCAATCTTGTTGTGCGAGGCCTTTTGGGTAGGAGTGATCACAATATGATTGAATTCTCACTCAACATGGAGAGTGATGAAATTAAAACCGAGACTAAGGTCCTGAATTTAAATAAAGGGAATTATGATGGTATGAAACGGGAGTTGAGTAAGATTGATTGGGTGGTGTTTATGGGGGAGTTGACTATGGATAGACAATGGAAAGCATTCACAGATCTAATGGAGAAATTGCAAAAATCGTTTATACCGGTTTGGCATAAAAATAAACCAAAAAAGGTGACTCATCCGTGAATAACAAGGGGAATTAGAGACAGCATTGGGTCCAAAGAGAGAGCATATCAATTGGCCAAAAAAAGTACCGCAACCGAAGACTGGGAGCAGTTCAAGATGCAGCAAAGGAGGACAAAAGGATTAATCAAGAGAGCAAAAATAAATTACAAAAGTAAGCTTGCGGCAAATATAAAAACCGACTGCAAAAGCTTTTATAAATATGTCAAGAGGAAAAGATTGGTGAAATCCAGAGTAGGTCCTTTGCAGTCGGAATCAGGGGAATATATAAAGGGGAATAAGGAAATGGCAGACCAATTAAATTCTTACTTTAGTTCTGTTTTTACAAGAGAGGATACAAATAACCTCCCAAGGATGTTGGGAAACATAGAGACTAATGCAAGGGAGGAACTGAAAGAAATCAGTATCTCTAAGGACATGGTCTTGGGGAAATTGATGGGATTGAAGGCAGATAAATCCCAAGGGCCTGATAATCTCCATCCTAGGGTACTCAAGGAAGTGGCCATTCAGATAGCAGATGCTTTAAGAATTATTTTCCAGAACTCGATAGACTCAGGATCAGTACCCATGGATTGGAGGGTAGCTAATGTTACCCCACTATTTAAAAAGGGGGGTAGAGAAAAAGCGGGGAATTATCGGCCGGTGAGCCTTACATCAGTAGTGGGCAAAATGATGGAATCCATTATTAAGGATGTAATAGTGGAGCATATGACTAGCAGAGAAGAGATCAGACGGAGTCAACATGGATTTACAAAAGGTAAATCGTGCTTGACAAATCTATTGGAATTCTTTGAGATGGTGACAGGTAAAATAGATGGGGGAGAGCCAATGGATGTGGGGTACCTGGACTTCCAAAAGGCCTTCGATAAGGTCCCACATAAACGACTGGCTTACAAAATCAAGGCTCATGGGATGGGGGGCAAAGTATTGATGTGGATTGAGAACTGGCTGGCAGGTAGAAGACAGAGAGTTGGGATAAATGGCTCGTTTTCTGAGTGACAGGCGGTGACCAGTGGGGTACCACAGGGATCTGTACTGGGACCCCAGCTGTTCACAATTTACATTAATGATCTGGATGAGGGGATTGGATGTAATATCTCCAAATTTGCAGATGACACTAAGCTAGGAGGGGTTGTGTGCACGGAAGAGGGGGTCAGGAAGCTCCAGTGTGATTTGGATAAATTGAGGGACTGGGCAGATACATGGCAAATGCACTACAATGTGGATAAATGTGAGGTTATCCACTTTGGTAATACAAACTGGAGGGCAGATTACTATTTGAATGGCAATAGATTAGAGATGGGGAAGTGCAGAGAGACCTAGGGGTACTTGTACATCAGTCTCTGAAGGCGAGCATGCAGGTACAGCAGGCGGTTAAAAAGGCAAATGGTATGTTGGCCTTCATATCAAGAGGGTTTGAGTCTAGGAACAAGGATACCTTACTGCAGCTTTACAGGGCCTTGGTGAGACCACACCTGGAGTATTGTGTGCAGTTTTGGTCACCTTATCTAAGGAAGGATGTTCTTGCAATGGAGGGAGTGCAGAGGCGATTCACCAGGCTGATACCTGGAATGGCAGGAATGACTTAGGAGGAAAGATTGCGCAAATTGGGATTGTACTCGCTGGAGTTTAGAAGATTGAGAGGGGATCTCATAGAGACATATAAAATTCTGGCAGGACTGGACAGAGTGGATGCAGATGGGATGTTTCCAATGATGGGAAAATCCAGAACCTGGGGCCATGGTTTGAGGATAATAGGCAAACCATTTAGAACCGAGATGAGGAGGAATTTCTTTACCCAGAGGGTGGTGAATCTGTGGAATTCATTGCCACAGAGGGCAGTAGAGGGAGGTTCATTAAATATATTTAAGAGGAATTAGATATATTTCTTCAGTATAAGAGTATTAAAGGTTACGGAGAGAAGGCGGGGATGGGGTACTGAACTTTAAGATCAGCCATGATCTCGTTGAATGGCGGAGCAGGCTCGAAGGGTCGAATGACCTACTCCTGCTCCTATCTTCTGTTTCTATATTTCTATGAAAGCAGAGCACCCAGTAGGAGAAGGGTCCAAGTCCTGCTGGTTGCCTGAGCACAGGGTTTGGTTCGTATGATGAGGCAAACAAAATTTGGATAAGATCAAGGTAAAGCATCAACTTTCACAGCCAGCTTTTGTTTCCTCTCAAAGATTTTAGTCATGGCATGTGAGCTGTCACCCCTCTCTTCCTGTGCAAAGTGGGAAGTCCTGGATGCTACCTGTTCCTCTGTTTGTCCAGCTACAGCTCCTGACAGACAATGAGTTAAACATGCGGTTCAAAGACTGATGTGGGAGAAGTAGGTTTGAACTTGTGGGACATTGGCACCAGTATTGGGGAAGGAGGGAGCTCCACCGATGGGACAGACTCCACCTGAACCATGCTTGGTCCATGGTCCTGGTGAATTACTTAACTCAACCTGCATATAGGGCTTTAAACTAAATAGCAGGATGGGGAATTCAACAAATTGTAAAAGTATGGATAAAGTTAAAGGGAAGAGCTTGCAGGAGAAATCTCTAGAATTAAAATAGGAAAGTTTACAAAATAATAAGAATTTAATCTTGGGCAACATGGAGATAAATGTGAAAAGAGTGGTGAACACAAGACTGAGGGTGTTGTATTTAATTGCATGCAGTGTATGAAACAAGGTTGATGCATTTAGAAATTGGTAGGTATGATATTTTGGGAATTAAGGAGCCAAGGTTAAAGGAGAATCACAGCTAGGGGGCTAAACATTCAAGGATACATTTCCTATCAAAAAGACAGGTAGGTGGAGGCGGGGGTGACTGTTGATTTTTTTTTAAATAAGGAAATCAAATCCTTTGCAAGAAGGTACAAAGGATGTGGAATTCTTGTGGGTGGATTTGAGAAACTAGAGGGGGAAAAGGACCCTGATGGGAGTTACCAACAGATCTCTAAATAGTAGCCATGATATATGCTGAAACAGGAGTTGGAAAAGGAATACAAAAAAGATTAGATTAGATTCAACTTTATTGCCCTTGTGTAAAGCCAATGAAATACAATTAGCATCCAACCAGAAGTTTAAAAATAGTGCTAGATACAAATAGCTATAGAGTCATGGGGGACTTCAATATGCAAATTGGGAAAATAAGGTGGCACTGGATCCTAAGGGAAGAAATTTGTGGAATTCCTGCAAGATAGACCCTGGCTTGTCATCAAGCCCATAAGGATAAAAAAACAATCCTGGATTTGATCAGGGAGCTTAAGGTCAAGGAACCTAGAGAAGGCAGTAATCACAATATGGTAAAACGCATTGCAGTTTGAAAGATTTAAAATCGGATGTGTCAGTGTAACATTTTAATAAAGGTAACTGCAGAGACATGAGAGGAGCTGGCTAAAGTTGATTGGAAGAGCAACAATGGCAGGAGTTTGGAAGAATCAGGAAGCAACATTCTAAAAGGGAGGGTGAGACAACTGTGGAAGACAAGTCAAAGGCAGCATCAAAGCAAAAGAGACAACATTCCGTATTGCAAAAAAAAAGCAGGAAGTTAGAGATTGGGTAGCTTTGAAAACCATCAGAAGGCAACTTTAAAAAACAAAGCAAAAGGGAAGAAAAGATGAAATATTAAGGCAGACAAGCCAGTAACATGAAAAAGGATACCAAAAGTATTTTTCAGATACAGGTACTCCCCAACTTGCAATCTATGTGGCTTGCGTCAATCCACACATACAACCAAAACTTTTTTAAAAAAAAAAAAGAAAAAATATAAAACTTATTCGATTACGGTGAAAATTGGCCTTATCAATGCAAAATAACGTCTCTTGTGAGAGTGATAGCTGGTCTTGGTGACTGCCATGTTGGCTCGCGAGTAAAAGAGAAGCAAGAGTGGAGATGGAACTGCTGGAAAAATGGTTTTGGGGAACAAAGAAATGGTGGATGAACTGAGTAGATATTTTCTGTCAGTCTTCACTGTACAGCATTGTTCATTGAAAATATCACTCCCACTCTTTTAGAAGGGAGAGAGCCAAAAAAAAACAGGAAATTATTGGCTGGATAGCCTAATGTGTAGTTGATAAGATTATCATGTCCTTTAAGGATGAAGTTACAGAGTACTTGAAAGCACAAGATAAAATAGGCTGTAGTCAAGATCTTGCCCAACAAATCTGTTAGAATTCTTTGAGGAAGTAATGAGCAGGATGGACAAAGGAAAGCCAGTGGATGTTGTTTACTTGGATTTTCAGTCAGAAGAGCTTTATCCCACACACAAGATTGGAGCCCATGGTATTACTGGAAAGGTACAAGCATAGATAGAAGATTAGCTGACTGGCAGGGCACAAAGAGTAAGAACAAAGGGGCCTTTTCTTGCTGGCTGCTGGTGACCAGCAAAGTTTTAAATTTAAATTTAGACTTACTGCATGGTAACTGGCCCTTCCAGCTCATGAGCCTATGCCATCCAATTACACCCAATTGACCTACAACCCCTGTGCATTTTGAAAGGAGGTCGGGAAACCGGAGCACCCAGAGGAAACCCATGCAAACACAGGGAGAACGTACAAACTCCTTATAGCCCCGGATTTGAACCCAGGTTCATTGTGCAGTAACACCATGATGCTCACCACTATGCAAACCTTGCAGGGGTTGGTGTTGGCTCCACTACTTTTCACACTGCATGTAAATGATACAGATGATGGAATTGATGGCTTGATACAAATCTAGAGGGGCAGGGAAGCAGGGAGTCTGCAGAATGACTTGGTCTTGCTTGAGGAAGTACATACTATCTTTGAAGGCAGTGCAGAGAAGATTCACCAGGCAAATTCTGAAAGTGAAGAAGTTACCTCATGAACAGCCTGGAGTTCACAATAATGAAGGGGGGGGGGGGGATTTAAATAAAGACAGACTAAAAATGATGAAAGAAATAGATGAGATGGAAGCAGGGATGTTGGTCCAACTGGCAGGTGAGATGAGAACTTGAAGACATTGTCTCAAAATTCAAGGGAGTAAATTTAAAATAGGCATGAGGAGGAATTGCTCCAAAAATCTGTGGAATTCTCTACCCTACAGGAAACTAGAGGCTACCCCAATGCATGTACAATGTTTAAAGCAGATCACTTTTTGAATAGGGGAATTGGGTGTTCTGGAGAACAGGCAGATAAGTGAAGCAGAGTCCACGGTCAGATCAGCCATGATCTTATTGAATGTCGGAGCAGGCTGATGAGCCAAATAGCTGACTCTTTTGCACTCAAAGAAATTTTGAGACGTGTCTGACAATTACTTTCATCAGGACTGGTAGTGAAAGATTTTTTTTAATGCTGCTGTGATATATTAACCAGTTCCCCAGGAAAATTCCTGTTTAGCTGCAGCTATGATTAATGGTTGGCTCAATTTGTGGTGAAGCAAATTGTTATATTGGTAGATTGTCAAATGTTTGTCAGTGGCCTCAAAAAGATAAACTCTTCTGCTGAAAAACAATGTCCAAAAGCTCTCCAAGACTTGTGACTAGTAAAATCATCCAACCCTAACTCATCTACCCACAGGGCATATATTTTTAACTTTTTGTTCCCGTGTACATAACACGTGATTCCTTCTGGGCCAAGTCATCAGCAAACATAATGAATTGATCGTAAGCATGAACACTTAGTTCATGCTTACTCAGCTCCCTTACATGCAAGCCTTTATCACTTGATTTTTAAAGTTTGTCATCTTTGAAAGTTTTAGTTTTTGGTACTTAAGTCAACTTTTACTCGAGTTCTAGACTGGTGTTTATTAGTTGTGTCAGGTTGGGCTTAGTTCTTCACCGTACCTCAAAAATTGTTATAGAGGAATATTGAGATTGTTAACACTCACCACCATGAAGGACACGTGAGAGTGACTGCTGGAGTAAGCAAAAGCAAGCAATGAACTCCAGAAGATGCAACTGCAATTCCCTGCTCCTGCACAGGATGCGTGTTAAGATCGTAATCTACTGTCATGAAATTTGGTGTTTTGGAGCAGTAGCATCATGAAAGTATTCATATTATAGTTGAATTTAGGAGCAGGAAGGTTCTGCTACAACATGACTATACAAAAACAATAATAGAGCATAAAATGTCAGGCAGTGTCTTTGGTTCATTAATTATTCAGGATCTGATGGCAGCAGGGAAGAAGCTGTCCTTGTGCCACTAAGTGCTCATCTTTAAGCTCCTGTACCTTTTCCCCGATGGTAGCAGAGTGAAGGGGACATGGCCTGGGTGGTGGGGGTCTTTGAGGATAGAGGCTGCTTTTTTAAGATGCCGCCTCATGTAGATGTCCTTGATGGAGTTAAGTCTGGTGCCTGTGATGTCGCAGGCCGAGTTAATGACCCTCTGGAGTTTATTCTTGTCCTGAGAATTGGCACCTCCATATCAACCAGTTATACATTCAGCCAGAATGCTCTCCACGGTGCACCTGTTGACATTTATGAGAGTCTTCAGTGACATACCAAATCTCCTCAAACACTTCACAAAGTAAAGCTGCTGGCGAGCCTTCTTTGTGATTGCATCAACATGGAGGCTCCACGACAGATCCTCCAAGATGTTGATACCCAGGAATTTGAAGTTCTTGACCCTCTCCACAACTGAGCCCTTGATGAAGTCTCCTTGGTTTTGCTGTCATTGAACGCAAGGCTAGGTCATTACACCATTCAACGAGCTGATCTGTCTCCCTTGTGTATGTTTTTTCATTGCACCTTCTCTGCAGAAACCATATAATCACTGAGTTAAGAGAGCTTTGAACTTTTGCAGAATATTCTATCTTTAAGGAAAAACTTTGAAAATGTTGTGCCTTGTTGAATGAGAGGGACCCGTTTCATTAGTCAAGCTTCAATTCAAATAACTTCTGATCCAAGGAAAAAAATATACAGAAACATTTCAATGGGTGCAAGATTTTTTAAGTGATTCATCTGCTATAATACAATGTCTAATCTTAAATTCATTCTCTAAAAATGTTAAAAGTTAATGTTTTTGACATCCAAGTTGCTGTCTGTACAGTGTGATTCACTGTCAATCAGTTTGATAGTATTAATGTCACAGATTCTGCAGAACTCCTCAAAGCAATAGAGATCAGGACAGGAGAAAGTGTGCACCAAGACCCTTGCTGCACTGCTGACAGCGTGAAATGTGCCGAGTTGGAAAGGCGCTGAATAAATCTTTACATTCTATTGGAGAGAATAAGATGTATATCTAATCAGAGATTATCCTTGGATCGAACCAGAAAAAAGTTCCCCACTATTTTGCCATGGTACCACTTATTGGACCAGAAAAGGAGAGGTGGGGGGGGAAGCAAGAAATATTAGAATGGAGGAAGTTCCTTTGAAAAATTAGATAAGAAAGGTAGGATGGAGATTAGGGTAGAAGGTAAAAAAAGAGAATATATGTGAGGGTCATTCTCTGAGATGCATATATTTTAATGCAAGAAGCATAGTGAACAAGGTAGATGAGCTGAGAGCATGGATAGATACTTGGGGTCACGATATTGTGGCAATTAGTGAGACCTGGCAACGGGAGGGGCAGGACTGGCAACTTAATATTCCAGGATACATTTGTTTTAGATGTGATAGATCAGGGGGTAAAAAAGGAGTAGGAGTTGCTCTGCTTGTTAAGGAGGACATTACTGCCGTGAGGTGGCAGGATGGTATGGAGGGATCGACCAGTGAGGCTTTTTGGGTGGAATTGAGGGGTGGAGGAGGCAAGAGGGTGCTAATAGGGGTGTATTACAGACCACCAAATGGGCCAAGGGAATTAGAGGAACAAATTTGTAGGAAGATAACATATATGTGTGAAAATCATAGGGTAGTGATCATGGGAGATTTTAACTTCCCACACATTGATTGGGATACCCATACGGCTAGAGGGCTGGATGGGCTGGAGTTCATTAAATGTGTTCAGGATTGTTTTCTAAATCAGTTAGTAGAAGGACCGACTCGGGATGGTGTAATACTGGATCTCCTGTTAGGGAACGAGCTAGGTCAGGTAGCGGACATTAATGTTGGAGAACCAATTGGGTCTAGTGACCATAATTCTGTTAGTTTTGGGGTAGTTTTAAGGAAGAGCAAAGAGAGGCCTAAAGTTGAGGTTCTGAATTGGAAAAGAGCAAATTTCGTAGGAATAAGAAGGGATTTGGGGAGTATTGAGTGGGACAGGATATTTTCAGGTAAGGATGTTAATGAAAAATGGAGGATATTCAAAAAAGAAATTTTGAGGGTACAGAGTAGTTATGTCCCAGTCTGGATCAAAGGAAAGGTTGGATGTCATAGGGAGGCTTGGTTTTCGAGGAATATTGGAAATTTGGTTAGGAGAAAAAGGGAGGTGTACAAGAGGTATAAAGAGCAGGGAGCTGAGAAGTTGAAGGAGGACTACAAGGAGTGTAGAAGGAATCTTAAGAAAGAAATTAGAAAGACCAAAAAAAGGCATGAAGAGGCTTTGGCTGACAGAGTAGAAATAAATCCAAAGGGTTTCTATAAGTACATTAAAAGTAAAAGATTAGTGAGAGATAAAATTGGACCCCTTGTAGATAGCGAGGGTAGGCTGAGTGAGAAGTCTGAGAAAATGGGGGAAATTTTGAATGATTTCTTTGCCTCGGTATTCACTAGGGGAAAAAAAAATGTTGAACCAGTTGAAGTAAAGAAAAATAGTGGGGAGGTCATGAAGCATATAAGGATAACCGAGGAGGTAGTGATGGCTGTGTTAAAAAGATAAAGGTGGATAAATCTCCCGGACCGGACAAAATATTCCCTAGGACACTCAGGGAGGCTAGTGGACAGTTAGTGGGGCCATTAACAGAGATATTTAGGATGTCACTGGCCACGGGGGTGGTACCAAAGGATTGGAGGGTGGCGCATGTGGTTCCTCTGTTTAAGAAGGGGTCCAAATGCAAACCTGGGAATTATAGGCCTGTAAGTCTGACGTCTGTGGTGGGCAAGTTGATGGAAAGTGTTCTGAGGGATGCTATTTACAAATTTTTGGAGATACAAAGATTGATAGGGAGTAATCAGCATGGTTTTGTCAGGGGTAGATCATGCTTGACAAACCTGATTGAGTTCTTCGAGGGGGTTACAAAAAAGGTTGATGAAGGGAAAGCTGTGGATGTTGTTTATTTGGACTTTAGTAAAGCTTTTGACAAAGTTCCCCACAGGAGGTTAGGAAAAAAGGTGGAGGCATTAGGTATAAATAAGGAGGTAGTGAAATGGATTCAGCAGTGGTTGGATGGAAGGTGTCAGAGAGTAGTGGTAGAAAATTGTTTGTCCAATTGGAGGCCGGTGACTAGTGGAGTTCCTCAGGGTTCGGTCCTGGGTCCACTATTATTTGTTATATATATTAACGTTCTAGATGTAGGGGTAGAGAATTGGATAAGCAAGTTTGCGGATGACACAAAGATTGGTGGTGTTGTGGACAGTGAGGTAGATTACCGTAGATTAAAAGATGATTTAGGAAGGCTGGAGGTGTGGGCTGAGAAATGGCTGATGGAATTTAATACAGATAAATGTGAGGTGCTGCATTTTGGAAAGGCAAATTTAAATAGGTCATATACATTGAATTCAGCGCTTGACGTCCTGCTTTGCGGAAACTGCCAAAATGTTTGGCCTGGAAGTCAGCCTGAAGAAAACTGAGGTCCTCCATCAGCCAGCTCCCCACCATGACTACCAGCCCCCCCACATCTCCATCGGGCACACAAAACTCAAAACGGTCAACCAGTTTACCTATCTCGGCTGCACCATTTCATCAGATGCAAGGATCGACAATGAGATAGACAACAGACTCGCCAAGGCAAATAGCGCCTTTGGAAGACTACACAAAAGAGTCTGGAAAAACAACCAACTGAAAAACCTCACAAAGATAAGCGTATACAGAGCCGTTGTCATACCCACACTCCTGTTCGGCTCCGAATCATGGGTCCTCTACCGGCACCACCTACGGCTCCTAGAACGCTTCCACCAGCGTTGTCTCCGCTCCATCCTCAACATCCATTGGAGCGCTCACACCCCTAACGTCGTGGTACTCGAGATGGCAGAGGTCGACAGCATCGAGTCCACGCTGCTGAAGATCCAGCTGCGCTGGATGGGTCACGTCTCCAGAATGGAGGACCATCGCCTTCCCAAGATCGTATTATATGGCGAGCTCTCCACTGGCCACCGTGACAGAGGTGCACCAAAGAAAAGGTACAAGGACTGCCTAAAGAAATCTCTTGGTGCCTGCCACATTGACCACCGCCAGTGGGCTGATAACGCCTCAAACCATGCATCTTGGCGCCTCACAGTTTGGCGGGCAGCAGCCTCCTTTGAAGAAGACCGCAGAGCCCACCTCACTGACAAAAGGCAAAGGAGGAAAAACCCAACACCCAACCCCAACCAACCAATTTTCCCTTGCAACCGCTGCAATCGTGTCTGCCTGTCCCGCATCGGACTGGTCAGCCACAAACGAGCCTGCAGCTGACGTGGACTTTTTACCCCCTCCATAAATCTTCGTCCGCGAAGCCAAGCCAAAGAAAAATACATTGAATGGTAGACAATTGAGGAGTGCAGAGCAACAAAGGGATTTAGGAGTGATGGTAAATAGTACCCTCAAGACTGATACTCAGGTAGATGGTGTGGTGAAGAAGGCATTTGGAATGTTGGCCTTCATAAATCGGAGTATTAAATTCAAGAGTAGGGAGGTTATGATGAAATTGAACAAGGCATTGGTGAGGCCAAATTTGGAGTACTGTGTACAGTTTTGGTCACCAAATTATAGGAAAGATATAAACAAAATAGAGAGAGTGCAGAGAAGGTTCACGAGAATGTTGACAGGATTTCAGGGTCTGAGTTACAGGGAAAGGTTGTGCAGACTGGGGCTTTTTCTCTGGAGCGTAGAAGATTGAGAGGGGACATGATAGAGGTGTTTAAGATTTTAAAAGGGACAGACAGAGTAAATGTGGATAGGCTTTTTCAATTAAGAAAGGGGGAGATTCAAACTAGAGGACATGGTTTAAGATTGAAGGGGTAAAATTATAAGGGGAACATGAGGGGAAATTTCTTTACACAGAGGGTGGTGGGGATGTGGAATGAGTTTCCGGCAGACGTGGTCGAGGCGGGATTATTGGTTACATTTAAGGAAAGACTGGATCGTTACATGGATAGGAGGGGACTAGAGGGGTATGGACCGGGTGCTGGTCAGTGGGACTAGGAGGGTGGGGATTTGCTACGGCATGGACTAGTAGGGCCGAACTGGCCTGTTCTGTGCTGTAAGTGGTTATATTGGTTACATGGTAACTTTATATCTCATTTCTATTTATCTTGCTTTCGGTTACTAAGCTGAACCTATTGTGTTTTTTCCATCAGGAAAAGAAGTATCGTTTTCAAAATCAGGTTGACAAAATGAAAGAAAAGGTGAAAAATGTGGAAGAAAAATCAAAAGAATTTGTTTACAAAGTAGAGGAAAAGAGCCATGATCTTATTCAAAAATGGGAAGAGAAATCACGAGAATTTATTGGAAACTTTTTGGAGCTGTTTGGACCAGATGGAACTTGGGTATGTTTTTGATGCATCTTCCAAAAATGGTAGATGGGTTAAATACCAGGAATTTATTATCAGCTGCACTTACTGGGATGGCTAAGATCTTTATAATTCCCAAAGAGAATAAGGTTTCTTCATACCTGTCAAGTACTAAACCCTCCTTACCCCTTTATTTTTCTTTCATCCATGTGTCTGTCTAAGAGTCTCTTAAATGCCCACAATGTTCCAGCCTCCACCACCATCCCTGGCAAGGCACTCCAGGCACCCACAACTCTGTGTTTAAACAAAACACCCCTGATGTCTCCACTAAACTTCACTCCCTTCACTTTATACTCATGTCCTCTGATATTTGCTGATACTGCCCTGGGAAACAGGTACAGACTGTCCACCCTTATCTATGCCTCTCATAATCTTGTAGACCTCTATCAAGTCTCCTCTCGTCTTCTACACACCAAAGGAAAAAAGTCCCAGCTCTGCTAACCTTGCCTCATAAGACTTATTTTCCAATCCAGAATGCCAAAGATGTGCTGGCCAACACTACCCTCCTGGCACTTACTGCTCTGAAAGTTGACGCTTCAAGCACAGCAGTAAGAGCCAAACTGGAACAGCTCATTGAAGGCCAGTGGCAACCCCTGGTTTTTTTCAGCAGACACCTCATGATGTAATATTATGGAGTTTGTGTTTGCTATTAAAATGCTTCTCTGGCCAGTAAAAGGCAAAGAGGTTCCTCATAATTTGCACAAAGGGAAAGCATGCAATGTTTGTTGTTTGAAGTAAAAGAAAGCTAGTTTTGGGTACCATGGAAGGGAAGATTTTGTGGCCGAAACCTTGAAGTTTCAACCACTGTTCTGGTACTAAGCAATGAGCATTGCCAGTAACACAGAACCAGATTTTGTTTCGGTTGCTCTAATAAAAAAATGAGCCCATCGATTCCTCCACAAGACCAATTAAAGTCAGAGTCATTTTGGACAGGAGAGAAGTAACTTAACATCATTGTGAAGTGATGCATTTTGGTAGGTCAAACTTGAGTGCAGAGTTATGGCAGGATTCTTAAGTGTGGTCCACATAACTCTCTGCAGGTTGCTGTGCAGGCTGAGAGGGGAGTTGAGGTGTAATATGGTGTGCTGGCCTTCATTAGTAAAGGAATTGAGTTCAAGAGTCGCGGGGTAATATTGCAGCTCTATTAAACACTGGTTAGACCATACTTGGAATATTGTGTTTAGTTCTGGTTGCCTCATTACAGGAAGGATGTGGAAGCTGTGGTGAGGGTGTAGAGGAGATTTACCAGGATGTTGGCTGGATTGAAGTATGTGCCTTGTGAGACAAGGTTAGTAGAACTAAGGCTTTTCTCTCTGGAGTGAGGAAGTATAAGAGGTCCCACAAAATTATAAGCATAGGTAGGGTGGACAGCCAGCACCTTTTTCCTGGGGTAAGAGTAGCAAACACCAGAGAACATCCAAACAAGGTGAGAGGAGGAAAGTTTAGGGGAGACATCAAGGGTAAGTTTTTTTTGTTTTAGGAGACTCTTAAGCACATTGATATATATTTAAAAAAAGAGTATTATGGGTGCAGGGTAGGGAAGGTTTAGTTTGTTGAGTGGCTTGTTACCAGTTGTTGCATCATGGGGTGAAGGGCCTTGACTCTGCTGGTAATGTTCTATCATCCATAAAAATATGCATTAAATATTTTCTGAAGGATGAAACACTTTTGAACAAATATTGATGTTACTCATTTTTGAAGAATTACTTCTCAGTTTCAACAAATAATTGCAAAAGCATGATCTTGGGTTCAGAATAGTTGTGTAATGAGAATTTGGAATGGTTCATATTGCCATGGACTTCTTCCAAAAGTTCAGTAAGTTTGCATGGAGTGATTGAGTCACAGAAACCAGGAATGTTTCAGGTTCAGTTGATGTTGGATTAACTGATGATATGTGGGGGGAAAATTATTCACTTTTGTTCTCTCTGCAATGGTGTCTCCTGATAAAAATGTGAGAGATCATGATAGGTGAAGATATTACAGGTACTTCCCAACTTGCGACCCATCCACACATACAATCAAAGTTTTTAAAAAATATAAATAAAAAATATAAAATTTACGCAGTTTATGTTGAATTTAACAAACTATAACAGGGATACAGGGCATGTAAGGACCAAAATGTGCATACTTAACCTTGTTAGTCAGTGTTTCGGGCTCCTTAGGCTGGACACGGCCATCTTGATTCCTGTGCAAGTCTTTGGTAGCGCTTGAGTGGTGGGTTCACATATTGGAGTTCTGTTGGCACATACGCGAGTTAAGGCATGAATTCAATATCGTTAGGCCACTTAACTTTCGTGTAAACACCAATTGAATTCCAATACACAAACCCACCACACATCCGCCAACCAAAGACTCACGCCTGTGCACAGGTAGATGGCTCCCTCAGCCATGGACCCCAGGACGCCGACTAACAAGATAAGCATGGACCAGAATGTGGAAAGATTTACCAAGGTTGATCGACAAATTCAGGAAGCTTCAAGTTGTTATCGTCAAATTTACGATGACGAAAAGATTTGATTTTAAAAGTTTGTTTTAAGACTTTGGTTCTCCATGTGCAGGCAAAATTCTGACTTGCATCCATTTTGAGATGCAACCGATCCTTCGATCCCAATTACGGTCGTAAGTTGGGGAGTACCTGTATTCAACTTGGCCACATTAACCCCTTGCTGAAGGTTGCTGTTTAGGCTGAGACTTGAATCCTGACAGTCCGGTGAATGCCTTTCAGAGCAAGTTAGGTCAAAAAAAAAGCCAACAAATGCACAATAAATAAAATGATGCAGGTTAAATAAAACATTTTTAAAAATCATCTTCACTTCCTCATGCAAACTTTGTTATATCAGTCAACTGTGGTTATTCTGTTAGCAAATAACAAAATATTGATTTGTAAAAAACAAAGTAAAATGAGAATTAGTTTGTCCAGGACTGTCATTTAGAGGAAGATTAGGAATTTCTGCAAATATTCAAAAGGTTATTATTGCCATAAATTTTGTACTTGGTTCAACAAATCAAATAGATTTATGGGGACATTCATGCTCAGAGTTTGTGACTCATTTTTGTACATTGTCTTTATTATCAAGACATTAGCTAAAAGGCCAATTTCTGCTTCTAGCTGCACAAATTTATCAGTCCTTTCTAAATGAACAGCAAGTACCATGCATTTAGCTTCAAGTTTCTACTGTAATGCATGTTCATGATTTATATTCAACAACTCTCCCAAATTACTAGAATTTTTACTTTCATACTTCACAGAAACAGGTTTTCCAGGAGAGAGGAGGTCGGATGCTTCAAGCTTTGTCTCCAAGACAAAGTCCCTCAAGCAGCCCCACACGAGAACGGTCACAATCGCCAACATTCCAATGGCCATTTGGTAAAACCTCACCCCCATCTTCCCCAAAAGCTGCTTCTGCCTCTGTTAGCAGCAACAGTGATGGAGAGGAAGATGAAAACTGAAGAGGACGGCCAGCACGTGAGCATACGAACAGGATCAGCACTGATACAATCTCAGGCGAACCTTGACCTTTCACTTTTGCTCTCCATCCTTCTCAGGCACTTAATAGAGAATCCGAATACTACAAGTTATTAGTGCACAATCACAAATATCAGTTACTAGATTGTACCATACTCCCCCATTTCCAGAATTAGCTCTATACTTGATTCAAAAATATAAATGGCTCCCACGTTGCTGGAGAATACCCTACGAGATATCCCTCAATGCAAAACCAAAGTAATCTGAGAGGGCAACCATAAGAGGATTTGGTAGGAAATAGACTCAAGCTGGTACCTTGAAAATTTGCCAAAACAAGCATCATTACCATACTGGCACAAGCCAACGTAATACACAAAGACTAAAGGCAAATTTTAAGACTTTTTAAAGACTTGTTAATGCCCTAACTCAGAACAACAAACACCTTAGGCAAGCTTGACATTTATTTTTTAAAAAGTCACCCGTCTACAAAATATATAAAAATGACAACAAAGAGATGAGTAAAATCATAATGGACTCCTGTGTAATATTTGCTGTCTTCTGAAATAATGAGTAGGTAGAAAAAGATTCTTAACTGTATCAGACATAGAATTTACTTCAATTTTAAGTTATGCAACTTGTAAATCTGATTGTGGAAAATAGGCCCAGAATCTGTATTAATTTGTTGTTTAAAATTTATTTTCAGTTCTTAACATAGAAGATTACCACAGAACAGGCCTTTCGGCCCACAATGTTGTGCTGACCTCTATAAACCTACTTCACAACAATCTAATTTTTCCCTTCCTCATACCCATAACCCTCTTTTTATTAGCCTCTAAATTTCTCTGGAATCTGTGATGACGGAATTTCATGATTTGTGGATAATCACTACTCTGCTAATAACTTCAAGAAAACAAGAGCCTGCTATGAACTCCCTCAGAATTCCAAGAAATGCTGAAAGAAAGTGCAGTTAGCGCAATGCTGTCACAGCGCCAGCGATTGGGACTGTCTGTAAGGAGTTTGCATGTTTTCCCCGGGGGCTCTGGTTTCCACTCACTGATCAAAATGCATCGGGGGGCATGTGTTTGTGGGCCAAAAATGACCTAAATTTAAATTTAAAGACTTAATTTGTGGTATTGAAATTAATCAGATCAATAGCACAATGCTACCTGTTCAGTTCCAGATTGATTTCTGGTGGTATTTACTTTCCACCAATTCCCCCAATCTTTTCAAACCCAAAAAAGAACAAATGAAACTCATCTCATTCCTGTGGATAGGAAATTGTTCTTGGAGGGTTTTATTTTTACATAAATCTCACTTTTCTTTCTGTGTTGAATTTAACTCTAATTTATCATGTTCTTTCTTGCATTATAGTTACACAGCATAGTTCTTCACCCATCATCTCCATGCTGACCATCAAGCACCCATCTACATTAACACCATTTACCAGCTCTTCGTCCACAACCTTCTCTGACATGATGATTTGAGATCTCTTCCAGATATACCTTGAACGTTTAGAGTATTCCCCCCTCCAGCACCCACCTATTCTGTGCAGTCCAGAATTGAACCAGGTGGAAAAAAAATCTTCTTAACATGTGTGTTCTGGTTCTAGACCTATCTGCTGTGTAGAGAAGTCTCCTTCTCCCTCCCAATCTGTGCCTTTTATAATGTTGTACAACTCCATCAGGTTTCCTTCAGACCCTCCGCTTTAAGGAAAACAAATCCAACCTTGCCTCAAATATAGGGCGACACGGTTGGCATAGCAGTTAGCGTAGCGGTTAGCGTAACGCCTTTACAGCGCCAGCGATAAGGACTGGGTTCAAAGCTTGCGCTCTTAAGGAGTTTGTTCATTCTCCCCATGTCTGCGTGGGTTTTCCCCGGGGGCTCCGGTTTCCTCCCACCATTCAAAACATACCAAGGGTCTAGGTTGATGGGGTGTAAATTGGGTAGCACGGACTGAGAGGCTGAATTG